>NW_028244612.1:0-393156 GCF_964263255.1 Lissotriton vulgaris
AACCAGTCCCAGGATGCTTGTTTCCGGTCCAGGGAGGACCTGGCATGGCAGTTCGGGCTGGACTGGTCCCATAAGGAGCAGGGTCAAGACTGATTTGCATATGGCTGAGTCCAAACTGGGGTGGTGTGGTGAGCTAAAGAATGATGAATTAAACCCAGATACTTGTGACTGGGGGTGAATGTTTGCATTGACCAGCAGTCCATCCAACTATTGTTTCTTTTGCAATTTAGAGTCTGGCATTGTCACTGAGGCTGCCCTCAGTGCTGGTCTTTTTGTTTGGTCCAATCCATGCAGCAGCAGCAATGTATCGGTTCTGCTTGGGTTTGCGCCAAGAGCAGAGGAGGCGTATCTGTTTGCTTGATCCACAGGGCCTGGCACAGCACCAAAAGCCAACTTCAAAGAGTCCAGGACAGGGTGGCATGATTTGGAAGGGTAGACTCGCATATAGCAGAGTCCAGGTGAGTACACATGGATGTTGGAAGCCTGAGGCTTCAGATGAAGAGGTAGCCTTATAGCCCTTGCACACACAATGGTGTTGGAATGAGTAAATACAATGCCAATGAATACCATGCCATTTTCAGGCCCGACACCGGCAATACCAATTACTGCAATGTCAACAAATGCCATAACCTGTGCCCTCATAACAATGTAAATATTTCTTAAATGCAATGTCACTGTATGCCATAATCTATTTCCACACAACAGCGTTGATACCCACGGTAACAATGACAATATATGCTATAATCCATGCATGCATAACAATGTTGTTTCCAGTAGGAACAATGTTAATGTACCCCATGATCTAGGCATTGATAACGATGCCAATATAAGTAAAGACTATGTTAATAGAAGCTGTGGCATCTATATGCACAATGCTGAGAACGTCAGTAAAAATGATATCAATGACTGCCATATCATTTTGGTAAGTTCTGCATGAACTTGAATCATTGCTGTCAGATTCATCCACGGAGACCTCCCCATCAACCTCGCATCAGAGATTGCTGGTCAGACATGTCCTGCAACCCCAACCCATGCCTATAGAGTGACAGGTCACAGGTGGGGTCACACTTCGCCCAAGGACACTTCTGGGGGCATGCCTTTGATATGCACAGATGCCCTGCCTTCTCTGCCCTGGCTTCAGGCTAACTACGGGGTATGCATCCCTTTGTGTGGTGACAGGACACAGCCTATTCAGGTGTAAGTGAGGCTGAACCTAGCTACTCCCGCCTATCCCGCCAGTGATGGCCCATCCAGTCAGACCTATGTTCCCATTGTGTGTGACTGTGTAGGAGGAATACACAGATCCCAACTGACAACTACAGCCAGTTGAGTGACCAGAGATAGGCTGCTGCAACGAATGGCTAAGCCAAGAAAATAGCAACTTTCTAAAAGTGGCATTTTAAGAACTTTAATTTAAAATCCAGTTTCACCATAAGTAGGATTCTAAATTAGGATACCATGGACACCAAACATGTATCATTCATCTCTTCCACTTTGGAAATTGCATTTACCAAATTAATTAAGGCAACTCAAATGTTATCCTACGGGAGAGATAGGCCTTGCAGTAGTGAAAAACTAATTTAAGAGTTTATCACTATCAGGATATGTAAAACGTTTGCACCATGCTCTATGAGATGTCAAGGGCCTGTCCAAGGGGTGACTTTTCTGTATTACAAAAGAAGGTTTATGCCTGTCAAAAGTGTTATTTTGCCAGGTCATGATGGTATTGTAAACTGCACATACAGGCTCTTCGATGACAGCCCTCAGCTACTTTTAGGGGTTACTTAGGTGGGTGGCAAAATTGGTGCTGCAGGCCCACTAGTAACATTTAATTTATAGGACATGGGCATTTGTAATGCCACTAAATTAAATATGCCAATTGAGTATATGACAATTCCACCATGGTTTAAGTGAAGAGCACAAGCACTTTAGCACTGGTTAGCAGTGGTAAAGTGCAAAGTCCTAAGGCCAACAAAAACGACCTCAGCAAAAAATGGGGAGGAGGAAGGCAAAAAGTTTGTGGACAACCCTGCAGAAAAGGCCATGTCCAACAAATGGAAATTTGGCCTAGATTTACTAATGCTTTTTGGCGTGTTTGCATTACTTTGGTGACAGCAACCAAATGCAAAATGTTATACTGGGATTTGCTATCCAACGCAAATTCTTATTTGTGTTGGATAGTTTCCCAAAGTAATACATAGTTATGGTATGCCCTGTTTTGCATTACTTTGCATCAAGGGGCTGTTCCATGAGTGGTACATGGGTATTCTCAAGCAAGAACTCATGGGTTTCACAGCAAAAATCTTATGTTTCCTCGAGACAGGGATAATTAGTAGAAAAGTTTTAATTCTCCTTGCTTTTCCCACTTTCCATGTAGGTTGCATTGTAGTGTACACATCCAAAGCCAGAAAAGTGTTAATGGATAGTTTTCGTACTGGAAGTGTTCCACGCTGCATTGAGTGAATTTTTCGTAGATCATGGCCAAAAGGTGAGGCAAGTGATGCCGCCCAGAGGAGACACTGTGAGCTTGTTCAGAAAAAAAACGATAAGTAGTTGTGGGCTGTAGAGACCAAATCAGAAAGGAGGGGCAGTACAAAACTGGGTGTGAGATGAATACCTGAAGGCTGCAAGAGCATACTGCAGCATCTTGGTCTAGGGTGTGGATGTAAAGAAGGCGTTGGAATGTCCCCAATGGTAGGTATGACAAGCATTCAATGCGCGATGTGACATTGTACTCTGTAAATTGACAGTAATGTTACTATTATAACTTGCACATGCGTTGGTGGCAGTAAAAACCTCGCCAGGAGTGAGACTTACATTGTCTCTATTTTCTCCTACCATTAACCCGTAGATTAGGAAGCTTTAAACAATATAAACGAGATGGTGTCTATGGCAAGAGGGACATAGTTCACCGTCTGGCACAGAAACTGTGAAAAGTTGGCCTGCTATATGCTGTCCACTAGTCAAAGTGGGCACCTTGCACCAGTCCAAACAACCCTGATGGTAAGTAGATCAATGATAACCTTTACTGAAAGCTCTCCTAGTGGTAGCTATAGAGAGCCGCATTCAGGGTAAGTCTTGAAGAAATGTTGAACACCTTGTTTTACCAGAATGCACCCTTATAGAATTGGTTAAATGAACAGGAAACCACACAGTAGTTATACAAATATTTAATTATTATCTATAACACTCTCTAGTATCCTCTACAAGAGGATAGAACACAAATCAAATAATACAGTTGCAAAGAATCAAGCTTAAGTAGCACAATATACAGTGGGCTCCAGGGAGAGATCAAACCATATACTAAATACGTGTCACACACACGAGCAAGGTAGAAAGGTATATATCTTGCTACACCAACTACCAGTGTTTATCCAAGATGTAATCACAGAAGCTAATAGTGATTCAGAGTACAGTTGCTAACAAGAATGCCCACCTCTCAAAACCAGCCACCATTTATGGTCTCAAATACAATCAATGAGCACAAAGAGTGAGAGAGGCATTATTAAAAAGACAACACTCATAGCGTTTAATCCCAAAAACACAGAAAGTAAGCGATGACAGAAATAAATGTTTTTTTCTCTAGATGCTGTGGTGAATCATTGTATTCATTAGTTTATACATAACAGCCAACGCGTTTCACCCTTGCGGGCTTCTTTAGGGAGGTACGAAAAGTGTCCAGTGCAATGCAAATGTGGATTCTAGATGAGAAGAACCTGAAAGCAGAGGGGACAGAGTCTGGGTCACTTTGGTGTGACCAGGGGCTCGGTTGACGAATGCCCATTGATGTCGGCTGCTTCAGGTATGTTGACAGTGATCTTGACTCTTCAGCTGCGAGGACCCGGAGATGTCTAGGATGACCTGGAGCCAGAGGTGAGCTGTCCCACGATGAATGTCAAGTGCTGAGAGGTCAGTGCCCGGCTGGAGCACCCACAAGCCATGGCAGCGGCAACAACGGAGATTGTCAAATTCGGTGTCGGTCTGGTCCAGCAAGGAACATGAGACTCACCACAGCAAGGGAAGTCAGGGCAGACCTGGAGCACCAGGGGAGCCCAAATAAAGCAAAGTTGACCCTCAAGTGGACCCACAAGCCGAAGGCACAGGAGTCGCGAGGGGACCTTGGGCAGTTTCACAGGACACCAGCTAGCAGGGCACAGAGTGAGAGGATGCTAGACTCTTTCCCAGAAAAGATGCCTTGGGGTCAGGGCTACAAATAGGCCAATGCATGAAATTGTTGCATGTCAACAAGCATGTGCAATTGCAAATCAATGCAGTGGACAGGAGTATGGGCTTACGGTCCCCACAAGGGATATCCATCTCAAACTCACTGAGAGGGTAGCTCAACCTCGGAGACCTTCAGAAACCCACCTACTGTGTTTGTGGAGTGTTCGGAGTCTTCAGGAGCTCTGGAGCAGCAAACCAGTCAGATGTGTCATGGTGCCTGTGTTTCCAGGGGACTGACTCCTTCACCCCATGGGAGATTTTTCTGTTGTCTTGGAGGTCCACAGGGCCCAGCATGGAGCCTGTATGGATCATGGACAGAGACAAGACTTGGGATGGCAAGGGAAGATGAAGTCGAGCCGAAGGGAGGTACAGCGAAGTCCAGGGAGCCCAGACAGTCGAAGTGTAGTGGTATCTTCTTGCAGAATCTTGTCCACGTGAAATCTAATGTCCCGTATCCAGGTAACCCATTTTATACCCACGGGAATGGGTTGGACAGATTCTATGGACCCTCCTAACGGACCGACAGGACAGAGGGATGACTTAACCCATGCCTTTTATCCAGTTTCACACCAGAACAGGAGCAAATGGCTCCCAGAACTGGTTTGAGCTGGACTACGCAGATGGACACCAAATGTGCCCCTCGTGCAGACTTTCTGGCATGAGACCATGCACCCACCCTGCCGCAATACACTAAATACTGTCTGGGAGGTGATCATTCCTCCCTGGTACGCATCCTAGCGTGGAGACGCACTGTTCCAGTGTATTCAGGCGCTTAATAAATGTTTTTATTATTATTATTATTATTACTTATTGTCCGACCTTCCTCTGCGCGAGCTTGCCTCAGCAGAAAGAGGGCAGACTCGTGTCTGTGGCTGGCAGCCTCCATTTTGTGCTGTAAGACTCGAGAAAGTTAGTACCAGTATACTTAGTAAACCCCCAGAACCTCAGTCCTGAGGGGAGGAAGCATACGTCCCACACCAGTTACTGGTGTGGAGGTATGATTCCAAGGTGTTTCACACCAAACATGACATTTCGAGATAGCATTTACCGCGAGGTTATAATGCACCTCTACCTATACGTCTGGCAGTATCTCTTACACCCCGGGAGAATGGTCTCCGAAGAATGCAGAGAGGACCTGCTCATGCACGAGCACCCTCTCCTGTAAAACCCAGCACCCTGCCTTCAGGATTGTTAAGGCCTGCTATAGGGGTGACTCATAAAGTTTTAAGTGTAGTGGTATATATAGATAATGGTGAACCTATATCTTTCGTAAGTGATGCAAGCACCAGCTTACACAGGCTGCAGTAGCAGACGTGAGGTTCCATTTTGCATGGCCTCTCATGGGTGGCAAAATACATGCTTCAGCCCATGGGAGGCCTCTGGGGTACCTATGCCCTGGGTACATGGGTACCATATACTATGGACTGATAAGGGTATCCCAGTATCCGTTCTGGAGTTGTACAAAAGTACATACACATCAATTTGAGGGAGAAAGCAGATAAACTAGGGTCCTGAATAGCAGGATCTCAGCCAGACTAGTCAAAACAGTAGTTGCAAAATGCAAAAAGTGGGGGTAACTATAAGACGCAGATCCTACATTCCTACAGAAAGCCTATCCAAAAAATGCATAATTGTCTATTACTTGTCTCTAGCATAAGAGGTTGCAGAGCAGCAGCCCAGGAGCAATTAAAGGGAAGCAATATGGATTACTACTACACTGCAGCTGTGCCACTATTTTAAAGGCTCACTCACATCAGGCATCTGTAGAGTCTGAAAAACCTGGAGAGTCTGGAGAACAGGACTCTGAAACTTGGCTCATACAACCTCTACATAAAACAACACATTTTCTAGGGACATCCTCACTTCTTGGATAGTTTGTTATCTCTGGGTTTATTGTCAGAATAGTCAATATTTAGGACACTTTTAATAAGGAGTGGACGGCTGGCAATATGTTGCGTTGTTGCAGAGGTTTACTGCTTTGCTTTAGAATAAAATCATTAGCATTTATTGAACCTTTGTTACTTTGTCCCTTTCCATGTTTAGGGTATACTTTTAGTCCCTTACATATTTAACTGGATCTGGTATAGCCTTCTTTTATTTTCCTCCTTTATGCTTTACTCCTCAGCTTGCGATCTGATTGTCTTATGGTGCCTGGGGTAAGAGCCTTGTATTCTGTTTTGAAGGGAGCTACATGCACTGCTTTTGCCACTATAACAGTTAAGCCATTCACTCTCCATCTATTATTGTTGGCTTACTCTATTCACTATGGGGCATATTTACAAGGGCATTGTGTCATGCTTACACCACGCAACGTGGTACATGCACAACGCAAAACACCAAGTCATATTTATGAAGCCACACAAAGGTGCTTTGTGTGATTTTGAATAGATACACTAATATATCTAATGCAAACCGCTCTGTTGCCTTACCCTGCACAAGCGAGTCATTCATGGGCATTGTGGTGGGTGTTCCCATGCAACCCCAATGGTTTTTGTGCATTCCCAGATTTACAAGGATTTGTAAACCTGTGAATGTGTCAACTTGATATGCCTCCCCGGGTGAGGCATAACAAGGAGAAATATCTTTGTTTCTCTTCCATTTTCCTCTTTCTATGTGTGCTGCATTCTGCAGCACACACAGAAAGAGGTGAATGCCTCTGTTGGAAACTGGGGTCTCTCGTTGGCAGATGTATGCACCGTGCCCAAGTAGAAACCCTTGCTTCTAGTCAGGATCAAGGAGTTACACACTTTAGATAACCCCTGCTCACCCCCTTGGTAGCTTGGCACAAGCGGACAGGCTTTTCCTAAAAACAAGGTGTAAAATATTTTCACCAAGGCACACAGTAACACAGTGAATACCATATATCAAAATATCACTTTAGAGTGATTATTGCAAAAATAAATTTCATAAAAACATACAGATCCAACTGCGGCTATTATGATGTCATGACAGTTAAAAATCCAGAGCACAGCACCAACCGTGAGGTACATGGGCCGACCATGGAGTCACACGGATCCCCAAGTAACAGGTCCTTGGAATACGAAGTCAATTGATGGTGCATGGCGTTGTGGAGACATCGATGCCCAAGGCAAGGCTGGCTCCTTACTGCCAAAGGGGAGGCGAGGCGAGGCGTTGAGTCCTCGAGGAGGCGAAGCATTGAGTCTGGGCTGGCAGGGGAGGTAAGGTGGTGGCAGTGGTGAGGCATCGGTTCTATTCAGCAGTGCGGTGTTGATGAGTTCAGGAAGTCACCCACATCGGTTATCGCCTCTACGATGTCAAGATGCAGCCGCTGGTGGCAACTGGCATCAGTGCGAGAGCTGGCGTTGGAGAGATCGATATCTTGCAGGTGGTGGCGGGTGTCAGAGCTGCGATGTAGGCAGGGTGGCATATCGTGCACTTCATGAGCATTTCCCACGGCCTACAGACAGAAGAAGCAACTGCAAGTCAACCCAGCAGTACAACATACAGCAAAGGGGCAGTATTTCTCCTGACAGCTCTTCAGATCTTTTTTTTGGCAGGGCCCTCTTAATCCAAAAGTAATCTAAAGTTCTGGGGTTTTCGGTTTACTATTCATACCCGATTTTGTCTTTGTAGTCGTTGTTTCTGCGCACACATAGAAAGAGTAAAAACCCTCTTGTAATTGTTTTTGAGCATGAGGGTTTCCCTTCCTGCACAAAAATAATCATCCCTGCAATGCAGGCAACCTTGCACCATGGTGCAAAGATGTCTGCGTTGGCGCACGGCAGCCCATTGTGCACCAGCGCCGGGGAAAAGGACAGGGATGGGCAATATCTAATAGATACATGCATTCCTGTCCTTTTCTTTTGCCTTAGGGCGGTGCAACACCAAGGCCTGCTGAGCTACCCTGCAGCAAAAAAACAATAAATGAGGCCCTAAGCATGCATAATTACTTTTTGAAGCTCAAACCCTTCATACATATATATAAAGCCTTGAGCAACATCTTCCACAGGACCCAAATAATGTATCTAATGTCCTTTTTGCTTTTTACGTGAATATTGAGAAAGACATGAAAACAGTAGCAGAAGACATTCATTGGTATAGCCAAAAGGTCTCGCTTTTGGGACCTTATAAGTATTTAGTTATGCAGCACAATATCCTTGGTGCGACAACATCAACTGTTGCATGGCTAAACACTTATAAGTTCCCAAAGGAGAAACCTATTGGCTGTGCCAATGCTTGTTTTAATTTGTCGAACTTTCTGCCAGGAGTTTCGGTCTTATGCTCAAAGTTTAATTTGCAAAACCTATGGAAAACATTCTCCCTTTCAACTTTTGAACAGTTTTAACTTGGGCACAAAATTCTAATTTTCTGAGGCAAATTGGTCAAGGGTGTTCAAAGTCACTCATATGGAGTGAGTTCCTGATACAATGTTATTGCTTTGATCTCTGCGACACTAAAAAGGTTAACCAATTTCGTAAGTGGATCCATACATGCTTGCACAGCCTAGAGTGTGCACTTACCTCACACAAATAGGTAAATTAATTCAGAAATAACAAAATGCAAAATGTTTAAGAGAAAAATCCTGCAGACAAGAATTCTTATTTAGGTCGCATGCAATGTCTTGCTTCTGGCCTTAAGTTATGCTTCAGGTAAAGGTAAAGAGGGTTCTCAAAATACGGTCGTTCAGTTTCTGGCAATCTCAAGTGTTGCATTCTTCTATGTGTTTTGACTTCACGTTAGATTTTTTTTTTTCAGAGATGTTATTTCTGTGTCATGCAGCACACCATTTTCTGCACAGCGCTGTGTACTTAACCCCTTCCATGCTCATGACGAACCCCAGCCGTCATGCACTACGGTGCTCGTGTGCTGATGACGGCTGGGGTTCGTCACGGCCCGCCCCTGTTCGTGCTGTTTACAGCACAGCAGGGGAATCGCGGCCGCATCGAAGGGGTTAAAGCAAGGTTTGTGCTTTCCAAATATATTAATTAAATAAGGACATAATAGAAACAGGTCCACATTGTAATGATGTTGATGCAAAGTGCCCAGTAACCCAACTGGTCAGGCACTAGGACCGGCCCGAGTGAGGGACGAGGGCGGGCGGAAAGGGAGGAGCTGGGGACCAAGTGGGCAGGAAAGGGCAGTAAGCTGTTGGGATTCAAAGAAGGAGGACGAATCATAAAGAAGGTCCATGACCCTACCACACTGTGTTACTGGGGCAGGACACTACAACTGGCGAAAGAAACCCCAAGCGTGTGGACAGCACAGCAGCAACCGGTGACCGACTGGCCCGGAGCTCGCCCCACGTCTGGAGGCTCGAGCGCGCTGCGAAAAACGCCCACCGAGTGCCCACCTCGGCGGCGGACGAGCGATAATAAAAGCGCCTACCGAGTGCCCACCTCGGCGGCGGAATAGCGGTAATTAAAGCGCCTACCGAGTGCCCACCTCGGCGGCGGAATAGCGGTAATTAAAGCGCCTACCGAGTGCCCACCTCGGCGGCGTAATAGCGTTAAATAAAGCGCCTACCAAGTGCCCACCTCGGCGGCGGAAGCGCGCTGCCCAAAGCGCCCACCGAGTGCCCACCTCGGCGGCGGAAGCGTGTGGCCAAAGAAAACACCTACCGAGTGTAGGTGTGGGCGGAAAATCCGTTTCGCTCGCGGATTTTGCGGATTTTCGGGAAATTCGCAATCCGCGAGATTCGCGAATCTCCCGCAAAATCCGCAAATCCGCGAGCAGCGGATTTTGCTCGCACTGCTCGCACTGTTCGCGTGAGTTTGCGGCTTCCCAGTACAACTTCGCGCCCCGCGAATAAGTGCAAAATTGCAGAAATACGATCTAATCAAAACTGAAACTACTTACCAGGTTCAAAAGTTCAGGCTCATCATTAGTAGCCATTTCCTGTAGTGCTTGCTGAGGGGCCCCTCCAGAGTTCAGTTGCCAGTTGCAACTATTATGTGACCCTGCTCTGAACCTCAGAATAGTTACACATATGCCACAAAGGTCCTGAATTACAGCTAAGGGAGACAAGCAGGAGCCAGGCTGGCAGTTCAAATCCATTAATCAGCCCCTAATTCATTATTGTCAGTTGGGGCAGGGCAGGTGTTGTAACTAATTTTGCAACAATGAAAGCACTTAGCAAGTGCAAAAGTTCACTAATCAGGAAGCACTAAGGAAGCAGGTGCCAGCTAAAAAAATATTCTGTGACACATTAATCAGCCCCAAATTAATTCAGGTCACTTGAGGCAGGGAAGGTGTGCTTGCGTTGCCACAATAATGTACACTGACTGGACAACCAGAGGGTGCTGTGATGAAACAGAGGGTGGCATGGGTGGGCCAGAGGGTGGCATGAGTAGTCAGAGAGTGGCAGTGGTGACAGAGAGTGGCAGTGATGAAGAAGAGTGTCCCAAACAGGCTGGACACGTAGAAACAACAAGTTCGCGAAACTTGCGACCCGACAGGTAAGTTCGCAATTTGCGACATTGTACAAAACCCTCGCGAACTGGCAGAAACCCGCGCAAACACACAAAAAAAAAAAATCTGCAAATTCGCGAGAATTCGCGGATTTTGCGGATTGCGAGTTCGCAAATCCGCAAAATTCGCGAACGCGAGATTCGCAAAATTCGCCCATGCTTAACCGAGTGCCCACCTCGGCGGCAGAAGTGAAGGAAATTGCCCTACCTTGATTCGTGACTCAAGCGGTGGACCACGGCTCCGGTGAGTGAAATCGCCGCCTAACTGGTCCCCCCCCGCCGAAGAAACGAGCAGAAACGACCGAAATCTCGATGAAAACGAGATTCCCGGCGGCCATCTTGAAGTCAGGCAATATCGACCAATCCCCTGCGAGGGATCAGCGGCTGCCATTTTGAAGTCAGGCAAAGAGCCTGAAACAGCAAATAAGCACTGACAAGCATCAAACAAGCATGGGCAAGTAACAAACAACTGGTCAGGCACTAGGACCGGCCCGAGTGAGGGACGAGGGCGGGCGGAAAGGGAGGAGCTGGGGACCAAGTGGGCAGGAAAGGGCAGTAAGCTGTTGGGATTCAAAGAAGGAGGACGAATAATAAAGAAGGTCCATGACCCTACCACACTGTGTCCGCCTGAGTTACTGGGGCAGGACACTACACACATGAAGAGAATCAACTCCTGAATTCATCTAAAAAAAAAAAGTCCAGCTACATGCTTTGAGCCCTGAAGGCACACTTTCAAAATCCCACTGCCACGCAATCGCCATCTGTTTATGGGCATCCTCAGTCGGGCCTAGAGAATCATCTGGAGCAACAGGAGACCCTGAAGCCCATTGCTCATGGTGGCACTAAACCAAGCTGTGATTTCATGAACTGAAGAGACACTGAATTGTGGAAGAGCCACAATAATCGTTGAAAGACAACAGGAGCATCATACTATGGTCTGCAAAACAGCCCCAATGAACGTTTGCAAGCACTGGTGTGCAAAAGGCCCTCTAGCTCCAGCTCAACAAAGGCTCCACATCAAACAAAATCTAAAGGACCAGTAGAGTATTACCTTCAAGGATGGCCCACTGCCCCTCAGAATCAGACCTCAAAGAAAGTCATGCGACCTGTTGCTTTCACACAGGGAATAAAGCACAAGTTAAAGGTGACTGACACATGCATCAAGTTGGGATAACTGACAGGGGGGAAAAGAAGGGAAACACTAGGAATAGCCCATGGCAAATAAGGGAGAGTGTTCAAGCACACCATGCAATGCAAGTAATTGGAGATGAGGGTACATAAGCAGGCCAAGCAAATACTTGGGTTAGGGGCCTGGGCAAATGAGCCAAAGGAGTGGGTAGTGGCATAAGCAAGGTAGGCAAGGGGGCAGTTGAAGGCTTGGTCTGTATAGCATAACAGACTAAGCACATGGGCCAAGACAAGGGGTGGGTGAGGCCTGAACATAGCAGGGGAAAAAAGCACAAGACATGTATTTTGGAGGAGAGTACAATTTAGGAAGGGTAGTACATAGTCTCGGTGGAGACCAAAGGTGCGAGGAAAAAAATCAAGATATGAGGGAGAGTGCATGGTATAGGAAGAGTAAAAGGCTCTCCATTGGGGAACAGCAGAATGACCCCCACCAGGGAGGAAAGCAAGGGACCCCGTTTGGAAACATAAGGTGTAGAAGAGAGCTGAGGAAGGAGCCTTGGGGTGAACAACTGGGAACAGGGTGTAAGGGGCTGGGC
Organism: Lissotriton vulgaris; assembly: GCF_964263255.1. Classification (NCBI taxonomy): domain Eukaryota; kingdom Metazoa; phylum Chordata; class Amphibia; order Caudata; family Salamandridae; genus Lissotriton; species Lissotriton vulgaris. The sequence continues at coordinate 12,377 of NW_028244612.1, forward strand.
GATGGGGGTAAGGACCTTGGGAAGGCAGCAAGGTGAGAGGAAGCAGGAAGAAATAAACGAAAACACTGGCAAAGCAAAAGGGTAACTGACAAAGCCAGTAAGTCTGGTGATGGCTTTGTCAATGTTTGTTTTGTGTTTTTTACAAAACATTGTTGGTGAAGCTGGCGGGCTCTCAATCTAAAGAATAAAATAAAAATGGCTAAAAGCAAAAACATTTTACACAATGAAGGGAATATCTGAAGGATTTAAGAGGGAAAAACGAGACTAACGCTTCCAATATTAGGAGTACAGTTCTTAAATTAAATAATAAAAAAATGATGAAGGAAATTCCGGTCACTGGGAGAGAGCATCTGGAACACGTCAAATAGTTTCCAAATTAAGACCGCGCACGACATTTCAGGCCGGATGTTCAGCGTCTTTCTTTTCCCTCACAGAGCTTCAGACAGGACAGACAATGCTGTATGTCATTCCGCAATTCTACTTTTTAGCCAAAGTTTTTAGATAAAGTTGCACTCTAAGACTTGTAATTTCCCTGTTAACAGTTAAATGATGGGTTCAAAGCGTAGCAGTAGATTTTATGGAGATGTGGCTGGAGCGCTCGACCATGCAACATGGGGATTCACGCTCGAAACCCGGCTCTGGCGTAAAATCCTGTGGTTCTAATCCTGTCGTCGGCTCAGTGTACTGTGTTTTTGGGCAAATCATTTAATTTCCCTGTGCTAGAAATGAGAGTGTAACGTAAAGCGGTACTGCTGTAAACCGCTCTGATGCCCTTGGCCAGATTTGCACTATAAAACAACAGTTATGAAAGGCGGTGCCGTCTAAAAAGGCAGTAGTATTGAAGGTGGCACATGCAACCAACTTTATTACAGTACTATCTGGTGGCTCTCTTTATGAGTCACAGATCTGACGTGTCGATAAATCTCCTGATGTACTTATAACCCATGCTCACACGCTAGTCCCTGGCTGAATGTTTATTAGCCAAGTTAAAGAGACCTGGGGCGTAAGGTGTGAGAGTAAGTGAGAGAAGGACAGTGTTGGGGGGGGACGGGGTGTTGAGCTGTAGTGTCAGCAAATATGTGCAGCACTATTAGCGGCAGGCGCTCAATTCTCGTTTCGATAATGCACGGTGCGCGGAGAGCTCAAGCCCACGGTCAGTGAGCGCCTCCAATGCAGGTGTCCAAGACACTCCCGGAAGTCTCCGAGCATCCATCAGCTGCAAGAGGCTGAAGGGAGGGGGGGAAAAACAAGCATTGGCCATGCGTATATCACTGAGAACAGCAAAGCGGCCGTGAAAGTGATTGCGATGGTGATTAAGAGCAGCGAGCGATGCGCTTAATGAGCATGATGATCCATATGCCGCCTCTGCTCGTAAGCGCGCACCCGAGCACATGCACGCAAGCTGTAGGCCGGCCATGGTAGCATTTTTTTAAGCCCTTACTAAAAGTCTTGCCAGCCCAGTGCATGCGCTGGGTAAGGCGAGACCAAAAAATTAACTATCATGGGATCTAAAAATACTCTACTACCCGCATTTACAATGGTAAACAGTCAAAATATCGAGTCCAAAATATCGATTGGACATAATATCAAGTTTAAAATATAGATTGGACAAAAAATCGAATGGACAGAATATAGACATCAAAAATATCATTTTAAAGGTAAGTAATGTAATATCGAATGTTAAAAATATAGAAAGTAAAAATATCAAAGTATATAATATAGGTTATTAAAATTATCAAATTTTTAATAATATCTAATTTGTTATAGTGTTTTTTATGTTATTATATGTGTGAAAAGTGTGAACTTATGTTATAATTAATTTTAAAATAATGAATTTTGTGTTTTTTAATGTTTGCGTAATTTAATTCTGTAGCAGGTTGTGGGTTTATAGGGGAATAGGTTGGGAAGTAATTTAATTATAATTAATTAAATATGTTTATTTATTTATTGGTATTCATTTTTAATTAATTGTTATTTAATTTATATTTGGTAATTAATTAAATTTAAATTTGGCAAATAATTTTAATTAATTGATTAATTGCTAATTATGTTAATTTTACTAATTTATTTTCTGCAGCGGGTTGTGGGTTTGTAGGGGAATTGGGTGCGAAGTAATTTAATTATTATTAATTAAATATGTAAAATTAATTATTGGTATTTATTTAGAATAATTGTTAATTAAGTTTTTATGTGTAATTAATAACATTTTGATTGCCAATTAATTTATTTTAATTGAATAATTGCTAATTATGTTAATTTTACTAATTTATTTTCTGTAGCGGGTTGTGGGTTTATAGGGGAATAGGGTGGGAAGTAATTTCTGTATAATTAATTAAATAATTAAATGTATTTAATTGTATTTAATTTGAATTAATTGTTAATTAATTTCTAATTGTTAAATAATTATTTGTTAATTTGTAATTAATTTGTATTAATAGGTAACTAATTGTAATATTTAATGTTAATTAGTAATTTTAATAGGTTAATTATTATATTATATTATATTAAATTGGTAATTACTTTTAATTAATTTTTTATAGATATTAATTTATATATTTTTAAATAATATATGAACTATTTGCTTTCCCTACTGTTGCACTCTCGGGAGTGGGAATAGTAATTTTAACCCCTACGCTATCCAACGCTTTCCCTACTGTTGCAATATTTTTAATGGGAATTGTAATTTTTACCCCAACGCTATCCAACGCTTTCCCTACTGTTGCACCCACTGGAGTGGGAATAGTAATTTTTACCCCTACGCTATCCAACGCTTTCCCTACTGTTGCACTATTTTGAGTGGGAATAGTAATTTTTACCCCAACGCTATCCAACGCTTTCCCTACTGTTGCACCCACTGGAGTGGGAATAGTAATTTTTACCCCTACGCTATCCAACGCTTTCCCTACTGTTGCACTCTTTGGAGTGGGAATAGTAATTCTAACCCCTACGCTATCCAACGCTTTCCCTACTGTTGTACTATTTTGAGTGGGAATAGTAATTTTTACCCCTACGCTATCCAACGCTTTCCCTACTATTGCACTATTTTGAGTGGGAATAGTAATTTTTACCCCAACGCTATCCAACGCTTTCCCTACTGTTGCACTCTCTGGAGTGGGAATAGTAATTTTTACACTTACGCTATTGTACGGTAATAATATTGGATATTATTTAATTATATTATGTTACTATATATATATGTTTTAACAAATATGACGTAAAACATTTTCTTTATAACTTTCTTTAAATATTTAATTATTATAAGTTAATTTAAGTATTTTTTTATTTTTTTTGTAAGACTTTATTGACATCCGTGCAGTTAACACAGCATTCGCCTACAACCCGGAGGCCTGCTGCTAATACATACGTATGAACATATACCAGATAGAATCTATTCCGGCGCAAAAGTTTCAGTTTAATAGCAGTGTAGTGTCCATTCTCGGAAGCACGGCAGTCTATATCATAAATTCAATTTACGTCTTACTTTTTTGGTTTTATAAGCTTAAGTTAACTTGTGACTCGATAGATCAATGAGCAGTTCACAACATTGCACTCTAATTTTCACGATTTATGAGTAAGCTCAATCCGGTATTCCTGAACATTCCATCGCTCACGGTCCCCCTTGTTAATGTATTCTCCCGCCATTGCTCCCAGTCCAGTCACCTTCCAACTAATACCCAAACATTCAGATTTTAATCTACCTCCCCCTCTTCCTCCGAGTAGTCCGTATCCTCCTCTGATAATGGTTCACATATATCCCCGCGATAACTATTCCATTGAAGCCATAACCTGTTCCATTTTCGAGGATTAGCTCTTTGTTTATACATCGCCCTCTCTATCACCATGAGCATATCTAGATTTCTACACCATTGTGCTCGGGTCGGGACCTCTCTCGCCCCCCATTTCTGCGCTATGTCACGCTTGGCCACCATGGAACCTATAACAGCCCATTGCTGTCCCTGGTGTGTCAGATCAGTAGGCCCCGACACATTTAGCAGGCACATGCGTGGATCAGGTGTAATCGATACCTCTAGAGATTGTGAAATCGTTCGCAGTACCTGCCTCCAATAGTCTGCAATTAGTGGACAGTCTCAGAGTGTGTGTATTAATGTACCTTCCCCACCACATCCTCTGAGGCAATATGGATGATCCGCCCTCTGAATTTTGTGCAATGTAGTCCTCGTATAATACACCGATGTAATATTTTAAATTGCACAAGTCTAAAGCGCGCCGAGATGCCAGCCTCCCTCGGAGAGGCCATTGCCTCATTCCATTCCGTCTCATCCATCTCCGCTATCTCACTCTCCCATTTTCCTTTCAAGCTGTGTAGTGGGTCTGGTAGATTATTTAACAATTTCCGATATGTGAGGGAGGTGGCGCTTGTCTGCATGTAGTCCGTTAACAGACGATCTTCTAGCGGGGAGGACTCTGGGACATCCGTACCCGCTTCAATCGCTGTCAACAGTGCGTGTCTTATTTGGATGTAGCGGTAAGTCTCGTTGACTCCCAGGCCGTACTGTTGCCTCAGTTGGACAAAGGGAATTACTCCATCTTTAGTCCATAGGTCTCCCACCGTGGAGATACCTATATTATCCCACTGTGTGAACCCTTTACTGTGTCTTAATTGTCCCAAGGCCTTAGTGTCCCATAGAGGCGTAAGTCTAGTTATAACACCTCCCCACTTCAGTTTCGCCTGTGCTTTGTGCCATATCGCCACCGTGTGCTTAGTAGGTCCCAGGAGTTTCATCAGAAGTCCCTTATTGTATAACGGGGCCAAGAGAGTGTGTGTACCCAGCTGTGCACTGTCTGCCAAATAGGCTGGGATGTCCTGCGGCGCATGAAGCCATTGGTTGACAACCTTCAGGTGAGCCGCCCAATAGTATAGTTGTACATTCGGCAGGGCTATCCCACCACTGTACCAGTCTCTGACCAGTTTCCCGTACGCCACTCGAGCTGGTCGGTTCCCCCACAGTAACCCAGTTATCACCGAAGTAACTTTACGAAAGTATGAAGGTGGCACTACCATTGGCATATTTTCTAAGACGTATACGAAACGAGGCAGCGCTTTCATCTTAAATAAAGCTGCCCTTCCCAGTAACGTCAGCGGGAGCGTCTTCCAATGTCTTGCGTCTGCCTGAAGCCGCGTGAGCGGAGGCATCAGGTTTAGGTCATAAAAGGTTTTATTATCTTGAGTGATAATTATCCCCAAGTATTTGAATGTGTCGCTTGTCACTGTCAATGGGCAATCAGCCGGTAGGTTTGGAGCGGGGCCTTTAAGTACATACACGACAGATTTAGTCCAGTTAATCTTATAACCAGAGGTGTGCCCATGGAGATCACACAGCGCCAACTACATCGGGATCCCTCTTTCTGGATACGACATGTAGATCAGCATATCGTCTGCATATAATGAGACCCTATCTTCCCAATTTGCCCCCCAATGTATCCCTCTCAGCAGTTAGGACGTTCTAAGGACTACCGCCAATGGTTCCAGGACCAAAGCAAATAATAAGGGCGAGAGCGGGCATCCCTGTCGTGTCCCCCTTGCCAAGGAGATATCCCGGGAGATATGTCCATTTGCCGCCACATGCGCCACCGGATCAGTGTAAGGCAATCGAACCCATGAAATAAATTTGGGGCCGAAGCCCATATGCTCTAAGACTGCAAAGAGGTAGTGCCACTCTACCATGTCAAATGCCATTCCGCCATTTAATGACAGGATAACCGTCGGTTCCGTCAGTAACGGGGCCCTTGCCAGTGCTCGGTGTAGTCTACGAAGGTTAAGCGCTGTACTTCGATGCGGCATGAATCCCGACTGATCAGGGTGGATCAGTTGCGTGAGATGAGGTAGCAGTCTGGTAGCTAGCAGTTTTGCCAATATTTTGGCTTCTGCGTTGAGGAGGGAAATAGGACGATAGGACGAGCTCTCCATTGGCGGCTTACCTGGTTTTGGGATTGCCACAATAGTTGCAACCCGCTGATCCAGGGGCAAAATTCCCCTTTCTAGGCTGTCGTTATACATGTTTAACAAAGGCGTGCACACCTCTTCAGACACAGTCTTGAACCATTCTATTGGGATTCCATTGGGGCCCATGGCTTTACCCGAATTGAGGGCATTAATGGCCAGGTGAATCTCCTCCCTTGACAGGTCTGCGTCAAGCTCTCCCTTCGCCTCTTGTGACAGAGTCTGCGTTGGCACTCCGTGGAGTGCCATCGCCGCCTCCTCCCGTGTTATGGCCACTTCAGGGGTGTACACGGTTTGAAAATGGTCAGCTAGGGTTGCAACTATCACTGATGGGCGTGTATCCACCTCCCCACTAGAACCTTTCAATTGCAATATATGTTGGGCACCTCCCTTTTTTTTGTCCAACAGGCCAAGAGTCTACTAGCCTTATCCCCAATATCATAGACTCTATGTGTCGTTGCCGTGATGTTCTCGACCGTCTTCCTATGAAGATGGTCATCATGAAGCCGCTGACATAGCTGTAAGGTATGCAGTGTACTTGTGATTGGGTCCGACATGTGCGCCAAGTTCGCCTGCTCAAGCTCTAATTCCAGTCTTGCCAGTTCTTCCCTGTGGGTGCGTTTATGGCCTGCGATCGATGTTATTGCCTGCCCTCTCAGGACCGTCTTGTATGCCTCCCACAGGGTCGACGGTGAGGTCACCGAGGTCGTATTCTCCGCAAAATAATATCGGGTAGTCTTTTTCAGGTCTTTACGTATGGACGGTATCTTGAGGTAACCAGGGAAGATAGGGTATATTCGTTTTCTTGCTATGTCGGGGCAGGATAGAGTCAGTGTCAATGGCGAGTGGTCTGAAATGCTCCTGGGTTTATTTTGCACGTCACTCACGGTGAGGAGACCTCCTCCCAAAGCAAGGAAGTAATCGATACGGGACAGACTATCGTGAACAGCGGAGTAATATGTATATTGTCTATCATCCGGGTGTAACTGCCTCCAAAGGTCTACCATACCCTGTGCTGCTAGGAAATCGCTAAATCGGGAGGGACCCGGGTTAGGCGTGCGAAGTGGAAACCTATCCTGCTCGTTGTGCACCACCGCATTGAAATCTCCTCCTATGAGAAGATCTCCTTCTGGGAGTTCCAATAGGAATTTCCCCAAGTCTGGTAGTGCAACTGAGTGAAGCGCTGGCGGGATATATACTGATACCAGAGTCAGCGGTTTTCCCTCCCATTGCCCATGCGCCGCCGCGAAGCGGCCTTGGACGTCTGTTTTAGTGGATTTTAATATGAACCTGGATCATTTTTTAAGTAGTATGCCCGTTCCCCGTGATCCCGAAGTGATTCTGAGTGTGCAATCATTTGGTACCCTCGTCTATCTAGTGCCCGGCTAGCCGCACCCACCAAGTGTGTTTCTTGCAATAGAGCCACTGTGGGACCCAGCCTCCGGATGGCCTGCATGACCAGCCCACGCTTAATCTTGTCACCCAAACCCCGTACATTCCAGGACATCAGTTGTAAAGGCGGTACGGGCCCTCGCTCAGTTCCCCCTCGCTCTAAATCACACAGAACATCTTGCGCCATTGTCGTTCTGCAGCGTTAGGTCCTTCTGTGCCCCTAGCTTACCCTGTCGTGTCATTTGTGTAGCGGTCCATATACTGTTGTGTATGTGCCATAATAGATCTTTTCGAGTCAAACAGTGTGAACAGTTTGCCAACATTGAAAACAACCCCCCCCCCCCAACTCCCTCCCTCCCTGCCCTCCAGCTACACGGACATAAAACCGTCCGCCTCCCCAACTAAGCGGAGTACTCAACCCGTTCCCCACACAAACTATACTTGCTCGATGGAATTTCAATAATTAGAAGGAGCGGTCCATACTTCTTGAAAATATCACAGGGCCAATAAATGTTGATTCCCAACTTTATTGTTCAAGTTTGAAACACCAACTGACGACAGCTTCTTCAATCAGTTTCAACAAATAATTCATCCAAATTTCACTCAAAACATCAAACAGCCGACGCGTTTCGTCCTGTGAAGGACATCATCAGGGCTGTTAAAATAAAAATCAAACAAAAAACATATATTACACTTCTTGAAATTACATTAAATCAAATGCTGAAATATTATCATGAAAACATAGTCATTTACACTTGACGTCCATGATCCTGCCTATTGAACAGTCTGAAGTATTACATAAGTTATATTCCAGTATTTCAACGCTAATATACCATTGCACATTCATAGATACTGTATACTTCAACCCCTACCTATTTTGTAGTCTGTAGTGTCCAATTAACCATTATCCCAGCCTCACAGACTCAACACAGAGCATGAGTTACATTACTTTCTCTGAGTTGTCAGGAATTGATTTATTAGTACATAGTCTCTTTCTCAAGGATTTATCGTACATAGGACATGCTTAGCAAGTATTAACAGGCTGAATCCTCATTAAGTGTTAGGAATTAGAATAATTTATCATTCACAATTTTAACAATAATATCATTAATGCAGAAAGGGGTCTATATAACTGGGATATGGTATTTTGAATGAACTGGCGACATGGGTATTGAAGACACTTTAATATGCGTGTTTGATAAACCGGCAGGAATAGTGCGATGAAGATAGTGCTGATGTAAGGAGGGCTGACCGACATGAATGGGATAAAACTATAAGCGAGCGGAAAGACTTGGTTTGTAGCTGTAGGATATTCGGACGGGTATCGGTGCTGATTGGTGTGAATAAGCCAATCTCGGGCCAATCTTGCTCTATTTCAGGATTGTCGAAGAACCAGGTCCTGTTGTCTGCCACTACACGTAGCCTGGCCGGGAACAGCATTGAGTATGGAATCTCACGCTGTCTGAGTTCTTTTTTCACATCCAGGAACGTCTTTCTACGGCGGGCCACCTCCGCCGTATAGTCCGGAAAAAAGGCCAGTGTTGCGTTCTGAATTTTGACTGGTGGTGAGACTCGTGCTGCTTGTAGGATGGCATCCCTGTCCCGAAAATTGAACAGTCTGGCTAGAATCGGGCGAGGGGCTGCACCCGGCTTAGGTTGTCCCCCTGGGACCCGGTGCGCCCTTTCAACAGAAAAGAAAGCGGACAGGTCCTTGGGTTGGAGTTCTTTCTTGATTAGCTCTTCCACATAGAGGTCCATCGCTCTGGTACCTTCTGATTCCGGAACACCTAGGATCCTCACGTTGTTCCTCCTAGAGCGCCCTTCCTGATCGTCCAGCCTTTCACGCAGCACTCTATTCTCCGCTGATATCTTCTCCATCGCTGATTGAAGCTCCGAGACATCCTCGACCAGGGACTTCGCCACCACCTCCACAGAGCTCACCCTCTCCGACATTTTTTTGAAGGCTGCCCTTAGAAGGGTCATTTCGGTGGATATCGTGCCTATCGTTGCCTGGACTTGAGTCAGGGCTTTCATGACATCATCCAGCGTTGCTTTCTTTCCGCTCATGCCATCCATCATTTTGCCCGTCTGCGATTTCCCATCCGTCGGAGAGGACATGTTCTTATCGCATACAAACTTGTCGATTCTGGTCTGTTTAGTGCCACCCTTTCCGCCCCTACCGGCCATGTTGATTAGCGCTGCGGCCGTTGATGTGCCAGGCTAACACGCACTGTGGCGTTGGTCACGGTGAATTGGTGTATGCGAGTTTATATAGGCTAGTTCGATATGTGGTCTACCGCACTCACACTGAGATACTACCACGTAGCACTACTTGGCATAGGATAGGAGTCACCCTGGTGTCAGCCTGCAGTATATGTGCCTTCAATGGGAGGTGCTAATTGAGCAAGCCAGTGTTGGTGGGCTCATTCCCGGTGATCCAAGCATCTGATTTGGACTTTGTATATGAGCAATGTCACTCCTTGAGGTTGCAGTAATGAAGGGCTGGCAGGCCACACTGTTCGTTACTCAGCTTGGGGTCTTCAGTACCGTCACCAAGGGTGTCGGTGTCCCACTCCTCGTGCTGCACGCCTGACACCAGGGGGGGGGAGTTGCGTCCTCCCCCGCGGACGTCCGGCTTCACTCGCGTGTGGGCTGTCTCGTCGCGCTCTCAGCACTTGTGGTGCGCGTCTAAGTCACCAGCCGCCTGACCTGAATCTTCCCTCAGCTCCGGTCCGGGCACCGCTCTTCTACGGTTGCAGGCAGCGCTCCTTTAATAGACGGGTGTATCTGCCGTCTGGTGCACTCCGTAAGTTATCCTAGGATTCGGGGTAAGTTGTACTACTCCAAGATGGCGGTGCAGTCTCCTGTGTCGTCTTCCCCACTGCCGGATGCAGCCCGCCACACTGCCCGTTACGCCGCTTGTGGCTCCACTGCTGCTTTCCCATGGCAGCCGCCGGCTTCCCTCAGCTCTCCCCTTCTCCGCATGTCCAAAATCTAAGCACCTTGTCCAGGTTCTGCAAGATCGGGCGCTTCCGGTATGGTGTGCCCAGGTCAGCCGCACTTCCGGTCGGGTTTGCTAATAGGGGAGCCCCTGGTCCATATTTCACGTCAAGGCCACGGCCGTCGTCGGTGATATTTCGGTCCCACGATGTCTGATGACTTCAGCGGCAGTGCGTCAGGTACCGCCCGGTCCCGGGCATCGGGTCTCCCCTGTAGAGGTCTCGTTGTTGCCGGATAATTGCTCGAATATCTGGAGAGGCTGCTCTACCCACGGAGCTCTTCTCTCAGGCAGCCGCCATGCTCAGCCGCTAGCCACGCCCCCCCTAATTTAAGTATTTTTAAGTATATTTTAGTAATTAATTTTTAATATTAATTTAATTTAACATTGTTTTTAATAAAGTCGATAGTTTTTATAAACTATATTTTTGTAAACGATATTTTTAACTCGATATTTGTGTACTTACCTGTTTGACGATACAAACTCGATATTCTGTCTGTAGATATTTTGTCAACAATATTTTTGACAGTCGATATTATGTCCCTCGATATTATGTCAGTGATCCTTTCACAATATTTTGGAGTAGGGCAGCAGCACAAGCCTTCCCGCTGAGCTGCTCTACATCAAACGAAAAGGACAGGAATGCGGGATTTGTAAGAAATCCGGGAAGTGGGAGGCCTAGCACACATCAATTATTTCAAGATGTATATTTAGTAAGAAGTTTCACTGGGTGATATAGATGTTAGATATGCTCCAATACATATAAATCTTTGCTGTGATCTGTTTGGCACTCAAATTTACTTTGCTTGTTTTTCACAATTTTGCTTTTATGCTACTCACTCCTTTTAACTATATATTGGCCAAACTGAACGTAAGATCAAGATAAGAATCACGGAACATAAAAGCAATATTCGCTTGAAAAATGTGAAGTCCACATTGGCAACACATTGGGCTGAATCAGGACACAACATAGCTTAGATGCGTTTCACCATACTAGAGGTGATCAAACCAAGACCAGATTTGGATACTCATAAACAGAGATTAAGATCTGAATATTTTTGGATCTACAGAATGGGAAGTCTACACCCGCATGGATTAAATCACAGGATAGAATTATCCTGTTTTTTATGAACATTTTAGGAAAGCTTTCACTAGTTTCCTGCTACCTTTGTTATGAACATTGAACTACGGTCCCATTCTAAGATGGCCGACAAAAAATTGAACAACCTGACTCTTCACGCTTTCAAACATTGGGTTTTCTTGTCATTATTACCATTATTGTTTACATTTTATCGTTTGGAAAAGATATAAATTGTTTTTTTAATTGCTTTTGAATTTCGCATGTCAACATTTGCTGCGCGTAAAATTGCTTTGTATATAAGCATTTTGTTTAAATTTATCGGGTTCATTGACCATTCAGTTATTAACACGATTTAGATTTAATTCAAGCTTGAATAATGAAAATAGAACAACTTGTACTTTACCTGAGTAGCGATCACGTGATCGCGGTCTGAGCCTATTGCACGTTTTAAAACTGGTGTCAATGCATCAGAGTAAGACACCGGTATCCTGATTGGTAGAGAAGACACGGCGCGCGATACTTGACATTTGGCAGTAAGTGAAGACAGAATGTTTGTTTGGCTCCGGCACGTTAATATTTTAGTTCAGTGTGAATTTCTTTAAATCTGAACAGCGCATAGAATTTAAGTTATTCGCTGTATACTTGTCATACTTTGAGATGTAATGAGTCAGCAACTTATGAACAAGGGTTCAGTTATTCGGCAATATTCAGTTCGGTAAATCACGAACATGGGTTCATGTTATCATTTTCGTCAGGACGTAGTTTAGTAAGACTCAGAACGCAATGAAATGGCTTTAGCACTTGATGTATTTTCCCTCATAAAATACTTAACAGTAATTGATTGGAAGACTGTATTATTGATTATGTTGAAATAGCAGCTGTATAGCTCATTATATTCCTTGTTTTCCTACACAGACCCCCGAGGAAGGGTCAACTTCGACCCGAAATGCATTGGGTAGACGTTGAATGTTAAAGTAACACACCGTCACAAATGAATGGATCAATTCAACTGACTTTGAAGGACTAAAAGAATAAAAAGAAATTATGTTTGTAACCAAAGTAAAGTCATGAGAATTTTATTATGAAAATGGTGAAAAGATTGTTATAAGACCACACAGGTCATGTTATTGATGTGCACACCTCCACCTGCAAGTGGAATTCCCGCTTTCTCAATTAATTTCATTGAATAAGAGTGTTCCTTGACAAAACACTTAAATGGAGTGAGTAGCACAAAAGCAAAATTGTGAAAAACAAGAAAATAAATTTGAGTGCCAGACGGATCACAGCAAAGATTTATTCAGTATTAAAGTCTACCCCCCGTCCGGGCACCACCGATTTAAATGATGAATCTGGAAGACATAGCACAAATAACGACGAACATGGCAGAGACTTTAGCCTATACTGTTGAGGAAGCCGAACAGATTTATGGGTTAATCAAGGAAACCAGAGCTTTCAGCCCACAAATAAGCACAGCAAATCAGTTACTAAAACAACTCGAATATGTCAGCAAACGTGAAATAAATCAGCGTCTACATGCGACAACCTTGATACATTACCACAGAAATAAATGAATCCCGAGGGGATTAAGGATTGCTCTAAAGCCCATGTTATGCAGGAACAATAAAGCTTTACTAAATAGATGGTACCAAATCTTGAATAAATGCAGTTTGGATCTGATTCTTTTGATCGTGGAAGAGCTTTCTAAAGAATTAAAGCTATTAGAAGAGGAACTCAATGGCATCAAACAAGAATTAAATCAACATGAAGATTTGACGGAATTACTAGAGGACACTAATAAAAGATTGGAAAAATATGCTAAGGAAATTGAGGAAAGAAAGATTAAAAAGTATAGACGAGACATTATTGACTATAAGCTGGAAGAAGTATACAGTTGGGCAGAAGTATATAATCAAAGAAAATGGCAACTACCACCAACGAATACAAGCTCATCACAAGAGAGTGTGGTATCTGACTCTGACATAGCTCAGAATAGAAAACCAATGGGCAGAAACGCACAAAGGGGACGAAAAGATCAACTAGACAAAACGGCTATTTTAGAAACAAGTCCAGCTGCAAACAACGCTCCTTCTACGAGCACAACAACAGGAGAACCATCAAAACAAGGAGGGGAAAAAGAAAAAAGAAAAGAATCGGAAGCAGAGCGAGAACTGAGATCGAAGAAAAAGAAGACAACCTTGTCATAAACATATCTGATAAACAATTAACTAAGGCACAAATAAATGTGTTAAACAAGGGTTTAACTTTTGTTCCAGTATATAAATCCAACGCTCAGGAAACTGAAATATCTGTTTTCAAATTTCTCTGCATCCTACGTCTAAAGAATTTCTTTAACAATGTTCCATTCACAGAAGGACCAAAAAGTGATCTCAAAGAATTCAAAACAAAGAGCACATTTTGTGCCCCAACATCACACAAAACTGTTGATGCCTATGAAAGAGTAGTAACTAATGAAATGAAAAAGATTAACTATTCCAGTGGTACTAAAAGTAACTTTTCGAGGAAAGAATGGCAGACTTTAAAATCTCTAACGGAAATGACAGAAATAACAATACAAAAAGCGGATAAAGGGGGAGCTATTGTAGTAATGAACACTGATTTCTATAAAGATACTGTAAGTATTCATCTTCAAGATACCAACACATATCAGAAACTTGATGAGGATCCAACCAATGTATTTTCAGCTACTCTCAAAATTATTCTAGATAAAGCACTAGAAATGAAGTGGATCACAACTAAGACATACTAATTTGTAAACATCAAATACACAAGGAGACCCCAGTTTTACATGCTCCCAAAAATCCACAAAAGCGCAAACAAACCACCCGTTAGACCTATTGTGTCTGCATGTGGCTCACTATCGGAACCACTAGGTCAATACCTAGATTGTTTTTTACAACCATTAATACAAAAATGGAACACTCACATTAAAGACACCACTTCCTTTTTGAACCTACTGGCGACACTTGAGATCCCATCTAATGAAGAAGTATGGCTATGCACAATTGATGTGACAGCATTGTACACGTCCATTCCTCACAATGAGGGAATCGAAGCAATGGAATGGTGCTTATTAGAAAATGAGATCAGCGTATCAGATAAAGTGTTCATGATTGAACTATTACAGTTCGCATTACTTCACAGTTACCTTCAATGGGAAGGGGAATTTTATGGACAATGCAGTGGCACGTCTATGGGTTTTCCGGGGGCGCCGTCCTACGCGAATACCTTTATGGCGAAGTTTGAAAGTGACCACATATTGAATAACACAAATTGGACACAAAGCCTCATTACATTCAAAAGATATATTGATGATATCTTCATAATCTGGCGAGGGGCAAAAGAAAAACTAATTGAAAATATCCAGGTCTTGAATTCACAACATGAGAGGCTTAAATTCACATATCAAATGGATCAGAATGAGCTATCTTTTTTGGATTTTCTGATAAACATCAAACAAGGGAGAATCAACACTAGTATATTCACAAAAGAAACAGACAGAAACAGTTGTTTACATTACAGAAGTTTTCATCCTCATTCGCTCAAAAAGCCTTTACCTTTATCCCAATTTATTCGACAAAAAAGAATCACATCAGATCCCATCAACTTAGCCACCACTTTCGAAAAGCAGATCCAAAAATATCTCTAAACGAGGTTACCCTACCACTCTGTTGGAAGAGTCTAAAAACAAAGTACTAGCAATGAACAGAGAGACCTTACTACAATCCAAAGAAAAGTCTGAAACTAAACTTACGGTGTGTGTGTTAAAACATTCTGTACAGACCACTAAGATCGTTAATATCATGAGACAACATTGGTGATTGATCACTGAAGAGCCAGAACTATAATCACTTTTTTCAAAACAAGTAACATTTGCATATCATCGATCTAAGAGCATGAAAGAATTACTCAAAAAACAACCAATTAAGGAATTGGAAACAGTTTACAAAGGAATGCAAAGATGCGAAAATTGCATGCACTGTAATAATGTGATAGTTGGGAGAATCTTTACACACCCTATGACAGGCAATAAGATTCCATTGTTACATTCTAGCACTTGTGACACCAAAGGAGTAATTTATGGTATTTAATGCCCATGTGGGAAACTATATATTGGCCAAACTGAACGTAAGATCAAGATAAGAATCACGGAACATAAAAGCAATATTCGCTTGAAAAATGTGAAGTCCACATTGGCAACACATTGGGCTGAATCAGGACACAACATAGCTCAGATGTGTTTCACCATACTAGAGGTGATCAAACCAAGCCCAGATTTGGGTACTCATAAACAGAGATTAGGATCGGAATATTTTTGGATCTACAGAATGGGAAGTCTACACCCGCATGGATTAAATGACAGGATAGAATTATCCTGTTTTTTATGAACATTTTAGGAAAGCTTTCACTAGTTTCCTGCTACCTTTGTTATGAACATTGAACTACGGTCCCATTCTAAGATGGGCGACAAAAAATTGAACAACCTGACTCTTCACGCTTTCAAACATTGGGTTTTCTTGTCATTATTACCATTATTGTTTGCATTTTATCGTTTGAAAAAGATATGAATTGTTTTTTGAATTTTTTTTAAATTGCTTTTTGAATTTCGCATGTCAATATTTGCCGCGCGTAAAATTGCTTTGTATATAAGCATTTTGTTTATATTTATCGGGTTTATTGACCATTCAGTTATTAACACGATTTAGATTTAATTCAAGCATGAGTAATGAAAATAGAACTACTTGTACTTTAACTGAGTAGTGATCACGTGATCGCGGTCTGAGCCTATTGCACGGTTTAAAACTGGTGTCAATGCATCGGAGTAAGACACTGGTATCCTGATTGGTAGAGAAGACACGGCGCGCGATACTTGACATTTGGCAGTAAGTGAAGACAGAATGTTTGTTTGGCTCTGGCACGTTAATATTTTAGTTCAGTGTGAATTTCTTTAAATCTGAACAGCGCATAGAATTTAAGTTATTCGCTGTATACTTGTCATACTTTGAGATGTAATGAGTCAGCAACTTATGAACAAGGGTTCAGTTATTCGGCAATATTCAGTTCGGTAAATCACGAACATTGGTTCATGTTATCATTTTCGTCAGGACGTAGTTTAGTAAGACTCAGAACGCAATGAAATGGCTTTAGCACTTGATGTATTTTCCCTCATAAAATACTTAACAGTAATTGATTGGAAGACTGTATTATTGATTATGTTTAAATAGCAGCTGTATAGCTCATTATATTCCTTGTTTTCCTACACAGACCCCCGAGGAAGGGTCAACTTCGACCCGAAATGCATTGGGTAGACGTTGAATGTTAATGTAACAAACCGTCACAAATGAATTGATTAATTCAACTGACTTTGAAGAACTAAAAGAATAAAAAGAAATTATGTTTGAAACCAAAATAAAGTCATGAGGATTTTATTATGAAAATGGTGAAAAGATTGTTATAAGACCACACAGGTCATGTTATGTGCACACCTCCACCTGCAAGTGGAATTCCCGCTTTCTCAATTAAATCCAATACATATAAAGACATTAGATGATATTCCTTGTCTTTTATAGTTAAATTGGATCCCTATGAAGAGCGCAACCTCAGTGAACATGGACCATCAGTCCCAAATTACCGCTTGATTCTTGATCGTGTTATCAACTCAGGTATTCATTGAAAATTATTATCTGAACTTGCAATTTGTTAGTAGGTTAACATCAATTAGTCGGTGAGTTAGAGAAAATGTATACTTGGTTTATTGTTTATTTCTCCGCTACTATTCAAACATTTTAGATACCATACCACGCGCCTTAAACAACTCAAACCCAGGGGAGGAACTGGGCTGAGCACGTGTCATCCCTAGATGTGTACTATGCTAATGTATTAAACCAAGTCTTTTAGGTATGTATAAACCTATTATCTGAACAGCATCAAGATGGGGCACCTTTTGGCTCCAAATCCGTGGCACAGCATTCTTTCAGTTGCATTTGCAGCCTTGTTTAATCATTAATCTCTTGTCTAGTTTTTCTCTTTTTAAATAGTAATCATTTTCCATTTTGAAAGTTCATCACAATTTTCACCCACACGCAAAGAGTAGCAATTTCCCAAGGTTTCTCATATTCATGCGGGGTCATCCGAACCTCTCCCAAGAACACGTACCAAATCCAAATCCATTAAAAGCAGTTTATTCAAACCCAATGCATTCCGCCGCAGTGCTAAGGCGGTGGGGGGCCGCGCGGTGGTCCCATGCTTGTGACGGAACCGCTCCGTCAGGGTAAGCAGGTAAGCTGTGCTTGTGACGGAACGGTTCCGTCACGGCCCCGCCCGTGCTAGATAACGCTAGCACAGGCGCGGGGGCCGTGACGGAACCGTTCCGTCACCAGCCCAGCCCACCCGAGGCTCGTGACGGAACGGTTCCGTCACAAGCACAGCTTACCCGCTTACCCTGACGGAGCGGTTCCGTCACGAGCACGGGACCGCCGCGCGGCCCCCCCACCGCCTTAGCACTGCGGCGGAATAGCCGCCGCAGTGACGGGGTTAAGGGGCTTATTTACAAGTCTCTACCACTTCAGGGCTTGGCGTTTATTCTCACTTTATGTGAAAGGCAGAATTATGTGATTAATTTTATTTTAAATGTGATTACAAAATGCATCTCTGTTGCAAAGGAATTTTTCTATACAAAACCAAACAATTATTGTGGTAAATGGTTATTGTTTATCGTTTGAATGTGTTTTCTTTCTCATTGTTTTTTCTTTTATTGTGAAATATCTGCACATTTGTCCGCGCTTTTTATTGTCAAAGCCAATTATAGTAAATATGGTTCACAAGCCGACAAAGCATTTCTGTGTTACTATTTTCTGCATGTAAAGCGCGCAAGAATGTTAAACTCGGTGGGTCGCTGAAAAGAAAAAAAATACCTGCGAAAGAACACTGACTACAAAGCGAAACTGTGTCCCAAGGGGCTGGGGCTGTCACAGCGAGTCTATTTAATTCATTTCAAAATCTAGGAGCAATGATGCTTTCCAGAAAAAGGACAAGACGAGAAAACAATGATATTTGAAATGTCTTTAAGTCAGATCCCAGTGGAATACTTCTCAAACGCATCCAGGCTTAGGTAATGACATTACTTCCTAAAAATCAGATGGTTTCTGGCTAAATGTGTCAAACGGAAAACAGAACTTCATGCAGGAAGAATGAACTACCAAGCGCAGATGTGCTGTCAAAACAAGCACAATGCAGATCGGCGTTTCAAAGGTAACTCACCATCTGCCTGTGTGTTAGTAAAGCACCAAACGATAGTTGTTAGATTATTTCATGAATGAGTCCAAGCAATAGGCGAATGATGCCATGGATAAATACATGCACAATGTAAAGAGAGCTTATGAATAAAGTGACTCGCAAAAAGTGCAAGTTAGTACTACGGATGTTTGCTGATTCACAAATGCTTTGAAAATGTGTCCGCCCCTTAAGGCCTTACCGTTAACTGAGGCCCTTTCGAAGAGAACGACAGCTTTACCTTTCACCTCAAATCACTCCAGTCGAGTGCAATTGGACTGATGGTATATTCCATGGTCCTGCTGATTTTTTCAGTAAAACAGAAAAAGCTCAACGATGATGAAAAAGACATAAATATAGAAATTATTTGAAACAGTTTTAATTAGTAAAATGAATCTGACTAGTATTGTTTGCGTCTCAGATGTTTTTGTGGCACCATCTCAGCAAATTTACAGCAAATGGCACCATCTACTGGTAGTAGCCGTGTTAGATGCCTAATCTTCAATTCCTTAGGTGCTGAGAAAATAGGAAATGTGAAACTAGCTAAAATGTAGCAAAAGTGTATTTTTTTCTTTGAAGATTGAGAAAATATTGCTTTGTAAGAAAGTGTGTGTGTGTGTGTGTCATTTATCTATTTAGCTTTTATGCATATTTTATACTTTAATCTCTATTTTCTTTCTGTTGTTTCTTTGTTTAAGAATAGGGATGTGTGGTATTCTATCAGATTCGTCTGTATTGACAAGGCTCAGCAACATGGATCTCCTACCCTGTTCTAGGGTTTGGCTACCGGTTTGATAAAGAAAAGCAGCCACCGATTCTATTTCTGGACTGGTCCTTTCAATATCAGGATGTGCAGAGCTTCAGTGAGGTAAAAGGTGAATACTGTGCAGGCAAGAGAGGCTCCCTTATGCCCAATCATGGAGACAGTTGTCCTTTTCTACTGTCAAATTCAACTCAAAGTTCACTAGAAGCTTTTGTAGTGGCAACCAATTATGAGAGAGTGCCTTTGTCTTACAGGGAGCCACATATCTCTTCATGGCAAATATTTAAGTGCAAAACTGTCACCCTACTACTTGCAATCTCATATCTCACCACAATGCATGGGACATGGAAAGGTCATCAGCCCAGTCATTTCTATGCAGTATAAGCCATTTGGCCAAGCCTTCAGGCCAAAATCGTTGTCTTAGTGTTGCTTTCCTTTAGGCCAAATCTGCTGTAACGGATTCATAGTTTCAGCCAGAGTACAAATTCCCCCCCACCAGGGTATTTGGTTTGCAGTGAATTTCAGAGGGAAAAGGTATTTTAAAGGAGAAGCATGGAAGCACATGTAAGAAAGGGAGATACAGCAAAGTCTGACTACCACTAACATTATGGAGCAGCCTACAACATTATGGGGTTTATACATTCAGGAGGGACCACATTCTTGGAATGCCTCGTTACATGTTCCCATGTGCTAACATGCAACACTTAATAAGGAGAACTAAAAGGAAAGTAATGCACCGTATTTGCCTTTTTGTTATTTCAGCCAGAGCCAGTGCACATTTTGCAGCCATGCACTAATGCAGGCACCCTTTCACCATGCTGCATGGGTGTCTGTGTTGTTGGCATGATTATTTCCAGCTTCTCTCTCAACCTTCTATAGCTGGGGTGGAGTTTTTGGTCGCCCGCTCCACTTACCTTTCCGCGCTTCTTACTGTCGTCCTTGTCTATCGCCCCCCCCTGAGTATGCCTCTGTTTGTGGCCTCCCTGCAGGAACTCCTCGCTACGCTCGTAGTTAACAACTCTTCTGTTCTCCTGCTAGGCGACTTTAATTATTGGCCTGGTGACCCCAGGGAGGACTTAGCGTCCAAGGACTTCACAGCCACTCTCTTATGTCTCAACCTCAAGTCCCATGTATCGACCTCTACTCACAATCTTGGACATATTTTGGACCAAGTCTGGTCTTCCCAGGACATAGTTTCCCCCCCAGTATCCTCCCTTGTACCTGGTCCGACCATTCTCTCATTTTCTGATACCAACTCTCCCCAAGCTTTAGTTCTCCTCGACCTGTCCGCTGCGTTTGACACGGTCGACCATAACATTCTTTTGGACCGTGTCAGCGCAGCGGGCATTCAAGGCCCTGCCCTCTCCTGGATCACGTCCTTTCTAACAGGACGCTCACAAGCTGTCCACCTCCCCGGCTTTTCTGCTCTTCCCCTCCCGGTGCCCTGTGGGGTCCCCCAAGGTTCCTCCCTCTCTCCTCTTCTTTTCAACCTTTACATTCACCCACTTATTTCTTCTCTCCTAGAGCTGGGGGTCTCTGTGTATAACTACGCAGACGACCTCCAGCTCGTCTTTGATCTTTCTTCTTCTTCTCACTCCCTATCTTTTTTTCGCTCCACCATGGTTTTTATTTCTGGGTGGATGAGCGCCAATCACCTCAAGCTCAATCCAGATAAGACTGAGCTTGTCCTGACCGGCGGCTCATCCAGCCCTTGGTCCTCTGCTTTTTGGCCCCCTATTCTTGGCCCCCCTCCCACCCCGGTTCCCTCCGTTAAAACATTGGGCATTAAGGTCAGCCAGGACCTGTCCATGCATGGCCAGGTCAGTGCTGTAGTGTCTTCCTGCTTCCTTTCCCTTCGGTTGATCCGAAAAATTTCCCATTTCTTTTTCCTTGACTCTCTTAAAATCATCATTTCTGCCCTCATCACTTCCCGCCTTGATTATGGAAATAGCTTATTCGTGGGTATCCCTGCCTAAGAAACTCGCCGCCTTCAAGCAATCCAAAATCAGGCTGCCCGTCTCATCTTTCACTTGCCCAAAACTCATCACATCACTCCTGTCCTCAAATCCCTTCACTGGTTACCCATCCTGCAAAGATCCTTGTTCAAACTAGGGTGCCTTGTCTATCGAGCTCTTGATCGCTCAGCACCGGTGTTCATCAACTCTCTGATTTCCTCCCACACCCCTGTCCGCACTCTCCGATCATCCTCCTCTGCCCTCCTCACTGTTCCCCGTTTCCGCAAAACTCGCACTGGTGGAACTAGATTCTCTGTTCTTGCACCCCGGTTTTGGAATTCCCTTCCTCTCTCTATGCGTTCTATCCCTATCTTTTCACACTTCCGTAAAGCGCTCAAAACATTCTTGTTTGCCCAGGCCTACCCCCGCTAAACCTCCTCGGCCCTGTTTGTTCTGTTCCCTAGAGCTCTCAGCGCCAGGAAGCCGTTTGGCCATCGTGCACTCTATAAATAATTTCATTCATTATTTTTGTGCAGGAATGGGCACCTACCAGCATAAAAACAATCAGAAGAGCATTTTCCTCTTTCTCTATTTGTGATGCAGAATGCAGCACATGTAGAAAGAGTAAAGTACGAGGAGAAACGTAAAATTTCTCCTTGTTGCGCCTTCTCTAGGGAGGCGCAAGGTTTTGGCTGGATGTTGGATGTTGTAAATCTGGGGCAGCGTCAAATTTCATGGGTGTTGAGTGAGAACACCTGTTGGAGGAAGGACTAGTGAATGAAAGACTTGCTCGGATGTAATGCTCTCATTTAGGGCCATATGTATGAAGGTACCGATTTGAGTTTCTGGAATAGCGATTTTTAAGAAATTGCTATTTCAGAATCGCAAATTGGTATGTATGTACAAATTCGCTTTTTTTTTAGCAAATTCTTAGTATTCCTTAATTGCGATTAGCAAATTGCGAATAGCAATTAAGGAATACTTTCCCATTCATTTCTATGGGCCAGGAGGCCCATAGGAATGAATGGGATGGTATTCTCAATTTTGCGATTCTCAATTTGAAAATCGCAAATTGAGAATAATTTCAAGGTTGCAGGGGTGTTCAACGGACACCCTGTTGCACCCCTGAAATATGCATGGGTGCACATGTGGCGCACATACATGCCCTAAGGGCATGTATGTGCCCTAAGGGCATGTATGTGCGTCACATCGCACTTTGAGAAATGCTAAAATGTGCATTTTTAAAGGAAATCGCAATTGATCACCAACTAGAAGTTGATGGTAATTTGCGATTCCTTAAGGGCATTTTGGATTTTTTTTAGCTTCATACATTGCATTTAAAGAATCACAAAATTTGCGATTCCTTAAATGCAATTGCAAAATAAGGAATCGTAAATTTTGCGATTCCTTATTTACTTCATACATATCATTTTCCTAATTCGCATTCGCAAAGGCCGAAATTCTGCCAATTTCAGCCTTTGTGAATGCGAATTTGCTTCATACATATGCCCCATAATCTCGTAATTAAGTAATAATAAAGTTTATAATACTAATTTTACACATTTAATATTTTCTAGAAAAGGGGGAAGCTTGCGTATGTGTTTTATTAACAAGTAAACCGAGTGCAACTAAAGATGTAGCTGCATGACGTCTTAACTCTTGGAGGGAAAACTTTGCTTCTGCGCTATAGCATCTAATATGGCCGCTGGAGAACTCACATGCTAAGCATCTGCTTTGCTGAAACTAAACTGTGTTATATACTAATTACCAATGCATAAATAGTCTTTATACGTAAATGGGATTAGAGTAGAGATAGGTGGTATACAGTGAAATCATTTCATTTGCATCTAATACTTTGTCTTTTTGACCTCTCTATTTGTTCTTATTTGGGCCTCCTAGAATGATAAGGTCCGATAACCACGTGATGGAGAGACAACGCCGGAGCAATGAGCTCAAGTCTTGGGACCCGTCCAAGGACATCTACTAAACATACCCTGGGAACCAGCTGAACATCCTCAAGATTCAATGAACACCTGTGAAATCGTATACATTGTTGTCAATAAGTTTTCAACTATGGATGGGAAATAATGCTTGGGAGAACAAATTAATGGTAACGGTAATGGTAACGGTAACTTGAAACAACAAGTCCTAAGAAAAGTATTAAACTTAGCATGGTGTGATGATCATCCCCTCGGCTTGTTCAATCAGAAATAGGAATTTCATAAGGTTGACACATTTAGGGGTGGTACTTGCCATTAGGAGGTATAATTGGGGTAGTTAGTTAGATTAGAGAGAGATGTCGCTGCCAGAACGCAGAAAGACAGATGCTGTCCGAATGCTAATCGAATACCTGATAAAGCAGATTGTAGTAAACTAGTTCTCCTTCCAACATGGTGACCTGCTGTGTCCACACAGTTTCCTCTCTGCTCCTACCTACTAGCCTCCGAGAATGCCTGTCTACATTCTATGTTGTACACGGAGTTCGTCCAAAACAGGACAAAAGTCTTCTCACAACTAGGAATGGACTATGGTCGTCCAAGAGTGGACAAGGATTGAACAATGGTCGTCCAAGAGGGGACAGAGGTCGTCCCAGAACAAAGAGTGGACAAATGTCATCCAGGAGGGGATAAAGGTTTTCCCACAACTAGGAATTACCAAAAGTCATTCAAGAGGTGACAAAGGTGTTCCCACAACTATGAATGGACAATGGTCATCCAAGAGTGGACAAGGACTGGACAAAGGTAGTCTAAAAGAGCACAAACGCCCATGACTGGTATGGCGACCAGAAGTGGATCAGAGGACTCAAAACAGGGGCTAACGTTCCACATCTGGAAGCTGGTCAAGGAATACTTAACCTTGTCTGTAAACTAGAAGGGTACAAATGTTCCCGGAACCAAGAAGAAGTTCCTGCAACTGTGCCCCAGTACTGAGATAAAGAGTCCAGTATCAGAAAATGTAAGAAAATCCAGGAAAATATTTTCTTGAACTTAGAGTCCAAATAACAAAATCTAATTCTGAGACCCTCAACCAGAGCAAAGGATGTAATACTTGAAAAATACGTCAAGAACTTGTTAGAGGGATCCAGAACCAGACCGGGACTTCTAGTTCAATTTTGTCTTAATTTTATCTTCATCTTGGAGCGCAAAACAGGCTGAAGAAAGTGAACTGTGTCTTTATGTTTTTTGCTGGCCAAGGATTGATTGGAGATGTGAACTGATTTTTCCTGTTTTGGTCCGTCTAAGGGGAATAGGTGGTGGTGATACCTATTAGTTGTTTTGGGTGGTGTGTCTCACCTCACATTTCACTCTAAACACTCTTTGCCCTTTAACGCTAGTTTGCTTTCTCTATCTTTATTTTTCTTTATATTATGAAGGAGGAGGATGCGTGTGTAACACATTTCTGGATAAAGAAGGAGGATGTGAAGTAAACATTCTCCTCCCAACATGGCCATCTGTGGTCATTTATTTTTCTAGATAAATGAGGAGGATGTTTAGTAAACTAGTTCTCCTTCCAACATGGCCACCTGCTGGCATCACACTTTCCTCTATGCTCCTACCTACTAGCCTCCCAGAATGCCTGTCTACATTCTATGTTGTACTTGGAGGTTCCAGACTTGACAGTTGAAGTTCTGGTCAGCTGACGAGTTGTGTTGTTCTGCTGTAACTCAATAAACCTAACTTATAACTACCAAGAAGTGTCTTGCTGCCTACATCTACTTATTTACAACACAAATTTAGAAATTTTACAAGAAAAATTTGAATTAGAAAAAGATTGAGGACGAATCGAGGCGGTAATAGAATTAGAAGAAGATTGCGGAAGAAGGAGGAAGTTAGCATCAGAGAGGGGTGAGACGCAGGAGTCCAATCCAGTGGAGGTCATCTGTCCTGTCCTATCCTGTCCTGAATAACCTGTCACCTGAATTCTTTAAGGGGCCCTTAAACTCTTGCTCAGTGGGGTCTGATTTTCACACCATCCTAGGTAAATATAAATCTGTGTATTGTGTTCATGTGCTTTCTCTCTCTGTTCTCTTTTTCCTGAGGCACTTGTGAAATATCAATTGATTGGATAGACAGATTCTACTTCCTCTGAAAGATGGAGTTAACACGGTATTAGAACATTGGAATGTTGGGAGATCCATTGAATACAATGGAGTGCTCCGGGCTTATAATGGCTGGTATAAGCCTGGAGTTCCAACATTCCAATGTTTCTTTGTTCACAGCTCTGGCTGTGAACAAAGGCTTCGGGGAGCCGGATGGGATTCCAATCCCCTCACGCTCCCATAAGGCTATTTTTTTTGTTAGAACATTCTGCCCTCTAGTGGCAGAATGTTCTTATAGCCCTTTGTAGCTGGGCTATACGGCTATTAAAGTCCCTCTCCCTTGTTAAAGGTCCTCGCCTTTGGCTCAGGCCTTTAACGGTGGAGAGGGCTTTTAATAGCCGGTCTAGCCCTCTAAGGCGGGCTATAAGGCTATAATATGTTTTGCTCTTTATGATTAATTTAGATAAACATTTAAACTTTCCTGAGTCTGAGGTTCTTTAATAAGAAATTAGGTAAATGAGACCTATGTCATTGGTCATCAACTCTAATCAACTGAAATAGATCCATTTGTAAAGAAAAGGCATAGTAGTAAATAAAGATTTTGAAGTGTACAAGGCCCTCTGCACCTGCCATCGGATTTTGAATGGCAGGGCACCTAGACCTCTGCAGAGCCTGATTGAATCCTACAAACCTGCCCGAGCGCTAAGATCTGCGGGTTGGGGACTGCTGAGGATCCCCAAGGTGAAGAAAGCCTGCATGGGAGGCAGATCCTTTAGGTATCCAGCGGCAAACCATTGGAACAAACTCCCAGTGGATCTACGTTTGGAACCGGCAGAAACTAGGTTCCGAGCTAAATTAAAAACTTACCTCTATGTCAGATAACTGCCTGCCCTACAGTTAAAAAACCCTGCTTTCCACCTCTCTCATCTTAGCGCGGGGACACGCCGGTGTGAGTAACTCAGCGCTCTACAAATGCCCCTATTATTATTATTATTAAGACTGATAAGCAAAAGGACGTATGAATTTAGCCCTATAAATTGATCCGCAGCAGGGCTCACTGGCTTATATTGTGTGAGTGTGTTTATGCGGCCAAATGAATACTTAGTGATAGAGGTCCGCAGGTTGGTGGCCCGCTGGATCACACCCAGGGCAGCGTCCATGGGGTGCCTCTTTCACGCAAAGGAAGGCAAAGCACCGACTTGGGCTGCCTCGCCTTAGTCCACATCTCCAAGGCCATGAAAAGCCAAGCAGGGTGGCTTTATGTGGCCTTGTAAATATGACTTAGTCTAGTGTACCACTGGAATGTCACAAGATGTGACATTCTGGGGGTGCACAGGGCTTGTAAATATGCTCCCAAGTTCTTATAAACTGATAGGCTATGAATGGGAATAATGTTGAGGGTGAATAACATATGGTATAAATATCACTATATAGTCTAAATAATCAGTATTTTCCATAACATGGATACTCACAAACATTTTCACAGGGCTCAAAAAGTATGCTCTGTGATGTGATCATGGGCCACATTGAGGGTTGTATGACGTTACAATGCATGCTTTTACCCCGCATGCCGTTGCAAAGCAATTATTTTCCCCGAGTTGCTGTCGGGGGTGCGCTGGATGTTGGAATAGTATAATTTACTACTGGAATAGTATAATTTACTATTCCAACTCAAGTCTGTGCAACAGTAGGGAATGTGTTGGAGTTAAATCCAACACCTTCTACCCCCTACAGCAAGCCAATTCCATGCAACGACATGCAGGGTAAAAGCGTGCGTTGTAATGCATGCAGTGTAACAGCTGTTTCCCCACATTGATGCCAGAAGGTTATGGGCAATGGGGTGGGTGTAAGGTCAGCATAGAGGAAGCAATGCATGTACATAGTGTGCACAGTGAGTTGTCGTTATTTTGAGGGTTGCATTACCCTCACAATTAAGCCCCTTGTGTGTAAAAAAGTCATAGATTCAAGATTTCTGTTACTCTGTGTCTGAGTTGCCATTCTTCTACCAAATCTTGGGTAAACCTTTTCTGTGTGCTATCTCTACTTTTGGTGAGTTAAGTGTACAAATGAGTTTACAGTTATTGAATTGGAATGAAATAGAAGCTTGGGCTTCACAATCTCCTTCTGTCTTAAGTCTCTTTTCTTTGTACATTATGAATTACAAACAGATTCTGATAAGGTACGGGGAACTATAAAACAATCTTTGCCAGAGATCCCCTCCCAACAAGGTGTGAAATTCACTGAGCTGGGCAGACATAAACCCCCAACCTCCATCAATGGGCAGGGGACAAAGATGGAAACTACAAAGGTAGAAGGACTGTATTTACTAATCTTGGTCGCCCTTTGTGACAAATTGCGCGCTCTTGAATAATCACTTTCTGAACAAATTTGTCTGCTCTTTTTTTTAACAGAGGTATGAAAAACCTAAATCAAACTAAACATGAGTAATAAGTATGTGGTAGGAAAACCGGAATGCAACACAACAATCATGAGATTTTAGCAATAGGAAGAAAACCCCCATTATCTTATTCCTATTTCTAAAATGTGGTGTACTGAGACAGTTATGAAACTTGTTTCAATGAGTTCATCCTAACTTAAGACAAAATCCTAACTTAAGACAAAATCCTAATTTAGAACAAAATCTTACCTTAAAACAAAATCCTAACTTTGGACAAAATCCTAATTTAGGACAAAGTCCTAATTTAAGAAAAATCCTAATTTAAGACAAAATCCTAATTTAGGATACAATCCTAATTTAGGACAAAACCCTAATTTAAGACAAAATCCTAATTTAAGACCACAAAATGCCTTCTGTGAATACCAAAAGTAGTATGTTTAGGATTTTGTCTTAAGTTAGTTCTGTGAATCCGGGCCACTGTTATGGTCATACATTCAATTTGTTTTTGTCAAACCAAACACAAATTACTTGTTCTGATGTTTTCTTTCTTATCTGTTTTAATTGAAATTTGTGTGAAACTCATATAAACAAAAACAACAAGGAACATTATAAAAAAAAAAAATAATAATAAAAAAAGGGGAGAGAGAGGGGAAGGAAAGAGGGGATGAGCCAAAAGAGAGAAGAAAGGAAAAGAGAAGAGAGGAAGAGAATAAGAAGAAGGGAGGGGGAGGTGAGAAAGGGGAAGAAATGAGGGATGAAGATGGAAGAGGGTATTATAAGGGGGGCAGGCGAGGAAAAACATTCTCTGATCGTAGCATTAAAATACAAAAACAACAGTAACAGTGAGACCCCCAGCTCTCATACAATGTCAGAATCCAAATAGTCAAAGAAAAAGAGGATGCCATGGAGGGTCCTAAAAGCATGAATTAGACAAACAGACATATCAATATTGAAGAGTTGGAGGAGCTTCGCGGGCAAGCAAGATGGCCGCGTAAGCTCGGAGCTCCGCGGACCCTCGGACCCTCCGCAAATATCCTGGAGGCTATCCTGTTCCACAGCGGTGGATTCCAATTGGTGAATGGTTGCAGACGCGGGAACCGCTTTCCGCTTCCAAATCCGATGTTTCTAGACAAAGTTACGTCGTGTTGAACTTTGTGCCAGGGATGCGCCATCGTCCCGTGGGCGGATGGTGATCAAGACGACGCAAAGCATGATTGAAATGCGAAGCGAACACCTCCGATTTCTGTTGGCGGAGTGCGCGTAGCTGCGGAGTCACCTGCTGCTGGCTTGGCCTTCGTGGTAGCTTCACCTCGTGCCTACATAGGTGCATACTTTGTTCTCGCTGTGTAGCCCTTTGTTCTCTCCGGACCCATCATGGCCGGCAAGGGTGACCCCGACAGGACGGCGAACCGGGGTAGCAGGAAGACGACTCAGCCACAAACAAATAAGATCGACCTATATGCCCAACAAAGGACCTCGCCATCTGTAGTGGCTCAATCCAAAGACTCCTTACGTACGGGCTCGACCGAAGGATCGGAGCCCACATTAAGAGACATCATGGGAGCCATTACAAGCATCAGGACTGAGATGCATAAACAGCACGAGGTTCTGGCACATAAGGTGGACACCCTGGCCCTCGATCTCAACCTGATCAGGGCCGACTTGGGCAAAACTAATGATCGGGTGAAATCCCTCAACATCAAGACTTCCAGCCTAATGACCGATGTCTCGGACCTGCAAGCGGAGGTCCGCACCTTACGGTCGGTTAATGACCAGTTCTCCAGAAGGCTGGAGGACTTCGAAGGGCGTGCTAGACGACAGAACGTCCGCATCATCGGAATACCGGAGGGAGCGGCTGTAGATCTCTTTGTGGAGGACTTGGTGAAGACCCATCTCGCACCAGCCGGACTCAGCCACTTTTTCTCGGTTGAACGGGCCCACAGAATACCTGGCGGCCCTCCGAAGACGGGTGTTGCACCGAGACCCATTATCGCCCGACTCTTTAATTTCAGGGACCGTGATGTGATCCTCCAAGCTTCTAGGCGACATGGGCCACTTCAATTTCAGAATGCAGAAGTGAACTTCTACCCGGACTTCACCAGGGCCGTTCAGAGACAGCGTCAGAGCTTTGCGGGGGTGAAACGGCGCCTCAGGGACATGGGGCTCAAGTACTCTATGCTGTTCCCCGCTAAACTGCGGGTCGAGCGTGATGGCCGAGCCCTGTTCTTTGATATGCCCGAGTCGGCGAGTGACTGGCTGGACACTTTGCCGCAACGCCGAGAAGAGCACGAGGAACACTCCGAAGGTGCCTCTGGTGGCCCTGATCTTCTAGAATAGTGCTTGTCGTGCTATCTCTAGCGGTTGGTGTTACCGTTGACTGTGACTGCTGATGCCAAAGCTTTTGCACTTTTGTCTTTCCTATTTTTCTATGGAGGGTGGCAGGGGGGGACCGCGGGGATTCCTTACTCCTCTAGGGTCTTTCTTGTAGTTAGTTTATGGGGCGACAGGCACACTTCTGGTTGGGAGGGCTTTTTAGTCTGCTGCAGGGGTGCAGGGTGGGGGGTGGTGGTGGGGATGGTTACGTGTGTTTTCTTTGTTCATTTCTTCTATCTCTTAGGCAATGGGTCGTATGTTCTGCTATGTTTCACTTGTTGTTGAGGCTTTTCGGGGTTGGGTGGGACATGGGTCATGATGATGGGGGGTAGGAAACTGCAAGTTCTTTGTTGGAATGTCAATGGCTTGGGTGACCGTATTCAGAGAGGAGTGGTGCTGCAGTTGCTTAAACGACATATGCCGGACATTGTTCTCTTGCAGGAGACGCATTTGGTTGGAAACACGTGTAGAGCGCTCAATCGTAAAGGGTTCAAAATGGTGGCCCATTCGGGGTTCTCTTCGGGATCTCGGGGGGCGGGTGTTCTGGTCCGTACGTCCCTTCCGTTTGAGATTGACTCTACTGTGATTGATGAGAGGGGGCAGTACGCCGCTGTTGCGGGGCGATGGGAGGGGCGTGCCCTGACACTAGTTTCAGTTTATGTTCCTCCGGGTTTGCAGACTAGCACCTTCCAAGACCTTGGTGGCGCCATTTTGAATCTGCCCGCTGGGTTGTTGATTGTGGGGGGTGACTTTAACTCGGTTTGCTCCGGATCCTTGGACCGACATCCGCCTAGAGACCTCCGTAACACCCAACTATGATTGCCCACCTTTCTTGAGACACTGGGGCTGGTCGATAGTTGGCGACTCCTGCACCCCACCCAGAGCCAATATTCCTTCCACTCTGGCGCTCACAGTAGCCTCTCTAGAATCGACTACGTCCTTACCCTGGCGGCTCATGCGCTTGCGGTCTCCGAGGCCCGTTTTTTGGTGCGGGGCATTTCCGACCACTCCCCGCTGTGGGTCTCGTTCGATTTTAATATCGTTATGTCGGAGCGATCTGTGGTGGTCAACCCATGGTACTTCCGGAACCCCAAGACTCGTAAATCTCCTGGCCAAAGCCATCGACCTCTACTTTACCGAAAACGTGGAGTCGGTTACGTCGGCTGCCACTCTGTGGGAAGCCTTTAAAACGGTCTTGAGGGGAGAGGCTTTTACTCTCATTGCGGAGGCCCGTAGAATCAGAGATGCCGACATGGTGCGTGTTGAGGCGGAGATCACGGAGCTGGACTCCCGGTTAGAGGTGGGTCCTGAGCCTGCCCTGCTGCACAGCCTCTCCCTTAAACAATCGAAATACCGTGACCTCGCCAATAATGCTGCTCTGGTCCTGGGTAGGGAACAGCAAGGTCGGATTTATGACGTTGGCGACAAGGCCGGGAAGTTGCTGGCCTGGCTGGACAAGAAGGAGAGGGCCAGCCGCGTCGTCCCTGAGATACTGGGAGAGGATGGAGTGGTAATCACTGACCCGAGCGCCATTGCTGAGTCCTTTTCAGATTACTTTCGGGGTGTTTATGCCTCTGTCTCGGACCGGTCTGAGGCCGATTCGATTGCTTTCCTTTCTGACATCGATCTTCCGTGCTTGTCAGACGCAGATCGGGATGATCTGGACAGGGACGTTTCCGTGGATGAGGTCGCAGTTGCGATTCGCTCCTTGAGGTCTGGCAAGGCGCCTGGTCCCAACGGTATTCCGGTTGAACTGTACAAGATTAAACCGGATGTGGTGTCCCCACATTTGCGCAATATGTTCCTGGAGGTGCGGGAGAATGGCCTACTTCCCCCTGACCAGAGGTTGGCCACCATTGTGGTCATCCATAAGGAAGGGAAGCCGAGGGATTTGTGCCGGTCGTACGTCCCATCTCTCTCTTAAACGCAGAGCCTAAGATTCTCGCCAAGATGCTCGCCAACCGTTTGATTGGCGTTATCAGTGACTTAGTGCATCCGGACCAGTCGGGCTTTATTCCACTCCGCAACACTGCTCTTAACTTGCATCGACTTCACGGTGCTCTAGCCCTGGCCCATACGCTTGAGGAGCCGGCTGTCCTGGAGTCATTAGACGCCACGATGGCTTTTGACTCCCTCGAGTGGAGTTACCTGTGGGCAGTGTTGGCGAAGCTCGGGTTTGGTCCGGAATTCGTGGGATGGGTTAAACTTCTATATGCTGAACCGCTGGCTAACATTGCCGTTAATGGCCGAGTTTCAGCGACTTTTGCTCTTCGCAGGGGCACCAGGCAGGGCTGTCCTTTGTCTCCACTCCTGTTCGCACTCGCGCTTGAGCCACTTGCGGCCCTGTTGCGGACCCACCCTGACCTGCATGGTATCAGGTGGGCCCCTGGTTTCGAGGACAGAGTCTCCCTATACACAGATGATATTCTGCTGTACCTCACCTCCCCCTGCACGTCCCTTATTGTAGCCTGTGATGTGCTGCGGCTCTTTGGTCGATACGCTGGCCTAGTTATCAACTGGACCAAATCGCACCTATACGTCCTGAAAGGGGGAACACCGCGCCTCCCCAGGGGTTGTGGCATCCAGGTGGCGAGCCAGGGCTTCAAGTATTTGGGGATTTATATCTCTAGTAATGCGAAGGCGCGCTACGAGCATAATTTGCTTCCCCCTCTTCTCCGCCTTCGGTGGGACGTGGAGGGATGGCGCAAACTCCCGCTTTCCTTGCTTGGGCGCGCGGCATTGTTTAAAATGATGTCCCTGCCCAGGTTCCTTTATGCCCTGCAAAACACCCAGGATCCGGTCCCGGCCCGATATTTCCGGGAGATCGAGAGCCTGCAACGTGCCCTACTCTGGGACGGCCGACCCCGCATCACCATCACGAAGCTCACGCTACCATGGTACGATGGAGGGATAGTGCTACCTGACGTGCGAAGGTACTATTGGGCCTCCCAGCTAGCGGCTATCAACCACGGTCTGTACGGTCCGGAGAACAACCCAGGATACACTATGGATAGGTGGCTTTTGGGCGGCGGAAATTACTACAGGGCGCTCTACTCGAGGTCTCTTGACAGGCGGATGTCTGGTCCAACGAAAACCGCAGTCCATATTTGGAGGGCAATTACCAAGGCTCAGGGATGGAAAGATAAATTGACTAAGTTGACCCCTTTGTACGATTCGGACATCCTGGGCGCACTGTGGCACACCAAGGGTTTTGACAAGTGGGACTTGATAGGCATTTCCAGGGTGGAGGACATGTTGTCGCGAGGCGAGATTAAGACCTTCGCCCAGCTACGGGCAGAATTCCAATTGGGTGAAACGGAATTCTTCTGGTATGCCCAGTTAAGGCATGCATTGCTGTCTGCTAAACCGGAGGAGGGGGCGATCCCTGACAGCTCCCCATTGGAGGATAGGGTGCTGGACGGCCATATGCCGGACAGCGCCATCTCACTGTCCTATAAAAACTCATAAATGTCCGTACCGACCTCCTCCTGGGTGTGCGGGACCAGTGAACGCATGATGGGCTGGAAATTGATGATGAGGACTGGCAGAGTGCGGTATCCTCCCCTAAGGAGGTTGCCATCTCTTCCCGTCTCAGACTGGTGCAGCTCAAGATCCTGCACAGGGTTTATGTTACTGGTCCCCGACTCGTGCATATGGGCTACTCCGTTGATGGGCTCTGTCCTGCCCTTGCCACTTTCTTGCACATCCTGTGGGAATGTCCCACAATAGCCTCCTACTGGCGACGCGTGCACTCGATCATGAATGAGGTGACTGGGGTAGCGGTGCATGCGGAAGCCAGGAGATGCCTCCTTAACATTTGGGATCCGACGGACCACAACGTGGCCCAGACTCAATGGGTAACCCTTGGCAACATGGCGGCTAAACGTGACATAGCGCAGAAGTGGGGTGCTACGGCAGCTCCTAAGGTTGTACAATGGAAAGCCAATATGGATTGGTGTATGTTCAGGGAGAAGACCGTGTATGTTGCCAGGGGTAAACCTAAAAAGTGGCAGAAAGTGTGGGGGGCTTGGAATGCATACAGGGGAGACGTCTGCATACCCCCAGAATCCGCTCCGCTGGAGGAACACTTGTCGCCGTAGCCTGAGACACCAACTGCAACGCTATGTATATGCTATCCTGTGTTTTCCTCCCTCCCTGTTCCCAGCTCCTTTTCTGTTGGTCATATTTGTGCTCATTATACCCTCCCGACCCCCCACAATGCCTCACTGTTTTTCACACTCCATTGCCTATGTCTTTGCGCAGTTCTGGCGCTTCTTTTCTCTTCTCTACTTACTCTGTGTTTTTCTTATAAAAAGTAAAATCAACCTTCATCGCTCTGCTGTACTAATTCTTGCACTATTGTTTTCCTGACTCGAAATGCTGCCTTGCCTCCGGGATGTCAGGCTGAATAGCTGTGTGCACTGTTTTTGAATAAAGGTTTTAAAAATAAAAAAATATATATATATTGAAGAGTTATAGAGAATGGAGAGAAAAAGGGAAACGTAACACATTGCTTTAAAGGACAGCGAAGCCCCTTAGAATGGGTTAAATGAAGAATAGAGAAAGGCGCAATGGGAGTGCGAAGTAAATACCCACAATGACATCGAGTTCCAAAGAGCAGTCAATTCAGTTACACATTTTCTCAGTCCCGAATCTCAAGGTCGTTTGCACGCGAAGGAAGTATAGATTCCTCAAAAAGGCATAAGGCCCGAAGTTTAGGTGGCTGCAAGCAAGCATGTTCTAGTAGGCAGAAGTAGTCCACAAGTGGCTGCCATGTGCTTGCAAACTGTGTCTTACGAAAAATAAGCTTTGCCGTGAGAAGTTCCATCGCCATGGTATGCCACAGACGAGTGAACCAAAGGGTCACAGGGCGTTTTTGCCTTCTTCCAATAAACAGCTATTATTTGTTTAGCCGCCCCTAGCATGTGTAAAATGAGACACCAGTCTGCATGAGTCATAGCTGAGAGATTTGTGGGTTTAAGACCTAGAAGAGTAAGTGTCGGGGTTTCAGGTTTGGGATAACCTATCACCCTTTTTATATGGCTGAGGATTTTCTTCCAGGAGAATGCAAGAAGTGGACAATGCCACCAGACATAAAGGAAATCCCCAATGGTGCTTGCACAACGCCTACACATTGGGTAGGAGGTGGCGAACATTTTGTGAAGCCTGTGGGGAGTGTACTACCACTGAGTCATAACATTGTAGGCACTCTCCCTCTGAGGCAAGATAAGGTAGACCCTTGGTATGTCACACCAAAGTTGTTCCCATTGTTTATCAGTGATCTCGTCAGGACTACTGGATTGCCATTGAGACTGGTAGGACTGCAAGCTGGGCAGGGGAGCGTGTTGAAGTACTTGATATGTGCGGGAAATAAGGCCCCTAGAGCCATCATAGGAGCTGATTCATTTTTCAAAGGAGGTGGAGGGACTTGTGGCCCCCTGAATAATAGTTGGGTTCATTAACCAGTGTTGGAGTTGGAGGTATTGCATTCTGGGACCCTCCGGGAGGTGAAATTCCCGTTTGCACTGCCCAAAGTTTTAAAAGTGTTGCCCACAAAGAGGTCTCTAAGTAGTTGGCATTCCCCCTCAGACCAGGCCTGAAAAGAGTGAGGTTAGAGAGCTGGCGGAAAATTAGGGTTACATGAAATGGGTGTGTTAGGGGAAGGAAAGGAAATAAGGTTTTTGGTTAAAGCTAATTTGTCCCATATTTCCAGGACGGTTTTTGTGGGTATGGCCATGTACGCACTATGCGAGCTGGTGCCGCGTGGGAGCCACACAATATCCCAGAGAGGCCTGCATGCCACGGACTTGTCCATATGGAACCATGCTTTCTCGCTTTCCCGAACAACCCATTCGGAAATGTAGCGTACGTGGGAAGCCCAGTAATACTCAAGTAAGTTAGGATATGCCAAACCACCCCTATCGCTTGGCAGAATAAGCCCTTTGGTGGAGAAATGCGGGCGTTTCCCATCCCAGATGAAGGAGTTAGTTTGCGTTGTAGGAGTAGGATCTGGCTTTGCGGTATAAAAGTGGGCTATGTTTGAGACAGGTACAATATTTTAGGCAGCACCAACATTTTAACTGCCTTCAGGTGCCCCAGCCATGACAAAAAGGTGGAGATTTCCAAAGACACAAGTCCTTCATAACGGCTTTTTTGTAGTCCTGCCAGTTCGCTAGAGTCCAAGTGTGAACGGTAGGGGTTATATTAAGCTAAATATACTTAATGGAGTGTTGGGACCATGGATAGGGGACCAAGGACTGTAACATAGTGATTTCAATAGCAGGGATTGTGAGGTTTAAAGCCCAAAATTTTGCATGGTTAGTTTTAAGACCCCAAGCAGTTTCATGCAATTTTAACAGGGTCTGAAGAGCCGGGAATTAAGTATGGGGCTTCCACAGGGTGAGGAGGAGGTCATCAACAAAGAGGAGTATTTTATGTTCCACACCCCGTGGGAAATGCACTAATATCTTGTGATTGCCAAATTATTAATGCGAGGGGTTTGACTACAAGCATGAAAAGGAGAGGGAAGAGGTGGCATCTCTGCCTAGTGCCCCTGTTACTAAAAATAGGGCTTCTGAGTTGGCCGTTAACCCTAACCTGGGTTTTGGGGAAGATATGGTGCAATGATTCTAGAAATTATCACAGGCCCCAGCCCTATCTTCTTCAGGACAGCCTGTAGGAAGTCCCAATCCACCCGGTCAAATGCTTTTTCAGCATTGAGCTATAGTAGACAAGCCGGGATATTTCAATGATGAGTCTTCCCTACCAAGTGGGCTATCATCCTCAAATTATCCGCCCCCTGCCAATGCCAAATGAAGCCAACCAGGTTCAATAAGCCCCGCCATATGTGGGTCCAATCGCTTAGCTAAGATCTTAGTATAAAGTTGCATATCAGTATTAAGGAGTGCGAAAGGGCGAAAGGAGGAGCATAAAGTGGGATCTTTACCCGGTTTAGGAATGAGAGCTATTTCGGCCATGGCCATAGAGGTGGACGGGCTAGTACCCTCAGTGAAGGAATTAAAAAGGCTAAGCAAGTGATCTTGTAATTGAGGGAGGAAAATACAATAAAAAGAGACCAGTAGGACATCAGGGACCGGAGATTTACCAAGGGGCAGATCTTTAAATGCACATGTGAGCTCATCAAGGGTTATTGGTTCCTTGAGGAGCTGCGCATGCTGTAGAGACAATGGCAGATCTCCAGTATCGCTTGTGACTGCCGAATGAGAGGAGTCTCCCGGTCGTAAAGGGAGGTGTAATATTCGTGGAGAGTCATGAGTTTGGCCTTTTCAGTGGTGGCCCACGTCCTGTTGGCAGCTTAAATTTCACAATGTGTGCCCTAGCCGCCCTCTTCTGTAGGTGTCGCCCTAAAACCATTCCCACCTTATCCCCTCCATCATAGTACTTCTGCTTCAATGCCAACAGAGTGTGTTCTACCTTGTTAGTCCTATGACCGTGCAGCTGTCCCCGAAGCATGGCCAAAAGGCATTTATGGGCGTTTAAAGGACTGACTTGGTTGAGTATTCCAAGCGTCTTAATTTCTTTTGACAAATTGTCCTTAAAGAGACAAGCTTCACTGTACAGTGTGATAGCAGTGGAGGTAATCTGCCCCCAAATAGTGGCTTTGAAAGCATCCCTAACCACTGGGAATGGGGTTTCGGGGAGATCGTTAGACAAGAAGTAGGCCTTGAGAGCCTCTCTAATTTCAGTAACATCTAGCGGGTTGCGCAAGATACAAGGAGGAAACCGCCAGCAAGGGGTGTGTTGTGTGCGATATTTGGGGTTATGCAACAAGATTTCTAGATATGCTTGGTCCGAGACGGAGATATCAGACATCGAGGAGTGGTATCGCCAGGCATCCTGTAGACCCAAGTCTGTAAAGGTTTGTTTTAATGAAGCGGACATAGCTTCAGTTCCCTGAAAGACATTAGTGCTTCGGTCGAGATCCGTGTCCCATACCAGATTAAAGTCGCCCCCCAGGATGAGCTGCTGGTCATCTTGTGAAAGTTGTTCCTTAAGAAGATCCCTACGGAAGAGATCCTGTGCCTGGTTTTGAGCATATACATTAAAGAGAGTAAACGTCTGTGCACCTACCTGTACCACAAGTTTAGGATATCTACCTCCTTTACTTTTCACCACTCACACATCTCCCTGACAAATACCTGCTCTGCAAAGGATTGCCACTCCAGCCATTCTTGCGGGCGCAGATGCCCAGAATTGCAGGGGGTACAGGGGATGGGCCATGCGACGTGTATCCTCCTGCAAAAGATGCATCTCTTGCAAAAAGATAATGTCTAGTTTCTGAAGTAGAAAGTAGCGCCAAACTGATGACGCTTGTTAGGAGCATTAAGACCTTTCACATTAAGGGAGAGGACTTTCAAGCAGGTAACAGTGGTCATAGGAGGTGTGTGAATGCAGCAGTCTGCTCTAAAAGACGCGGATGCAGAAAAGATAAGATTCAGGCCCCGCAGTCACCCCCAAAGAACAAGGTAAGCAATGCAAAGAGGGGCCCCAGCAGTAGAAAGGAGCTGCAGGAAAGTTGCGGGACCCAGCAGTGAAAAGCGAAGGAGCAGCTCATCCATTGTCAAAGCCCAGCTCACCTGAGTTTCTGTTCAGTTCTGATGGAGGTTGAAGACAGTTCGATCCCACCCTGAAACTACTTGTTCCAGCATACTAGTTTTAAAACAGTGCACTAAGAACCAGAAGATCAAGTGAAGGGGGGAAGTGGATAAAATAAAAAAAGAGAGACAACACTGTTCTTGCGTTTCCACTGTAGAAGAGCTGCTAAAATCTGCGGCCCTCTGACTTCTGTAGAAACTGGTGCCTAATGAAACATAAGCAAAGAACAGATAAGTGCACCATATCCCTAAATATGTTCCTGACTAAACCTTAATCTTATTAGAAATTCTCTTCTAAAAGTACCTCTTGGATCCTGGTCTCAAGCTTCCAGGTTTGGAATGTGTTACTGTTCTGGGATGTGCTTTCTATTACTGTAAAACTTCTGTAAAATCAAACGAATATCATTATCAGAATTGACCAACGTCTAATATTCACCTTAATATAACTAAAGCCTAAATTCTTAATAGCAAACTCACTTTTCACACATTTCCAGACTTTTTATAAAACAAATACTGTACTTTTACATCAAAATACAGCAGGTAGTTTGTGTAAGTCCTTGATTTACTGTTTGCCTTGCTGTCAATGGTTTCCTTTGTTCGATTCTTAAAAAAGTTCCATGTAAAACAATGTTTATTTCACAAAGTTCCACAAAGTATTCTTGTAACAAAGGGTTTGAACCACAAAGTTCGTGGGAGATATCTTGTTCAAAATTGTCTTTACATGAATCCAGAAATCGCCGATAAAGTTCTTTCAGGTAATAAAAGGTTTTGCACTTACTTGTTGCTGAAAAGGGATACTGATCACTCTAACCTTGACCTCTTTCTCTTTTGCAGGTTGATTGCAGTGGACAGAAGAGGGGCTGAGGCAAGAAGTAGCCGGAAACCAGAAGAAGGAAGAGCCAGAAGCTGCGCCCATTGAAGTCAATGAAGGTCTGGAGAGAGCAGGAGTGCCAGCGCCGAAGGATCTGTTCTCAGGTAAGTGGGAGGTAGACAAGCACAAGCACTGGGTGAGGCTCAGGGACTGCCTATTATAGACAGGACTGGGTGTGGTTCGAAGAGCTGGTGTGGTTCGAAGAACTGGGTGTGGTTCTCACAAGCTGGTGCGCAGAGCTTCAGTTATTATGCTAATGAGTTGAAGTAACACATGGCCTTGGGAGGAGTATTCTAAATAAGCCTTGGTAAAAGCAAAGTCCAATGTTTTCTAAATAAGCCTTGGTAAAAGCAAGGTCCAATGTGCAAACAAGACAGCAATGTACAAACTTGTGAATACATTGAGCAACATACACAGAAGTCTTAGGGGATGGGGCTGAGATAACAAGAAAGGCTTTCAGTAGTATGTTTAAAGAGAGCTATTACAGAAACCACTAGTGCAATGAAAGCGGACATGCTCTTTGCAGTGCACAAACCCTAACAGTCGCCCCCCTCAAAGGCCCTCCTACTGGACGGGGCTTCCCTGGATTTTTTAGATAAAACTGTCTAATCAACCGTGGGGCATGTACATAGGACGCTGGTTCCCATGAATTCTCAGTTTCGTCATATCCTTTCCATTCTACTAAATAAAACAGACGCCCATTAATTGTTTTTTCCTTCTTTTATGCTTTTCACTTCATATTCTAGAGGACACATGGAATGTAGCATGTACTGGGTATTCTTTTGGTAAGTCCAATTTTACTGTTACCGGGTTTACTATGGCAGTTATACTAAAGGGTCCAATGAAACGTGGTTGCAGCTTTCGGGATCCCTCTATATTTAGGTTCTTTATGGAGAGCCATACTTTGTCACCGATTTTATACATTGGGGCCGCAGATCTGTGTTTGTCTGCTTGTCTTTTCATGCTTTCTTTGTACTTTAATAAATGTTTCCTGGCCTTGTCTTGTATGTCACCTAATCTCGTTAGTCTATCTGTTACTGTAGGCAACAGGGAATCTTCTAATAAAATGGGTATAGCTCTCGGATGATACCCCTGCATGAAATAGAATGGTGTGCAAAGTAGAGCTGCATGCTCAGTATTATTATAAACAAACTCCGCTACAGGGAGAGCTTCCAACCAATCACTAGAATAATCAGCCAATAAACAACGTAGCATTTGAAGTAAGGTTTGGTTCAGTCGTTCAGTTTGTCCATCTGTTTCTGGATTTTTTTTGTGTAAATATATTTTTATTGCAGATAAAATTCACAGTTGTACATCGGTCAACAATAATGCAATCGGCGGTGGTAGCACCGAGGTTAAAGTAGTACTCTTACACGGCCATTCAGCCCACAACCCAGGGGTCCGGCGGCATTTTTGAACTTAACGATGAGCATGGGTCCTGTGGTCAATCAGACACGACCAGTTATTAAAGAAAATTTCACATCTGCTTTTCAAAAAGAAAGAACCCCCCCCTCTCCCTATCCAACTCAACAAAACTCACCCAGAGGTCTAGTGGCTGAACAACAGGTTCGAATTTGCAAGAGCTTATTAGGAAGCTTGAAAGTGCTCCCTCTATCCACCTCCCTCCTCCCCCCCACGCCATCGGTGCATTGTTAGATTATCAGAAAGCATACGGCAGGAAACTTTTTCGCAGTCTGGGGGAAATGCAATATACCTGTCATGTTACGGGGACAGAGGCTGCTCAGTGGCATCACTGTCCGTGTCGCTAGGCGTGCTATGATCGCGTAAGGCCTGCACCAATGCTTCCCATGCTTGCGCTGATTCCAACGCCCTCTCGTTCTGCTGACGCCTCGCTAGTTGATATTTCAAGGTGCTCTCACCCTCAGCCCATTTAAGGAACTCAATGTGCCATTTAGTACCCGTTGGACCAACTCGTGCCTTCCAGTGTCGCGTTATTTCCCATTTTGCCAAGAGCAGTCCCATGTTGATGAATTTGCTGGTAATTTTCGTTTTGGGGGTATGCGGAAACCAATCTAAGATCCCCACTGCGATGTCAAATTGTAGGGTCCGCTCTGTAACCCTGTTAAGGGTGTCCCCTATCATTGTCCAGTAGGTGGACAAGGCAGGGCAGGACCACAGCATGTGGCGTAGGTCTGCTCCAATTGTCCGGCATCTAGGGCAGGCCGCAGTGTCAGAGGCGAAGTACTTTTGTATCTTCTCCGGGGTCAGGTATGCTCGGTGTAATATGTAAAAGTGGACCAATTGGAACCGAGCGTTGCGCGTGCTATTCCAAGCTCGGCACATCAGCTGCGCCCACGTGTTCTCCGGGATGTCTCTCCCTATATCCGCCTCCCATTTGTCCTTAAGTGTCTCCAATGGAGGCAGCTTCTCGTTAACCATCCTGGAGTACCAACACGTGACAGCTTTAACCGTTCCCGCTGCCATCATGACATACTGACATGCCATAGACGTCTGTGGTTCTTCTAGACCGCTCTGCCAGTGTGCCTGGAGTGCCCTTGTGATCGACACGTGTAGCAGGAAATCGCCCCTGGGGACGTCAAAGCGGTCCAAGATTGCCTGGAAGGGCAACAGCACTCCGTCTTCGTATAGGTCGCCAATAACTTGTATGCCCGCGTCCTCCCAAGCTTGTAATTGCGACCAATCCCCACCATGTGGTAACGCTGTAAGCATTCCCAATGGGATTTCGGGGGCGTAGGGGTGGTTCATTCCTGACTTGCGCTGCATGCGGGTCCAGCACGATCTGATAGTACCTTCCTCCTGCATGAGGTCCCTCATTGCTAGTCTCTGCTGCAGTGCGATATAAGAACGAACGTGTCTGGGTATTCCCAACCCCCGCTCCTCCTCTGGCCCTCGAAACTTCCGTGCTACCTCCTGAGTGTATGTCTGCAGCTGAGCAGCTAAGTAGTATGTTTCAAAATCAGGAACAGCTAGCCCACCCTCCGCTTTAGGTCTCATCAAGGTCTTAAGCGCAACTCTACGGCGGCCCGGTCCCCAAAGAAAAGCTACAATTAGCGATCTCAGGTTCCGGAATACGGCAGGCGGGACCCAGATCGGAAGCGTCCTGAAATAATAGAGCAACCGGGGAAGCGCCACCATCTTTAACAGCGCTATACGTCCTGCCACCGACAACGGCAGGGTAGCCCAAAAGGACATGCTACCCTTTAGTGCCCTAACGCACCGGGATATATTGCCCTCCAGAACGTCAGCAGGGCAGTGGTAAATATAAACCCCCAAATATTTTAGGCAGCTGGGTGCCCATCTGATTGCTCTAGGCGTGTCGGGCTGGGGTTCTCCCTTGCGAACCGGAAACAAGCAAGTTTTCGACCAGTTCACCCTGAGGCCCGATATTTCACCAAAGGAAGTGAGTATAGCGTTGGCACCAGCCAAGGCCCCCTCTGCATCCTCCAGGAAAAGCAACAGGTCGTCTGCATACAGGGAGATAAACTGTTGCCCCGATAAGGTCCTCAGTCCCCCGTAGTAGGCCCCGGTGCGAATTGACAACGCCAGGGGCTCCACCGCCAGCGCAAAGAGCAGCGGGGATAACGAGCAGCCCGGCCTCGTACCCCGCTCCACCGGATATTGCTGGGAGATCAGCGGTCCTGATCTTACCCTCGCCATCGCAGAGGCATATAGCACTGTTGTCCAACGCAAGAATCCTCCTACTCCAAAACAACTAAGCACTCTACGGAGATACTCCCACTCTAGACTATCGAAGGCCTTCTCCAGGTCAATCGAAAGGATCATGGGTTGGGGAGCCTCGTCGTGGCCCTCTTCCAACAGGCGGAGTAGGCGACGGATGTTCATTGTAGTGTTTCGCTTGGGAATGAACCCCGCCTGGTCCTTGTGTACCAGGGAGCCCATGTGACCCAGTAGTCACGACGCTAGGATGCTACTTAATATTTTATAATCTACCGTGAGCATCAAAAGCAGTCTATAAGACGCCGGGTCGCCACTCTCCCTGTCGGGCTTAAGCAGGGAGACCACCAGGGCCTCACGCATCGAGCCCGGGAGGCGCCCTAGGTGTTTCGCCTCCTTGTATACTGTCAACAGCTGTGGGGCCAGGAGATCGACATAGATGGCATAGAACTCAACTGGAAGCCCGTCCAATCCCGGAGTTTTGTTGCGTGCCATACGTTTTATGGCACTGCGGATCTCCCCTAGTTCTACGTCTTTCCCCAGGTCCTTTGCCTGTTCAGGTTCCAGAG
Source organism: Lissotriton vulgaris (assembly GCF_964263255.1). Classification (NCBI taxonomy): domain Eukaryota; kingdom Metazoa; phylum Chordata; class Amphibia; order Caudata; family Salamandridae; genus Lissotriton; species Lissotriton vulgaris. The sequence goes on from NW_028244612.1 coordinate 56,340, forward strand.
TAGGGATGGGCAAGTCCTGTAAGAAGTTATCAATAGGGGGTAGTGTCCGCTATCATCCTACTTTGGTATAGGTCTCCGTAATAGTTCATAAAGCAACTGAGGGTTTCGGGCAGGGTATAGACCTCCACTCCCTCAGCGTCCCGCATAGAAACCGTGGGAGAGGTGCGCCTCATGGGGTTAGCTAGCCAAGCCAGGAGCGCCCCCGATTTGTCACCCTCCACTAGTGATCTGGTCAGGTAAGTTTTATAATCAAAACTGCGCAGTCTTTCAACTTCAACAGCTATGGCTTCTTTTGCCGCTGCGGTCTGCTGTTGAAGCTCCGGGCGGCCGGGTCGCAAGAGTTCAAGCTCGCAAAGTTTCCGATCTGCCTTTCCGAGGTCCTCTAAAAGGACTCGTCGCATCCCCACTTTCTTAGTAATACAATAACCTCTTACTACCACCTTAAAGGCGTCCCACTCTGTGGCCCTTGCCCCAGTCGTGCCCTCATTTTCCCCGAAGTAGGCGGTGATTCTGTCTTCCAGTTCACTCCGAAACAATAAATCCTGTAGCATTTCAGGGCGCAATCTGCAAGTTGGGACACAGGGGGTACCCGGGAACCATCTGAAGTCGGCCAGAAGAGGGTTGTGGTCGGAAATAGTCCTCGCTAAATACTCGGATCTCACAGCCGAGGATACCAATTCCGCTGATCCCAAGAACCCATCCAGCCTCACATGCAGTTCATGCATACCGGAGAAATGAGAGTAGTCTCTGGTATACGGGTGTTGGGCTCGCCAGATATCTGTCAGTCCCCATTTAGTCTGCCATTCCTGTCTACCCCTGGCTACCCGGCATGTTGGTGAGTCCGCCAGGGGAGGGTGTGATCTATCAAGATCTATGTCCACCACCGAGTTGAAGTCCACTCCGATCAAGAGTGGCCCTGTCAGATAGTGGGCCAAGGAGCCCGATAGCGCCGCAAAGAAGGCCAGCTGGTCCACGTTGGGCGCATATATGCTGCAAATATTTATATCTTCCCCTCCAATTTACCCGCTATGGCCACAAACCTCCCTTCCGGGTCCACAGTATGTTTCGTCACCTGCAGGGGGACCCCAGCCCGTATCCAAATTAGCGCGCCACTAGCATAGGTCGAGTATGTGGTATTGTATATCTGTCCCCTCCACCTGTGCTGTAAGGCTAGTCCCTCTGCTTTCGTGAGGTGCGTTTCCTGCAATAGCGCAATCTGTACTCCCCTACGCACTAGATAAGTGTGTATCTTGTGGCGCCTGGACATTGAATGCAGCCCGCGCACGTTCCAGGTAATGCATTTCAAAGTGGATAGTTCAGCCATTGTCCCATTGCGTCCTGCCATTGCTCCCCCAGTCGTGCTCAAGTAAGATCAAACACAGTAGGCTTCCTGCACCGATGGCGTACCCACCCCCCAACAACAACAATTCAACCCCAAACCATGTCCCTCCCCCCACCCTCCCCAGAACAGGTCCCAAAGATTGCAATCTAGTTTCCATCCAAACTGTACCCAAGAAATCAAAAACTATCCTGACGGAAGCCACCGCAGGCGTGCCTTAAGGGCAATATGGGGGTCGAGCACCGACAGGGGGCCTTCCCACGTCCAAGCCACCTAATTGTGATTGAGCCATAAATATCGAGGGCAAACATGGGACTTATCCCCAACCCGTCCATCATCTAATTAGCCAACATTCCCCGCGAGGGCTCATCCCCCTTCCCACCATCCACTTCCCTGTTGGAATCGGCTCACCCGAGATCACCCTTGTCCATCAAGTAGTCCCTCAGCCGTCTCTGGGGTGATCACAGGTAGGGGTACACTATCAGTTTCGGAGTCCTCCGTGTCCGTGCGGTCCTCACCACCGCCAGGTTCCAAATCTTCGATTATGGGCCCACCTTGAGAGCCTGACATACTGGACACCATCTCCAACACACCGCGCCGTTCCGCCGTGGTCTCCACAGCCGAGGGCCGACCAAGCCTACCCGGCGATTCCGGATCCTCTTAGACCTCCGCCGTAGTCCGACCTCCGAGGTAGCCGAGAAAGAAGGTCCAAGGGCCATCTTTACCAGCTCTATACAGTTCCAACCAGCTACACGCGTCATCCGGGGTATCAAAGAATTTAGTCGTGCCGTCTAGTATTATTCAGAGCCTCGCTGGAAATAGCAATGAATACTGAATACTCTCCCTTCTCAGTTCACGCTTTATTGCTAAGAAGGAGGCTCGCTTGCGCTGGGTCTCATAGGTGTAGTCCTGAAAAATATTCACTTTACTGTTCTCCACCTGAAAGGGTCCATTCATTCTGGCATTATTGAGGAGCAGGTCTCTGTCACGGAAGTGCAGCAACCGCGCCACCACTGGACGCGGAGTTCGGCCCTGTTGCGGCGGCCTGGACGGAACCCTGTGTGCCCGCTCCAGGGTGTAGAAAGAGGAGAGCCCCTCGGCTGCCACCACCGTTCTGAGCCAGTCCTCTAGGTAGGCCACCATGTCCCCATCTTCGATTTTTTCAGGTAGGCCCACTATACGGATGTTGTTCCTTCTATGGCGTCCTTCCGCGTCCTCCGCCCTCCTCTCCATTGCATCGAGTCAGGGCGTCCTTCATGGCAGCGGCTAATGTTTTTTGCGCCGGCTCCAGGGTTCCCACCGAGCTCTCCACTTCCTTGACTCTGTCCGAGAGCTTGCCATGGTCAGCTCTGAGCAAGCCCAGGCTCGTCACGACCTGGGCAATGTCTTGTTGAAGTGCCGATCTCGTATCGGTGATCGCCGCCAGAATCTTGTCCAGTTGGTGCTGGAGGTGTGGGACCCTCGACGTCTCCGGGTCCAGCTGGTCTCCCTTGTCCGGCATCTCCGCGTCCAAGGTGGCCTGCGCACCACCTTTAGTGCCCTTCAGCTTCACCATGGTGGCTGTGGTCCCCGGCGGTGGATCGGGCGATCGCTCAGATGAGGAGCGCTAATCGAGGCGCCGTCAGCTCCCGTCTCATCTCTTGTTTTGGCCTGGCCCGATGGACAGCCCCCGGTGTGGCGACGGAGTGGGTCACAACCACTCGAGGTCCAGAAGCATGGAACCAGGAGCTCGTCCACTTGGGTCGCTCCGCTCGTAGTGAATATCAGAGTTCAATGATACTTGTTGGTGGGTCGTTAGCAGACTCGCCGAGGTTGTTCGGGTCAGGCAACAATGGCGCCCGCCATAGGGACCACGAGGCACGGGCTCTCTCGAATCATCTCTGTGTCAGGGCACGGCATCGGGGGGCCAAGCGGGGGACGGCAGCACACTCCCTCGGAGCAAAAAGATGGGGAGGGGGAAGAAGGGTCACCACCAGTTCATAGTGTGCGGTCGGGGGCTGCGATCTTCCCGAGCCAGTTCCACCTCCGTCTCAAACTGCAGGCCTCCATCTCCACCGTCGCCGGTCCACGTAGGCCCGAAGGCTAGGCCGATCACTGTCCATCCACACTCACGGCCTCCAGCTCCGTGCACCGGGCTTGGTTCCCTCTCAGCGTGGTCCAAATGGGCACTTTCGTCTGCGTCCTTGAGGCCTGAAGCGGTGGAGGCCGATGGTGCCCCCAGCTTAATGGGGTTCGGGTCAGCTCCCCCTCTTTCCTCAGCTCTGCGTCACGCAGTGGTCCAAGGGTCCAGCCGAGCGGCCGTCTCGACGGGCACTGCTCAAAGAGTTCACAAGCGCCGTCGTTCACTCAGGCAACTGGCATCTGCGTCGCTCCACAATCGAAGGGAAAGAGAGAGAAGGCTTCGCCTGATTCTCCGGCCTCCTAGGTCCACGGGCCGCCTCAGGATCATCAAGACGGAGCGGGCACCATTTTGAGCCCGGCGCCTCCCGGTCCGTAGGCACTCTCTCGGTCCTCGTTTTCCTCAACCGTGCCTCGCTGTGGTTCTCCAATGTCGCCCCCTGGCTCAGCACCCACCCCCCTCAATAATCGGAGGGTTGGGGGGCCCTTGACACCCGGGAAACAGGGTTAATGACGGCTCGATCGCGGAGCCGAGCGCTCAGACGACCTCCACCATCGGCGCCCAAGCCACGCCCCCGTCCATCTGTTTCTGGATGTAAAGCAGTGGATAATGCCACATCTATTTTCAGTTTTTCGCATAATTTTTTCCAAAATCTAGAGTTGAACTGGCTACCTCGGTCTGACACCACTTTACTTGGCAAACCATGTAAATGCACAATTTCTCTTATAAAAATATCTGCAAATTCTGCCGCAGTTAGCAATTTCCGTAATGGTACAAAATGTGCCATTTCAGACAAAAAATCCACTATTACTAATACTGTTGTGAAGGATTTTACTGGTGGTAAACCTACAATAAAGTCTACACTCACAGTGTGCCAAGGTTGTTTGAGTGATGGCATTGGTATTACCAAACCAGCAGGGGCCTTATGAGAAGATTTATGTCTTGCACAAACTGGACAGGCAGTGACAAATTGCTTAATGTCCTCCTTACTCATATTGTCCCACCAAAAGTGTTTTCGCACATTTTCCAGGGTTTTTACCCAGCCAGGATGACCTGCCAATGGTGAGGCGTGATGCCAAATTATCACCTGTGTTTGTAATTCTGTGGTGGGCACTAACAGCATGGTGTCGTGATACAATAAACCTTGTTGTATTGAGTTATGGGAATCCTTTAACCAATCTTGAGGTGCCATTTGCATGTGTGCATTATATAGATCTGTGATGAAATCCTTCTGTTGTACTGGTGCCAAAAGTTTTTGGGGAGGAATAATGGGTTCTCCTATTTTGTCTTGTTTCATGTCTAAGGTATGTCCATATCTAGATAACACATCAGATTGAATTTGTTGTGCACCTGGTCTATAGGTTATAACAAAGTCAAATGTACAAAAAAAAATTAACCAGCGCATCTGACGTGGAGTTAATGCTTTTAGTGATCCAAATAACTGTAGGTTCTTATGGTCAGAAAAGATGGTAACAGGGTACTTGGCTCCCATTAAATGGTGCCTCTATTCAGAAAAGGCTACTTTGATAGCTAATAGTTCTCTTTCAGCCACAGTGTAATTTTGTTCAGCTGGTAATAACTTTTTGGAATAGAAGGCTATAGGATGTAATTGGCCATCTATTGCATCTCATTGAGAGAGAACTCCTCCTAAATTTACTTGTGAAGCATCCGCTTCGACAAAAAATGGCAAGTCAGGATCAGGATGTTTCAGAATTGGGGCTGAAGTAAACTTTTGTTTCAGGAGTTGAAAGGCGTGAGCCGCCTCATCAGACCAAATAAATCGTTGACCTTTCCGCAACAAGGTGGTTATTGGGGCCGCAATGTCTGCAAAATGAGAAATAAACCTCCTTTAAAAATTGGCGAAACCCAGAAATTTCTGAACATCCTTCACAGATGATGGTTCTGGCCAATCAGTAATAGCACTAATTTTCTTTTCATCCATAATTATTCCTTGAGGTGTGGGCAGAGATCTTAGCCAATGTTTTTAACTGTGTGCTTGAGGGGGGTTTGCCAAAAACTTGGGCATGCTCAATCATAGTCCCCATTTTCAAAAAGGGCCAAAGAAAGGACCCCAAGTGCTTTCGACCAATATCTTTATTGGATTCTTCCATGAAGGTCCTGGGCAAAGTTTTGCTAGCAAGAATTAACAGTTGGTCTCTAGATAATGATATTTTAACAGATGCCCAGTATGGGTTTCGTTCAGGCAGAGGAACAGAGGACCAATGCTTAAATCTTCATTTGATAATTTCAAAATACACAACGGCAACAAAGGGGACAATTTTTGTTGCATTTATGGACCTGTCCACGGCCTTTGATTTGGTCAATAGAGCCCGGCTGTGGACCATGTTGTTAAAATTGGGACTCGATCCTCCCCTTGTGCACTTTTTGGCAGAACTCCACAAGGATTTAAAAGCATCAATTAGAATGGACCAAGAAGGAAATCGTACAGCTTGGTTCAAATCGAGTAGGGGCGTGCGGCAGGGCTGCATTCTAGCTCCCATGCTGTTCACTCTTTATATTAATTCATTAGAGAAGACTCTTTTAACTGCTACCTTGGACACTCCGCGTGCAGGGGATACTCGCATCCCTGTTCTCCTGTACGCGGATGACGCAGCTTTGATAGCTCGGACTCATTTAGGTTTGCAAAGACTCCTAAATGCTTTTAGTGATTTTATGTCTTCACTTGACTTAGTGGTAAACAATTCCAAATCTCACGTTATGGCATTTGGGGCTGTTAAAAATAATACCAAACAGTTCTAATGTAATGGTGATGTGATCACTAATGTCAAAATATTTACTTACCTTGGTGTAATCTATGATACCAAGGGTAGCTGGGCTCCTCAAATTACAGCCAAAACTAAAGCAGTTAGGAGCTCAGCTAATGCAATTTTAAGTTTTTCTAGGAGACTGGGTGGGAAGCCGACTGGTGCTTTATTAAGCTTGTATAGGGCAAAATCTGTGGCAATAGCCAGGTATGGCTCAGGCCTGTGGGGCTATGTGAATTGTGAATCTATTCAAAGGGAAGAAAATAAGTTCCTTCGATATATACTAGGGCTCCCCCAATCAACAGCCACGTTTTCAGTTCACCAGGAACTTGGTTTAGGGTATATCACTGATATCCTTCTAATGGCACCTATTTTGTTATGGATTAGGACCTGGACCAATAACAATCTAGGTTTGAATCATAAAATACTGGGGGACTGTCTAAAATTGAATAAATCTAAAAATATTGCTTGGCTATCATATATCCATAAGTGTTCTTTGGACCTTGGTCGTCCTGAGATTTTTTCTGCCCCTGAAGGTCTAAAGAAATCTGATTTAGATTGGGTCAAGCTCAACTTTTCTAAATTGAAAACCATGGAGAGGGAGGAACGCCAACTTACAAAACCCACGGTTAGAGCCCATTTTTTGACCATTACCTGCCTTGCTATACAACCGTACCTTGCCATTGTTAACATCCCTTTTCATAGGTGGCTTCTGGTTAAATTTCGGTTTAACCAGATTTACACGGTCCTTTGTGATAGTCAAGGTTGGTATAAGCAGGAGGATGCACCTGTGTGTAATTGCGACAACTTTTCACCGCAAGATAATATGCACCTTATGCTGTTCTGTCATTTCTATATTGTGCCTAGACAGAAATACCTGGTACCTTTATTGAAGGACAAAGCCTTCCATCAGGCAAAACCAGCCCTCCTGTATCTCCAATTGTTGGATTCAGCTTTGGTTATGTTTAGCGTGGCCAATTACCTTGTTGCTGCTGTTAGGATCAGGAGGAGACGACTTAAAATGTAATATAGGGGTTTGCACTGAAGGATGAAATGTATTTTTTGTACCTGTAATTTTTAGCTAAATATTTATTCTTCTTTTAGCTGTTTTTAATCTGTGTATATATAAATTGTTATTGATGTATGTAACTTCTCATGAATTTGTATTGTCCCTTTTTAAATTGCTTGTAGAATGCTTTTATGATTTTTAACTAAATCGAATAAAGTGGTTTTGACTTGACTTGAGGTGACAGGCAGTATCCTGAAAAGTCCACTTTGCTGACATTAAAAGTACATTTTTCTTATTTAGCAAAGAGATGATTTTCTTTTAACTTTGATAAAACTGCACAAACATGTTGGGTATGTTCTTCCGTGTTCTTAGAGTAAATGAGGAAGTCGTCTATGTATACTATGACACAAATGTCCAGGAATTCGTGTAGGACCTCATTTATAAAGAATTGAAAGGCCGCAGGGGCATTACACAACCCAAAGGACATTACTGTGTACTCAAATAGACCAAACTTGGTCTTGAAAGCTGTCTTCCACTCATCCCCCTCTTTTATTCGGACCAGGTGGTAAGCTCCCCGCAGATCTAGTTTAGTGTATACAGTAGAATGTCTTAATTGATCCAACAACACAGGTATTAGAGGAAGAGGATATTTATTTTTTATTGTAGCCTTATTTAGTCCTCTATAGTCGATACACGTGCGCAGAGATTTATCCGGCTTTGGGATAAAAAAAAGTGGAGATGACACCGGAGATGTGGAATGTTGGATGAACCCAGACTGTAGTAGGTCGTCTAGGTAGGTTCTTAAATATTTGGTCTCTTCGTCAGTCAAAGCATATACTCTGTTATTAGGTAAAGGGGCCCCTGGGATGAGATCTATACGTCAGTCATATGACCGATATGGGTGTAACGTACTAGCATTCACTGGATCAAAAATGTCTTTAAAGTCAGAATATTCAGGAGGGAGACTTGGTTCGTCTTGTGTAACACTAGCACAGTGTATTACTGAGCTCCGTTCTGTACCTACTTCTTGATAGCAATTGGTTCGACAGAATGAGGAATCCAAAATAACTGTTCTTTTCACCCAATCAATTTTTGGGTTATGAGTTGTTAACCAGGGTACCCCGAGAATCAAGCCAAAATTAGGGGTATCTATCAGATCAAAGTAAATCATCCCTCTGTGCCCGTTTTGACAGACCATGACAAGGGGACTTGTTTGTTTTGTGATTAATCCAGTGGTCAATTCTGATCCATCCACTGCACATACTGCTTCTGCACAATGCTTTAGGCAAATAGGAAGACCTAATGTGTTAGCTAACTTATTATCCACAAAATTTCCTGTTGTTCCTGAGTCCAGTAGGACATGGAGAGAATGTCTAACTTGGGTAGTAACAATTAAAAAGATCTGAATTATGAAATGTCTAGGTATGTGCGGTACCATGAAGGCTGCAGAATTAGAGGTTTGATGAAGATGTTTTCTCGAACAAGTAACCTCCCCCCTTGTCGAGCTTAATCGTTTCCCGACTCAGTTGAGGAGATAGAAGAAACAGTACCCTTTCGTGAAGTTTTAGGTTTTACTGGACATTCTCTGGCAAAATGTCCTGCCTTGCCACAATATAAACATAATTGAAGTTTTCTCCTTCTTTCTTTTTCCTCTGACGTGAGTGGACCTTTGAGTGCTGGGAAACCTACGGGTAGCTGTAGCGCTGTACAAGTCCAATAAATAAAAATAAATATTTGCATAGGCTCAGGTTCAGGGAGTTTATTATCTGTGTCTTTCTTCTCATGTCTAATAAAAGTTAACCGCGATTCCAGTTTGGATTTATCTCCCTTTCTTTCTCCTAGTCTGTGTTCCAATTTCACAACTAAATCTACAAAGTCAGAATAGACTTCTGTCAAATCAACTATATGAGCCAGCGTGTCTTTTAACTCGTCTCTCAAACCTTTATAAAAAAGGGAGACACGCTTTTCTTCTGGCCAATGTGACTCGTGAGTAAATGATTAAAACTAGTGAGATAGGTCAATAAATCATTGTTACTTTGTTTAAGATTTAAAAGCTCATTATCACTTGCCTGCATAAAAGTGTGTTTTGCAAAAAAGCTGGTCATAGTACATTTAAATTGATTCCAATTATGGAGGATGGGATCATCTCTATCCACGAAAGAAATTGACCAATTGGCTGCTGTACCGCCCAAATAAGACAAGACGAATGCCACTTTCGTAGCATCAGTAGGGAACTGTAATTGACATTGATTGATAAAAACATGGAATTTGTTACTATCTCCATGAAAACGTTCAGGTGCTGCTAAAGGCACAGCATTAGGAACATTAACAGTAACCTCAACTGGGGGGGGGGGGGGTTGCATGTTTTGCTCGCGCCCCTGTCTCTGAGGAGGTTTTAGACAAAGGTGTAAAAGCTGTGTTCCACTGAGATTCCCTAGGTTTATACCTGCTTAAATCCTGTATTAAAAAGGTGTTTTCCAACTTTAATTTCTCTATTTCCTCTGGCATATGTTGCAAGATGCCAGACACTGATTTATTATGGGCCAAGCCCTCGTTTAGGGCCTGCGCCATATCCGCGGCGTCAATGCCCTCTGTTTCTTCCCCGGCATTCATCGTCCAACGGAACTGAATATTTTAAAGGCTTGTGCTTCTGTCAAAGCCCAGCTCGCCTGAGTTTCTGTTCAGTTCTGATGGAGGTTGAAGACAGTCTGACCCCACCCTGAAACTGCTTGTTCCAGCACACTAGTTTTAAAACAGTGCACTAAGAACCAGAAGATCAAGTGAAGGGGGGAAGTGGATAAAATAAAAAAAGAGAGACAACACCGTTCTTGCGTTTCCACTGTAGAAGAGCTGCTAAAATCTGCGTCCCTCTCTGACTTCTGTAGAAACTGGTGCCTAATGAAACATAAACAAAGAACAGATAAGTGCAACCTATCCCTAAATGTGTTCCTGACTAAACCTTAATCTTATTAGAAATTCTCTTCTAAAGGTACCTCTTGGATCCTGGTCTCAAGCTTCCAGGTTTGGAATGTGTTACTGTTCTGGGATGTGCTTTCTATCACTGTAGAACTTCTGTAAAATCAAAAGAATATCATTATCAGAATTACAAACGTCTAATATTCACCTTAATATAACTAAAGCCTAAATTCTTAATAGCAAACTCACTTTTCACACATTTCCAGACTTTTTATTAAACAAATACTGTACTTTTACATCAAAATACAGCAGGTAGTTTGTGCAAGTCCTTGATTTACTGTTTGCCTTGCTGTCAATGGTTTCCACGGTTCGATTCTTAAAAAAGTTCCATGTAAAACAATGTTTATTTCACAAAGTTCCACAAAGTATTCTTGTAACAAAGGGTTTGAACCACAAGATTCATGGCAGATATCTTGTTCCATATTGTCTTTACAGGAATCCAGAAATCGCAGATAAAGTTCTTTCAGTTAATAAAAGGTTTTGCACTTACTTGTTGCTGAAAAAAGGGATACTGATCAGTCTAACCTTGACCTCTTTCTCTTTTGCAGGTTGATTGCAGTGGACAGAAGAGGGGCTGAGGCAAGAAGTAGCCGGAAACCAGAAGAAGGAAGAGCCAGAAGCCACGCCCGTTGAAGTCAATGAAGGTCTTGAGAGAGCAGGAGTGCCAGTGCCAAATGATCTGTTCTCAGGTAAGTGGGAGGTAGACGAGTACAAGCACTGGGTGAGGCTCAGGGGCTGCCTTTTATAGACATGGCTGGGTGTGGTTCGAAGAGCTGGGTGTGGTTCGAAGAACTGGGTGTGGTTCTCACAAGCAGGTGTGCAGAGCTTCAGTTAATATGCTAATGAGTTGAAGTAACACATGGCCTAGGGAGGAGTGTTCTAAATAAGCCTTGGTATAAGCAAGGTCCAATGTTTTCTAAATAAGCCTTGGTAAAAGCAAGGTCCAATGTGCAAACAAGACAGCAATGTCCAAACCTGTGAATACATTGAGCAACATACACAGAAGTCTTAGGAAGGGGCTGAGATAACAAGAAAGGCTTTCAGTAGTATGTTTAAAGAGAGCTATTACAGAGACCACTAGTGCAATGAGAGGGGACATGCTCTTTGCTGTGCACAAACCCTAACATCCATACAGCCCTTCCTCACTCCTAAGAGACAGAAAGGAAGAAGAAAGAGGGAAAAGAGAAAAAGAACATAGAACAAACCTTCAAGAATCAACAAAGGCCAACAAGGCCAACAGTTCCAATTCCAGTCCGGGAAATAACATAGAACAACAGCACAGGTCATTCCGGAGATTTCACTCTCCTAGGATTAGGATGTGGGGTTGAGCCTCTAGAAACAAAGCACAATGGCCAAGTGGAGACTCCGGTCCTGCTGCCAGGCATCAACCAGGGCAAGGAGGCAACTTTTGGCAGATTACGATACACCATTGTAGCACCAGGGAGGGGTGCCGAGGAAAACAAGAGTAGTGGATTCCACCAGCATAACAGGTCCATCTATCTGTTGCTGCTTGTGAGCAAGTGGCTGATTTCTCACTGCCCTTAGCGCGGAGGCACTGAATAATATCTTGATTGACCTCAGAGGATGCTGCCCTCCAGGTATTGACATCTGCCATTGACAAAGCACTGTAGCCCATTGCGGCCTCGCCAATTTCCTGTCTGGCGGTTGCAAGCTGGAGGGGCTGACTGATGTTGGGGAGGTTGGGAGCTGGAGCAGCCGTTTGGCCTCCTGTAGAGAGCGCAGTGTAATAACGCTACAGGGACTTCACACGGCGAATGGTCTCCCAAGTGAAGATTAGGGCAATGGGGTGGCCCCACTGTATGAAATGTTCAGCTCACAGAGTTTATCTGTGATGTGTTTAAAGTCCCTATGGCGCCAAAGCGTGGCAGGTGCAAGGTCCTGAAAGAGCTGGAAACTAAAACCCTTGTAGGACAGTTCAGACTTGTTCTGCGCTGCATGGAGAATGGCCTATTTCTCTGTGAAGAAGTATACCACAGTCAATATGTCAGGAACAAGCCCTGAGCATCCAGGGGGAGCGGACACTCTATGTGACCTGTCAAGCGCTGGGAGAGAAGCATCATCCTCTCCTCTAATCTCGTGGAGAAGCTCTGCCACAAAGGTCAGGATGTCAGCACCTTCCGCCCCCCATGGCACACCTCTAGGGCGGAGATTGTTTTCCAAATCCTTCTGCCTCAGTTGCAGGTCTATATGTTGGTCCTCAAGGTGAGCGAGACGCTAACAGAGCTGTTCTTGGTCTTCAGTGCGGGCGTCTACTGTTTTTTCAAGGTCATCTACCCTCTCACCAATGGCCTTAACATCCTTTCTGATTTCCTTGATGCAAGTCTGGACATCAGGTTTAAGAGATCCAATTTCAGCTTTTATCTCCTGCAGAAATTGTGTCATGATAGATTGAGTGAGAGAATCATCAGGAATTTTGATGGATACTCCATGGGCGCAGAGGCAGTGGGACCATCTTTGCTCCACAATGATGTAACAGGATTCTCCTTTAGGGTCGATGTAGCCTCTTATTGCCTGACATGGCCCTCCAGGCAGCAGTACACTCAAAGAGGAGTTAGGGCAGAAGCATCCAACAGAGACCTAGTGTGCCCCAGAGTATGAAGGTGAGCGACACACAGTGAGGATAAAGAGCACAAAAAGAAGAAGCAGAGTGTGCCTCCAAATAGGAGATGTGGGCGTGTGGGTGCAAAGAACAAGGCTACCACGCCACTATGCTCTGGTGGCGGAGCGTGCAGCAAAGATATGAACCACAGCAAGCAAAGGGCTTGCTGCTTCACAAGGTCTCATCCACCATTATCAGCCCCAGGATATCACTAGCCGTAGTCTGCAGAGACAGGAAGTCAGAGTAGTGCCTAGAGCAAGAACACACATTGGGGGCACATCCGAATGGCAGCAGTAGTCCAAGCTATGTGCTCTGGGAAATGAAGAAAGATGAGGAGGGGGGGCCAGCCCAGCCACTCTACACACCCCCGCAAGAGTCTGCACCAGGGTCTTGTGCCAAAGACTAGCACAGCACGGCCATTTCACAGATGTAATAGGGTTCCAAAGCAGCAAACTATGCCTCACTCACCGGACAGCCAAACAGGCCCCAGGGGTTTCCACATCACAGTCAGGGATCTCGGCCGCCGGGCGCCACCAAGCACCTCAGGTTGCCCCAGGGTGCCCGCAGTGTCATGGTGGGAGGCCCCAACGCCCCAGCTGCATGTAGGGCTGACCTTAGAGAGCAATGGAGGAGAGTCGAGCCTCACAGACCTCGCGGCGGCGCTTCGGTTGTCCCCGGGGCCAATCACAAGATTGCGGCCTCAATATTCGCCCGGACTGGGCGCAACATGAAAAGTCCCCCAGGTGCTGACTCCAGGTCACCAAGCGCTCAACACGGGCCCCCTACCGCTATAAGCACAGGGAGGTTACACACAGGGTAGACAGTCAAAATATCGAGTTGGAAATATCGACCTACCATAATATCGAGTCTGAAATATCGAAGGAGCATAATATCGAAGGCAAGAATATCGTAGGACAGAATATCGACCCAAGGTAAGTAATATCGAAATACTTAATATCGATGTAAGTAATATCGAAGTTAGTAATATCGATAGCATATATATCGACGTTAATAATTTCGATGACACTAATATCGATATTTGTATTATTTTATAGTTTTTTATTATGTATGTGTTATATGTTTAATTTAAGTATTTAAAATAATTACTATTATATGTGTATACATTTTCTATAATAATATAGAAATTTATAAGGAAATTTGATGTTTTAGTACCGGAGCGGGTTGTGGGTTTATAGGGGAATAGGGTGGGAAGTAATTTAATTATGGTAAGTTGATTAATAATTAGTAGGATTAATTAATAAATTATAATTATTTGCTAATTAATATTGATTAATTGGGAAATAAATAATTGATTAATTGATATATATTTTCTGTAGCGGGATGTGGGTTTATAGGGGAATAGGGTGGGGAGTAATTTAATAATAATTAATTAATTAATATATGTTTTTAAATATTTATAACTAATTAATTGGCAAATAATTAATATTAATTAGTTAATTAATTAATATAATTTTGTACATATTTTAAATTAGTAATTAATTGGTAATTAAATAATATTAGTTAGTTAATTACATTATTAGAGTAATTTATTTATATATATAATTTTTAGTTACTGTTAATTAATTAATTGGGGAAAAATGATATTAATTATTAAATTATATTAATTACAGCTTATGTGCTAATATATTTACTTTATTGTTATTGTTAATTAATTATTAATTGCTAATTAAATAATATTATTTAACTTTGGGTTAAGGAGTATTTTTAGGGTTAAGGGTCATTTTTGGGTTTTTGGGTAAAGGGGTATTTTGAGTGTTTAGGGTCAGTTTTCAGTTTTTGGGTAAAGGGGTATTTTTAGGGTTCAGGGTCAGTTTTCAGTTTTTGGGTAAAGGGGTATTTTTAGTGTTCAGGGTCAGTTTTCAGTTCATGGGTAAAGGGGTATTTTTAGGGTTCAGGGTCAGTTTTCAGTTTTTGGGTAAAGGGGTATTTTTAGGGTTCAGGGTCAGTTTTCAGTTCATGGGTAAAGGGGTATTTTTAGTGTTCAGGGTCAGTTTTCAGTTCATGGGTAAAGGGGTATTTTTAGGGTTCAGGGTCAGTTTTCAGTTCATGGGTAAAGGGGTATTTTTAGGGTTCAGGGTCAGTTTTCAGTTTTTGGGTAAAGGGGTATTTTTAGGGTTCAGGGTCAGTTTTCAGTTCATGGGTAAAGGGGTATTTTTAGGGTTCAGGGTCAGTTTTCAGTTCATGGGTAAAGGGGTATTTTTAGTGTTCAGGGTCAGTTTTCAGTTCATGGGTAAAGGGGTATTTTTAGGGTTCAGGGTCAGTTTTCCGTTTTTGGGTAAAGGGGTATTTTTAGGGTTCAGGGTCAGTTTTCAGTTCTTGGGTAAAGGGGTATTTTTAGGGTTCAGGGTCAGTTTTCAGTTTTTGGGTAAAGGGATATTTTTAGGGTTCAGGGTCAGTTTTCAGTTTTTGGGTAAAGGGGTATTTTTAGGGTTCAGGGTCAGTTTTCAGTTCTTGGGTAAAGGGGTATTTTTAGGGTTCAGGGTCAGTTTTCAGTTTTTGGGTAAAGGGGTATTTTTAGGGTTCAGGGTCAGTTTTCAGTTTTTGGGTAAAGGGGTATTTTTAGGGTTCAGGGTCAGTTTTCAGTTCGTGGGTAAAGGGGTGGTTTTTGGGTTCAGGGTCAGTTTTCTCGACTGTTGCACTCTCTGGAGTCATCGAGAAGACCGTCAACAAGCAGATGGCCGCTTTCCTCGAGACGAACGGATCCCTCGACCCCTCACAGTCCGGCTTCCGAGCCAACCACAGCACCGAGACCGCCCTCATCGCCGCCACCGATGACATCCGAGCCCTGACGGACAATGGAGAAACAGCGGCCCTCATCCTCCTAGACCTCTCCGCGGCATTCGACACGGTCTGCCACCGCACCCTAGTACAGCGCCTCAGCAACGTCGGAATCCAGGACAAAGCGCTGGAATGGATCATCTCCTTCCTCGACGGAAGAACACAGAGAGTCCGCCTACCACAGTACAAGTCAGAGGCCTCCGAAGTCATCTGCGGCGTCCCCCAAGGATCATCTCTGAGCCCCACCCTCTTCAACGTCTACATGAGCCCCCTCGCGGCCATCGTACGCAAACACAACCTCAGCATAATCTCCTACGCCGACGACACCCAGCTGATCCTCTCCCTGACCAACGACCCCGCCGCCGCCAGAGCCAACCTGCACGAAGGGATGAAAGAGGTAGCCGAGTGGATGACGACCAGCCGCCTGAAACTGAACTCGGACAAGACGGAGGTCCTCATCCTGGGCTCCTCTCCCTCCGCCTGGGACGACTCCTGGTGGCCTCCCGCCCTGGGCACCGCACCCAAACCGACAGACCATGCACGCAACCTGGGCTTCATCCTGGACTCCTCCCTCTCCATGACCAGGCAAGTCAACAGCGTCTCCTTGGCATGCTTCAACATCCTACGCATGCTACGGAAGATCTTCTGGTGGATCCCCACCGAGTCCAGGAAGACCGTCACCCAGGCCCTCGTCACCAGCCGACTGGACTACGGCAACGCCCTCTACGCCGGTACCACCGCCAAGCTCCAGAAGAGACTCCAGCGGATCCAGAACGCCTCAGCCAGACTCATCCTCGACATCCCACGAACCAGCCACATCTCCGGACATCTGAGAGACCTTCACTGGCTCCCCGTCAACAAAAGAGTCACCTTCCGCCTCCTCACCCACGCACACAAAGCCCTACACGACCAAGGCCCGAGCTACCTCAACAGCCGAGTCAACTTCTACGCTCCCAAACGCCACCTCCGATCAGCCAACCACGCCCTCGCCGCCGTCCCCCGCATCCGAAGAGCGACTACAGGAGGAAGGTCCTTCTCCTACCTGGCCGCCAAGACCTGGAACTCCCTCCCGACCGACCTGCGCCTGACCCAAGACCACCTCTCCTTCAGGAAGAAGCTGAAGACCTGGCTGTTCGAGCAGTAGCGGCTCCCCCCCCCCCCCACCAGCGCCTTGAGACCCTACGGGTATGTAGCGCGCTTTATAAGTGTCACTGATTGATTGATTGATTGGAGTGGGAATAGTAATTTTATCCCTACGCTATCAAACGCTTTCCCTACTGTTCCACTCTCTGGAGTAGGAATAGTAATTTTTACCCTTACGCTATCCAATGTTTTATATAATTAATTGTTAAAATATCACATGTTTATTTTATTTTTTATATTACTTACATTTTATGTATGTTATTGTTTTATGTTTGTACATGTATTAGTAAATTAGAATATATTTCATTAATTTATAAATTAGTAAATTAATTATTAATACTTATTGTTCAGTACATATATATTGTATCTTTACTGTATATATTTAATTAATGTATTATTAATATATATGTTTTATTTATTAATTTTAAACATTATTAGATACTTTTAAATATGTATATTTTATTTATTAGTGTTATATACTTACTTTTACATTTATATATATTAAAAAAAAAATCGATATTTTTAACATCGATATTTTTTACAACGATATTATTTTTTCGACATTTTTGTACTTACCATGTTGTAGATAGGATGTCGATATTTTTGCCCTCGATATTGTTGACTCGATATTCTTGTAGGTCGATATTTTTGTAGTCGAAATTCTGTCATAGATCCTACACACAGACAAGAGGGGGACGAACTAAGGGAGACGAAGTTCAGCCCGTCACCCAGAGGCCATGATGCAAGATAGCGGCCGTGAAGACGGCCTTCAGACTCTGGCGTCAGGGTGGTCACCACAGGTCTCGGGAACGCCCAGGAACTCAAACAGGAGGATCTCAGACCCCTCTGGTGAGTGTCACTGCGCCGTACGAGGTTGCAAATGAATAGGCGAGAAAAGGCTGCAGGGGGCCTGAGCTCCACGGGCGCATGTCTCACTCCATGCACAGCGAGACCACGCCCCCCTAATTCTGATTTTAACTTTGTGACACATGTTACTGCCTCATGTAGTTTTAGTTTGAGTGAGTATTACATACTGACAAGGCTGGTGATACATCTGTATTGGCAAACAATATTTTCAATAGCACTTTTTTGTCACCAAACGTCTGGTTATTCACTAAACTCTCAAAATAGAAGTAAATTCCCATGATACACTGCCCACATTAGGACCGAACTCAATATTGAAATTATTAAGGGCGCCACATAGGGCGATGTATTGTCTGTACCTTGCAAAGTTTTAATCTGTTCTGCAGCATATACAATTGTCGTTCAATAGGAGGTGATCCAGCCATGGGTTAATACTTTGAATTGCGCCACTCTGGGTCTGAGTGACAAAGCCATTTGTGGTCAGAAACCCTGCGATTTCCAAATCTCTTGGTTTGCATCTTCAAAATGGCTTATTTTGCTATCCATTAAACCACTTTGTGATTCTGTAAAGCTTTTCCCAGTTGCAAACTGGGCTTGGCTACTTCCTCTGCCTTTAACTTGGTCAATAGGAGAAAGTTGTGGAACTGTGAGATCAGGATGGGGCTTGAATCAGGCTTAATTTGGCGCCTTCAAAAAATGGATTGGTACACCAATGTCAGAGTTGAAGTTAGTAAACATGGGGGAACTTAAAAGAAACATTAGGTCACACTTAGGGTGTGTCTTGGCCCTTCTCCTGTTCTTCATCTATATCAATGATTGAGAATCCACCTAACAAGGATAGTGAAGGCTCTCCTTAGAATTAAGATAAGAGCCCTGCTCGTGCTGTTGTATGCAGACAACGCTATATAAATGGCGAGAAACGCTAATAGTCTCCAGCTTCTTTTAGATGGATTTTACAATTTTGTGGGGGATCTCAATCTTAAAATAAACGTACAAAATTATTTTATAATGAGGTCCTAGAAAAGTGGAAAACTAGGACTTTTTTTGGGGGGACAGAAATCCATAGAGTGAAGTGTTTAATTATCTGGGTCTCTCTTTTGATCAAAGAATAACCTGGCAGAGCCTACATAAATCCAGGGCTGTTCTTACTGTTATGTTATGTTATGTTATGTTATGTTATAACGTGTTTTATACAGCGCTCAGCTACTCCGAGGAGTGTCCCGGCGCTTTGAACCCAGTGCAGACCGAGGGCAGGCTAAGGATACCACACACTACTGAACAAAATGCGAGGACTTGAGATCTTTTCTGAAGGCTAATAGGTTGCCAATCTTTCTCAGAGAGACCGGTAAGGCATTCCACAACTGAGGCGCCAAGCGTCTAAAAGAGCGGCCTCCAATGCGGGTGCGCCTTATAACAGGAACAGAGGCCAAGGCCTGAGAAGCTGACCAGAGCGATCTCGAGGGATGGTGGAAAGCCAGTCGTTTACTGATATACTTGGCGCCCGTGTCATGGAGAGCCTTAAAAGCCAAGGTGAGCGTCTTGAAAACAATACGTTTTCAGATTGGAAGCCAGTGAAGAGTTTGCAAAAGGGTTCTTGCATTGGTTCTCCGATGAAAGCCGAAAATGGCTCGCGCGGCCGAATTTTGGACTAATTGTAAACGTGATACAAGATACTCTGCGAGTCCGAGATAGAGCACGTTGGCATGGTCCAAATGACAGCCAATTAATGCCTGCACAGTGACTTTCCTATGCGTCTGAGAAAGCAAAGGAAGAAATTTCCTTAACATTTTAAGGAGGCCAAAACATTTGCCGACTAGGCCAAGAATCTGGGGCTTCAAAGTAAGGCTGTTATCAATCTTAACTCCCAGATTCTTGGCCGTGTCCGAAGCAGCGGAGGGGGGGAACATAGCCGCAGGCCACCAAGACTTCCACCTGGGGTCAGAGGGAC
Organism: Lissotriton vulgaris; assembly: GCF_964263255.1. Taxonomy (NCBI): domain Eukaryota; kingdom Metazoa; phylum Chordata; class Amphibia; order Caudata; family Salamandridae; genus Lissotriton; species Lissotriton vulgaris. The sequence goes on from NW_028244612.1 coordinate 75,922, forward strand.
AGCCAAAGAGGAGCACCTCTGATTTGTCAGAGTTGCACTTAAGGCTGTTCTGCTGGAACCATTCAAACTCCGCCCCAAGGCAACCTCTAATACTCTCCGCGTTGAAATCTGAGCCCTTCTCACAAGAAAAAAGGAGCTGGGTGTCGTCAGCATACGAGACAATCTGGGCACCATGGGATTCCGCCAGTACCGCCAGAGGGACCATATAGATGTTAAAGAGAGGAGAGTAGGGCTCAGAATGGAGCCCTGAGGTACTCCTACCTCCAATTACTCATCTGTGGAGGCAGTGTTCTCATTTGCGAGAAGGCTGGGCCACAAACCGGTCAAACAACTGACAGAGATTTATCGAAGCATATGTGTCTCTGTGGCGACATATGATGCGGGGGTCTAGTGCTATAGAGGTCCTGGGCCAATTCGACAGGTATAAACTAAGGGGCAATTGTAAAAGAACGGCTGCTAACTAGCATTTGCAGTAGTTAGCAGTACTTTTCTAATGCAGCCTATTGCCGAAAGCTATTCCCCTGCTAGCGATGTACATACAATACGTCTCTACAGGGCGACAGTTTCAGGTAGCTGCGGTGAAAACTGCTGCAAACACTAGCATGAAGGGGATACAAATTTTGACGTTAGCAGGCGAAAACTGACAAAAGGCCTACTAGCGGCAAAAAAACTCACGTTAGTCAGCTCATAGTGACTTTTTTTGCCTGTAGAGGCAAAAATAGCCTATTAGTCCACCTCCAATGAAAAATAAGAAATACAAGCAAAGGAATGCAGAATGGAGCAGCCAGGGCCAAGTGCAGCACAGATCAACAAACCCCCAAGCCCACCAACAGCCAGGATGACCAGCCAGAGTCTCAGGAGAAGAGGAAATTCAGGGCGGCAATCATGAAAAGAGGCGCATCGCTGGGCAAAACCAGTGATGCATCACTTATCATTGTGCACTCCGTGCAACACCATGGCATCCAAAACCTTGAAACCTTGACAGTTCCCGGGGCCCAGAGGCCTCGCTGGGCCTGCGTCAGGGATCTGGAATGGGATGTGGAGGTGCTGTGGAGTGGCTGGGCCGTACCAGTAGACATTGAGGCATCAGCGATCATCCTTACCTTGTGGTAAATTCTGCCATGTCGCATGGAGACACATTGCTGACCTGTGTGAGAAGACCACCTAGTGCCCCTTGGAGCTGAGAACAGTGGAGGTGCTCCTGTGAGCTTATGTAGGGCAATCTTCATCACATTCCAAGTGCCACCACTACACTGGGGTGCACAGAGGAGATTGCTAATGGTGGACTGTGCTTTTCTGCATCACAAGACGTAGGATGTTGTGCTCACCAGACGCAGTGGAGGGTGAGGCACCTGAGCAGCACCGAACTTGTGTGGCAGGAGCAATACAACTTCACACCTAAGGAGGCCCTGTTGCATGACCTGCAATGGGAGGTTCCTCAGTGGACGTGGCTGCGACTGCCGTACCCAGGCATGTGAAATCCCACCTGGCTGAGGCTCTTGCTGCCTGAGTCACTTATTTGGAGAGAGGGCAGCGGATTGCATCATGGTTTCAATGTCCAGGTGAGGAGAAGGTGGGACGGGTAACGGAGGAGGCCCGGGGGTCGAGTTGCACTGAGGCCTAGCACCTGTGGGTGTCGCACCCCCAGTGGAGGCTCATCTGCTATGGTGGAAGAGCGTCGCCCCACTGCTTTCAAGCAGTGCAAGAAGAGGAAACATAACATGATGATAACTTTCTGATCTACTCATGCTATGTTTCCTTTGCTAGGGCTGCTCTAGTCACGGAGCAGGGCAGGGGCGGAGTGGTATGCCCACTTAAGTGCTCAATGTTTGTTTGGTCCGTGCCTCTCAGGCCACCCAAAGCAGTCATGCACACATACCTCTTCTCAATGCAGGCTGCATTACAGCCTGCAAGGAGAACATGCCCACCCCTCCAGCCCCAGACTGAACGCCTTGTTGCGGCACTCAAGAACAATCACAATGGCGCATTGCAGCATTGTGATTGGCTTAGGGGAGGGAGCCTTGCTGCCTGATTCCTGTTCCTGGAAGCAGACTCAGGAGGGCAGGAACACAGAAGACGCCAGACCCAGCCTCGAGGTAAGAATTAAAAAATATAGATTTACAACCCTGCTCCTGCCCCGCATCCTTGCCCCCTCCAGTGTCCTGTGTTTCCCGCCTCCCAGCTGTGCAGTCCCCCCACAGCACTACATAATGGCAGCCGCTGTGCGGCCATGAGCAGCGGGCATACCACTGGTGTGCCAAAGGCAAGCCCTTCCACGTCCGTCCTCCTCTGGACTGCACCCAGCACCAAGGACCATTCCTCTTGGAAACTCCACCGCTACGACGCCAGCACCCTCCTCGCCATAAAACCTGGATGCCACACCACCTGCCATCTAGCAACACTGTCAAATTCTCTTGCAACCTGTGCCTGTCGAACCTGAAAACCCACCTTCTGCCACATCAGCACACCAGCGCCTCCTGCCGCCCAGTCAACCAACAGCGCAGCCGACCGGCTCAACTGTATACTCCTCAATGTGCAGTCCCTTCCCAAACACGCAACAGAAATCTGAGACCTCCTTGACGCCACCTCTTCATTTGTCGCCTTCTTCAAGGAAACCGGGACCAACCTCTTCTCCGGACATCACAATCACCATCCACAACAGCTACAAAGTCACCCTCACGGACCACCCTGAGTGGGCAGGAGGAGGCATTGTCAAAAAAGGCACACTCCGACTGGCCACGCACTCTAATGACCCGATGGTGACCATGGAACACCTTCACTTCAGATCTGGACCAAAACCACCCTCTGTGGCACCCTCATCGACAGGCCCCCGGGACCTTGAACCCCAATTCAATGATGCCATTGTAGACCTCATTGCACCCCAGGCTCTCCCATCCACTGACGACATCCTACTCGGAGACCTCAAGTTCCACCTGGACAACACCAGTGAACAGAACACCACCCCCCTCCTGGGGAACCCTGCCAACATCGTACTCAAGCAGCTAGTCACCGCATCAACCCACATAGCCATTCGAGCCCGTCTTCTCCACCAGCATGAACTTCAACTACAGCCACACCACAGGACTCTTCTGTACTGACCATCATTGTTTACATCATGTCTTCACCACGCCCACCGTACACCATCGCCATCATTGCCCCCCCCATTGCAGCTGGATGAAGGCCACCGAAGAGCTTCCCTTCAACTCCCTCAGCACCACCACTCCGCCAATGCTTACAGAAGCAAACACCGCAGAGCGCTACCTCCACTGATGAATCTCCAACTGCCCAATACCCTGGCACCCTCAAGAAGAGACCAGGCAAACAACACTCCAAGAAGGCGAACTGGTTCACTCCCACCCTCCACTAGTCCAACCCCACCTGCAGACGTCTCGAAAAGAGATGGAGCCACAACATCAATCAACTCCGCAACACAGTCACCCTTGCACCATGGCACAAGGGTGCCTGCATTGGCACATGGCAGCCATTGTGCACCAACATAGGGGAAAAAGACGGGGCTTATTCATGAGCCCTTTCTGACAGTTTCACCCCGCTGGTGAATCATTTTCTTGACGTACATGCAGCGTGATTCTTGCACCATATTGCGCCATGTTTGCTAAATGATGCATCTAGGCATGTGCGTGACCTTGTGAAGCCCTGTGCCACATTATACCTGCATCAGGTATGATGTATACAGGGTGAGCGTTCCCACGCAACAAAGCCTCATAGGAGTGGCGCAGTGCTATCCATCAAATTTTGCTGCAACATTTGTAGGACGCCACTGCCTCAGTACCTTACACCTGCATTGCCACAGGGATAGGCTGCCCACATGCATTGATGGAGTTCTGTCATGCTTGTGACACAACTGCAGCAATGCCTGACTTTAGCACTGACAGATACCTTAGGATTGCAGATGTATCGGTCATTAATTGCAATATGGAGCGACGTGCAGTCAATACAGCGCATCCATGGTGTCGCAAGAGGGGCATAGTGTTGCAACACTGTTTTGTCGCAGCGATGCAATACTTTTCATGAATGAGGCCCAGGAATGCGCCCTATCTTGTTGATGGTGAGCATTCCTGCCTTGTAGTTGTGTTGCAGGGCAGCACAGCATCATTCCTTGCAGTGCTATCCAGCACCAAATCCTTCGGAAATGAGGCCCCAAGTGTTTGCACCATTTTTAAGACCAGCTATTTTCTGGTCTTAAAAAATGGTCTCTAACTGGAGTTAGAGGCGGTTCTTTTTCAGTTTTGCACCATACAAGGAATTCCTTGTAAATTTCACGAAGTGGGGTTAGCTGCAGTTTTTGCACGGTAACACCTACCTTGCATATCATTGTCATTAAGTCCCACTAACAGAAGTGGAGATCTTGAAAATTCACATTTACGCTGGAAAAGTGCCACTTAAGCGGCAACTGGTGAGTAAGGTGAGAAAAAAATAGCTGCCGTAACATCAGAAAATTGATGCTACAGCAGTGTTAAGTCCTTGTACATCTGCCCCTAAGTGTGTTCACAGGCTGCTGGTCGCTCCCCAATCATGCCCTGCTTTTATGTGCCTTTCAGAGTCAGGTCTAACACTCTTAGAGGACAAGATAAAGCTTGCACCACTACTCTTATGGCTGAAGATTTTGAGGGAACCCTGATGCTCAATTCTCAAAAGACATACTGGAGGATTGACTTTTTTTAGACATTGCTCTCACCTTACCTTGGCTCAAATATATAAAAAAAGAATTCCTAGAGCTGTCTTCAGGATTACGCCAAATGTCCTGCAAGTATTGACTTGCCCGTGCAGTAACACTGCCACTCAAAGCACATTGCACTTTATTGTATTTTGCTCACTATGGGTCAGATGTATCAAGCTAAATTGCGATCGCAAACGCTGAAATTCACAGAATTTCAGCGCTTGCGATCGCAATTTTGCTGTGTGCAATGTAGCAAAGAAAAACTTACTCGCAAAATAAGGAATCCCATATTTTGCACATGCATTTAGAGAATCGCAATTTGCGATTCCCTAAATGCTATTCTAGTAGCCATCGCAAATTGTGATATTGCTGTAAGGAATCGCAAATTACCACCAACTTCAAGTTTGTTGTAACTTGCAATTTCGTAAAAAAACAAACACTTTTTTGCTTTTTTCAAAGTGCCATGTGGCACACATACATGCCCTTGTGCTACATGTGCACACATGCACACTTCAGGGGTGCAACAGGGTGTCATTTTGGAACCCTTGCACCCTTGAAATTGAATGCACAATTTGCGGGTACCTTTTGGGTACTCGCAAATTGCGCACTACCCAGTCTTCAACCGGGTAGTGGATGAAGACTTAATTCGGTCCGCACCTACCCGTTTCCTGCTCAACCCACAGCACCACGCCCTGGGCTTACCCGCCCAGAGTTTCTCCAGCGAGCATATTGGCTCGCCCCTACCAGTACCTAGGATCGCCCTTCACTACACCGTGCTTGTTACTGGCGTCCTTTTACACAAGGCCGCCAAACTCCTGCCCTGATGAGTCACCACCCGCACAGAACCAGCGAAGCCAGCCCTCAGTGCCATTAAGGCGGCTATCCACAACCTAAAGTCCAGCCTAGACCCCAAAATAGGCACAGTGACTATAGATGTAAATCTCCTCAGGACAGACTTTCAAAAGATGTCAGGGAAGGTTAATGCCACAGAAACAAACATCAGTCAGCCCAAGACCAAATCCCAGAGATAGAGGAACATGTTCAGTACTTGACAAAACAGCTCTTGACAATGAACACAAAGCTGGAGGACCAGGAAGGCCGACCTCGAAGAAACAACATTAGGGTGGGAAGGGGCAGAGGGACCCCGCGTAAATCTCTTTCTTTAAAACCTCACCGTTAAAATCTTGCGACCCAGGTGCCTCTCTAATTTCCTTTCTGTTGAACGTGCTCATAGAGGACCGATACCACCACCCAAGCCTGTACACCACCAAGAATGATCTTAGTATTCATATCCAATCACCGCAATTGAGCCACAATCCTGGAGGCTACCCGATTCTATAGGGACCTCAGCTATGAAATGCGACAATTTTTGTTTTTCCTGACTTCACACTTCAGGTACAACACCAAATGAGCAACTTCAACGAAGGCAGGAAGACACTGTGGGCCAAAGACCTTAAATATACAATGCAATATATTGACAGTGAGAAATCAGTTTACATACTTAGGTATTAATTTTGCAAGTGTGGCAAATGACTTTCTGGCTCCAAAAACTTACTTTCACAGTTAGGAAACTGCAAGTCATGTGACGCACTGGAGGAAACTCACGGTGTCCCTTACAGGGGAGGGCTGTCCTCTTTAAGATGATGGCTTCACTGCATTTGCTACGTGTCATGCAGAACACCCCATATCAAATACTGCCAGACTTCTTTCAGAAAATCGATAGTGAGTTGCGGAAGCTCCTGTGGGATAGGGGCAGTTCACGGAAAGCGTTGAGAAGGAGGGTATTCAAAGGTCGCCTGATGATCCCAGACATTCAGAAATGTTATTGAGCAGCCCACTTAATAACAATCAATGATTGGGTGCTCGCTGATAGGGATGAACCAGCCTATAGAGTAGATCGCCAGATGATGGGAGAACGGTACTATCCAAAAACACAAGAGGGTCCCTGAATATGAATGCTAGGGGGAGGAGGCAGGGAAAACACTGTAATCAAGAACAAGAAAACCTCCCCTAGAACATATGAAAAGGCAAACACTCTAATCTTTGATTGAAAACATCATCATAGTCCCACACAGAGAGTATTTATTTGAAAAACATATGTCTATTTATTATTATTTTCTGACATTTTCATTTGTAAATCCAAAAGCAATAAGGACATCAATATATATAATACTCCATTTACATTTCAAAGCATATTTGAAGCATGCCCTCTCACAGCTTCATTGCAATCACCAATCACACACATCCAAACCATCATCAGTCATAGCACTCAACAGTATACACAGAGAACACAAACAAATTACAAAAAATTGACATTCATATATATATATATACCATTTAAAACAAACATACAAAAAAGAAGAAGCAAAGGCAAACAAAACAAAACAAAAGGCGCTTATGCGCGTTTCGGAACATGACCGATATCCACCAATCCTTCGTCAGGGGGCAAATGGATACATGTAATTTCTTCTGTAATTTCTCAGAACATCAGAAGAATACCAATAAGTTCAAGATATAATTCAATAAATACAATTAATTGTATAAAATTTGCGTTGAGAAATGAAATCAGGGCAGCAGCTTTACATCACCGTATTCGATCTTTAGAAAAAATCTGCGGGGACAATGAGACAACATATAAATAAACCTGATAGATATAATATATGTTGCTGGAATACTTACACCCAGAAAATAAGAATACCCGAAAAAAGTAGTGGCCAGAGAGAAAATAAGAACGGTGCAACGAGTCAAAGAGGGATGAGAAAGAGAAAAAGATAAGAAGACAAGAAGAAGAAAAAGGAGGTACCACAGGGTATCCGTGCATAACCACGAAGCCAGTTAGATTCAGGAAAGAAGCTACAACAACCCAACCAAGAGTGAAAATGATAAAATGGAACAAAAAATATATAAGAGAAGAAATAGAAAGCGGGTAGTTCCAGCAGGAAGGCACAAGGACCAGAGAACAACCCTCACAGCAACGTGCTGGGGAAACAGTCAAAAAAACACAAGGGTTCCTGAATATGAATGCTAGAGGGAGGAGGCAGGGAAAACACTGTAATCAAGAACAAGAAAACCTCCCCTAGAACAAAATATATGAAAAGGCAAACACTCTAATCTTTGATTCAAAAAATCATCATAGTCCCACACAGAGAGTATATATTTGAAAAACATATGTCTATTTATTATTATTTTCTGAAATATTCATTTGTAAATCCAAAAGCAATAAGGACATCAATATATATACATACTCTATTTACAATTCAAAGCAAATCATTGTCCCCGCAGATTTTTTCTAAAGATCGAATACTGTGATTTGCGTTGAGAAATGAAATCAGGGCTGCAGCTTCACATCACAGTATTCGATCTTTAGAAAAAATCTGCGGGGACAATGAGACAACCTATATATAAACCTGATAGATATAATATATGTTGCTGGAATACTTACACCCAGAAAATAAGAATACCCAAAAAAGTAGTGGCCAGAGAGAAAATAAGAACGGTGCAACTAGACAAAGAGGGATGAGAAAGAGAAAAAGATAAGAAGACAAGAAGAAGAAAAAGGAGGAACCACAGGGTATCCGTGCATAACCACGAAGCCAGTTAGATTCAGGAAAGAAGATACAACAACCCAAATCAAGAGTGAAAAGGATAAAATGGAACAAAAAATATATAAGAGAAGAAATAGAAAGCGGGTAGTTCCAGCAGGAAGGCACAAGGACCAGATAACAACCCTCACAGCAACGTGCTGGGGAAACAGTCAAAAACACACGAGGGTCCCTGAATATGAATGCTAGGGGGAGGAGGCAGGGAAACACTGTAATCAAGAACAAGAAAACCTCTCCTAGAACAAAATATATGAAAAGGCAAACACTCTAATCTTTGATTCAAAACATCATCATAGTCCCACACAGAGAGTATATTTTTGAAAAACATATGTCTATTTATTATTATTTTCTGAAATATTCATTTGTAAATCCAAAAGCAATAAGGACATCAATATATATGCATACTCTATTTACATTTCAAAGCAAATCATTGTCCCCGCAGATTTTTTCTAAAGATCGAATACTGTCATTTGCGTTGAGAAATGAAATCAGGGCTGCAGCTTCACATCACAGTATTCGATCTTTAGAAAAAGTCTGCGGGGACAATGAGACAACCTATAAATAAACCTGATAAATATAATATGTGTTGCTGGAATACTTACACCCAGAAAAAAAAAATACCCGAAAAAAGTAGTGGCCAAAGAGAAAATAGGAATGGTGCAACTAGTCAAAGAGGGATGAGAAAGAGAAAAAGAAAGGAAGACAAGAAGAAGAAAAAGGAGGTACCACAGGGTATCCGTGCATAACCACAAAGCCAGTTAGATTCAGGAAAGAAGATACAACAACCCAAACCAAGAGTGAAAACGGTAAAATTGAACAAAAAATATATAAGAGAAGAAATAGAAAGCGGGTAGTTCCAGCAGGAAGGCACAAGGACCAGAGAACAACCCTCACAGAAACGTGCTGGGAAAACAGTCAAAAACACACGAGGGTCCCTGAATATGAAAGCTAGGGGGAGGAGGCAGGGAAACACTGTAATCAAGAACAAGAAAACCGATCCTAGAACAAAATATATGAAAAGGCAAACACTCTAATCTTTGATTCAAAACATCATCATAGTCCCACACAGAGAGTATTTATTTGAAAAACATATGTCTATTTATTATTATTTTCTGAAATTTTCATTTGTAAATCCAAAAGCAAGAAGGACATCAATATATATACATACTCTATTTACATTTCAAAGCATATGTGAAGTATGCCCTCTCACAGCTCCATTGCAATCACCAATCACACACATCCAAACCATCATCAGTCATACCACTCAACAGTATATACAGAGAACACAAACAAATTACAAAAAATTGACATTCATATATATATATACCATTTAAAACAAACATACCCAAAAGAAGATGCAAAGGCAAACAAAACAAAACAAAAGGCGCCCACGCGCGTTTCCGAACAGGACCGATATCCACCAATCCTTCGTCAGGGGAAAAAGGATACATGTAATTTCTTCTGTAATTTCTCAGAACATCAGAAGTATACCAATAAGTTCAAGATATAATTCAAGAAATACAATTAATTGTATAAAATTTGCGTTGAGAAAATAAATCAGGGCAGCAGCTTCACATCACAGTATTCGATCTTTAGAAAAAATCTGCGGGGACAATGAGACAACCTATAAATAAACCTGATAGATAAAATATATGTCGCTGGAATACTTACACCCAGAAAATAAATATACCCGAAAAAAGTAGTGGCCAGGGAGAAAATAAGAACGGTGCAACTAGTCAATGAGGGATGAGAAAGAGAAAAAGATAAGAAGACAAGAAGAAGAAAAAGGAGGTACCACAGGGTATCCGTGCATAACCACGAAGCCAGTTAGATTCAGGAAAGAAGATACAACAACCCAAACCAAGAGTGAAAACGATAAAATGGAACAAAAAATATATAAGAGAAGAAATAGAAAGCGGGTAGTTCCAGCAGGAAGGCACAAGGACCAGAGAACAACCCTCACAGCAACGTGCTGGGGAAAGAGTCAAAAACACACAAGGGTCCCTGAATATGAATGCTAGGGGGAGGAGGCAGGGAAAACACTGTAATCAAGAACAAGAAAACCTCCCCTAGAACAAAATATATGAAAAGGCAAACACTCTAATCTTTGATTCAAAACATCATCATAGTCCCACACAGAGAGTATATATTTGAAAAACTTATGTCTATTTATTATTATTTTCTGAAATATTCATTTGAAAATCCAAAAGCAATAAGGACATCAATATATATACATACTCTATTTACATTTCAAAGCAAATCATTGTCCCTGCAGATTTTTTCTAAAGATCGAATACTGTGATTTGCGTTGAGAAATGAAATCAGGGCTGCAGCTTCACATCACAGTATTCGATCTTTAGAAAAAATCTGTGGGGACAATGAGACAACCTATAAATAAACCTGATAAATATAATATATGTTGCTGGAATACTTACACCCAGAAAATAAGAATACCCGAAAAAAGTAGTGGCCAAAGAGAAAATAGGAACGGTGCAACTAGTCAAAGAGGGATGAGAAAGAGAAAAAGATAAGAAGACAAGAAGAAAAAAACAGGAGGTACCACAGGGTATCCGTGCATAACCAGAAAGCCAGTTAGATTCAGGAAAGAAGATACAACAAACCAAACCAAGAGTGAAAACGATAAAATGGAACAAAAAATATATAAGAGAAGAAATAGAAAGCGGGTAGTTCCAGCAGGAAGGCACAAGGACCAGAGAACAACCCTCACAGAAACGTGCTGGGGAAACAGTCAAAAACACACGAGGGTCCCTGAATATGAATGCTAGGGGGAGGAGGCAGGGAAACACTGTAATCAAGAATAAGAAAATCTCTCCTAGAACAAAATATATGAAAAGGCAAACACTCTAATCTTTGATTCAAAACATCATCATAGTCCCACACAGAGAGTATTTATTTGAAAAACATATGTCTATTTATTATTATTTTCTGAAATTTTCATTTGTAAATCCAAAAGCAAGAAGGACATCAATATATACATACTCTATTTACATTTCAAAGCATATGTGAAGCATGCCCTCTCAAAGCTTCATTGCAATCACCAATCACACACATCGAAACCATCATCAGTCATACCACTCAACAGTATACACAGAGAACACAAACAAATTTCAAAAAATTGACATTCATATATATACCATTTAAAACAAACATACCCAAAAGAAGAAGCAAAGGCAAACAAAACAAAACAAAAGGCGCCGACGCGCGTTTCCGAACAGGACCGATATCCACCAATCCTTCGTCAGGGGACAAATGGATACATGTAATTTCTTCTGTAATTTCTCAGAACATCAGAAGTATACCAATAAGTTCAAGATATAATTCAATAAATACAATTGATTGTATAAAACGTGCATTGAGAAATGAAATCAGGGCAGCAGCTTCACATCACAGTATTCGATCTTTAGAAAAAATCTGCGGGGACAATGAGACAACCTATAAATAAACCTGATAGATATAATATATGTTGCTGGAATACTTACACCCAGAAAATAAGAATACCCGAAAAAAGTAGTGGCCAGAGAGATAATAAGAACGGTGCAACTAGTCAAAGAGGGATGAGAAAGAGAAAAAGATAAGAAGAAAAAGGAGGTACCACAGGGTATCCGTGCATAACCACGAAGCCAGTTAGATTCAGGAAAGAAGATACAACAACCCAAACCAAGAGTGAAAACGATAAAATGGAACAAAAAATATACAAGAGAAGAAATAGAAAGCGGGTAGTTCCAGCAGGAAGGCACAAGGACCAGAGAACAACCCTCACAGCAACGTGCTGGGGAAACAGTCAAAAACACACGAGGGTCCCTGAATATGAATGCTAGGGGGAGGAGGCAGGGAAAACACTGTAATCAAGAACAAGAAAACCTCCCCTAGAACAAAATATATGAAAAGGCAAACACTGTAATCTTTGATTCAAAACATCATCATAGTCCCACACAGAGAGTATATATTTGAAAAACATATGTCTATTTATTATTATTTTCTGAAACATTCATTTGAAAATCCAATAGCAATAATGACATCAATATATATACATACTCTATTTACATTTCAAAGCAAATCATTGTCCCCGCAGATTTTTTCTAAAGATCGAATACTGTGATTTGCGTTGAGAAATGAAATCAGGGCTGCAGCTTCACATCACAGTATTCGATCTTTAGAAAACATCTGCGGGGACAATGAGACAACCTATAAATAAACCTGATAAATATAATATATGTTGCTGGAATACTTACACCCAGAAAATAAGAATACCCGAAAAAAGTAGTGGCCAAAGAGAAAATAGGAACAGTGCAACTAGTCAAAGAGGGATGAGAAAGAGAAAAAGATAAGAAGACAAGAAGAAGAACAAGCATTTACAATGCAATGGTTTCGCCTTTGGAAAAGTTAGAGCTATTGGCATTTTAAATGACAAAATTTGTATTTATGTGTTGGTTTTGAAAACAGATAAATAAATGGCATTGTCATTTACATCGCCATTAGCTTAATCTCTCGCAAATGTGAGACCTATTGTACCCTACGGACGAGCTCAGCAGACAGCAATTACTCACGAACAAAAATCATGCAATGAAGACGAGGGAAACTTCAAAATATCAGAAATTACAGCCATTTGAGCAACAAGAAACTCCAAGAAGCTAGTGCTCCCTCCTGTAACCTCATATTAAATGGCAAAATTACAGGAAGCTAAAAATAATGACACGGACAGCGGGAGGGGGGGACGCATAGCTGCCAAGGTTTCAGATTGCCATGTGTGACATTTTCATAATTTCAGCGAATTTATGAGTGACATTTCAGCGACTATGAGTGACACTTTCTCACGAACAAAAATCATGCAATGAGGACGAGGGAAACTTAAAAATATCATAAATTACAGCCATTTGAGCAACAAGAAACTCCAAGAAGCTAGTGCTCCCTCCTGTAACCTCATATTAAATGGCAAAATTACAGGAAGCTAAAAATAATGAAATTTCAGACATTGACAGCTGAAACGCTTAGCACTGATAACTTGCTACACTGCATGAGATACATAAATTCACTACATGAAATTCAGTTGTGCACGTTTATTTTAAGGTTAGACTACTGCAGTGCTATATTGTAGGCAGCTTTCAGTGATCCCCCGGCCTTTTGACCAATTTTTAATGAAAAGTCTCACCTTGCTCTGGGAGTGACGGCAAAGGGAGCAGGAGCAGTGGCAGTAGGAAAATGATGACGGACATTAAGCGCAGGGCCCGTGCATTACAGGAGGAAAAAGTGACATGTGTGCAGGTTACAAAAGCGTCCAAAGTACAAGTAGAGGTATGACACTCAAGCACAAGAACAAACGTTACGTAGGCAATGGTGGCACTTGTGCAAGTATCTAAAGCAAACAAAATGTAAGAGGTAGCACACAGTGTGTTACAAGAGAAAACTGGCGTGTGTATGTTACAAACGAGTATCAAACACAGGTAGAAGGATAATACTGCAAAAACTGGCAGACACACTGGCCCCGGTTTGTAAGGCTGTACCAACAGGTAAAAATAAGAAATAGTTGTACATATGCTTCATACGACGCTTCTGACATTTCTAACAGTAACTGGCCTAGGCTGGGCGCTCCAACTCTAGGCCTTTAGAGACAGCTGGCACAGCCTCAAAAACAACTGCACTCGCCGTGTACTGCAGGAAAGATGCTGAAGAGGGGGCGTATGGGGCTGCCCAAAGGAAGGGGGTCTGCCCACAGGAAGCGGGGCTGCTGTGCCTTTGGCAGAAAAGAGAGGTTTTCCCTCGACAACCAAGAACTATTTCTGCCATTGCATTGTTTAAAAGTCCATACCCCATAAATCCATAATCTCAAAATCCTTACCAAGAAAACCATAACATGCAATTTTTAGGGCTAGATGTTACCCATACTGGTCAGAATTAAGGCGAGAGGGAGGATCCCTCCTCTCCCCAAATAAAAAGAGCAATAGTGACAAACATACAGGGTGGCAGCTGTTTCGTGGTAACCAGTTCCCTGCTTTTTCTACACACTAACTACCACTACACCTACCTTAAGAAATCCGCAGCAGGCTGTCAGCAGAAGTGGAGCTAGCAGCCACATTCCACCTGCTGCATAAAATATGTGCAACCATAGCCACATCCAACCACCTACTGTGTGGAATGTATGCAACCATAGCCACATTTACCCACCCGCTACGTGAAATGTATACAACCATAGCATAATCCAGCTACCGCTGTGTGAAATGTATGCAACCATAGCCACATCCAACCGCCTCCTTCATGAAATGTATGCAACCATAGTCACATCCAACCGCCTACTGCATAAAATGTATGCAACCATAGCCACATCCAACCGCCTACTGCATAAAATGTATGCAAAATGTATGCAACCATAGCCACATCCAACCGCCTACTGCATAAAATGTATGCAACCATAGCCACATCCAACCGCCTACTGCATGAATGTATAAAACCACAGCTACCCGCTGCATAAAATGTATGCAACCATAGCCACATTCAACCACCCGCTGCATGAAAATGTATGCAACTGTAGCTACATCCAGCCACCTACTACATGAAATGAATGCAAACATAGCCACATCCAGCCACCTGCTGCGTGAAATGTATGCAACCAAAGCCACATCCAGCCACCTACTGCATAAAATGTATGCAAACATAACATCCAGCCACCTACTACATGAAATGAATGCAAACATAGCCACATCCAACCACCTGCTGCGTGAAACGTATGCAAACATAACATCCAGCCACCTACTGCATAAAATGTATGCAAACATAACATCCAGCCACCTATTGCATGAAATGCATGCAACTATAGCCACATCCAGCCAACTGCTCCGTGAAATGTATGCAACCATAGCCACATCCAACCACCTACTGCATAAAATGTTCGCAACCATAGCCACATCCAGCCACCTTCTGCGTGAAATGTATGCAACCATAGTAGAAATCGGCTAAATCATAGATAATGACATTTCTTATATTGATTGCACTTTAAGACTTACCAAAATGAATGTTAGTATTAAGTATGGGGTCAGTGTTAGCAGTGGACTCACGACAACAGTGAGAGTTAGGCACAGTGCTTTAAATGGGGAAAAATAGGTGCAGGTACTCATTAAAATAGCGGTGTGGCAAGTGGGCGGGGCTAAGGGCAAAATATCATCATACAAAGAGACTTCTGTACCAGTTGCAGCCCATATTAAAACACATGAGAAATGTGGTTATGTCAAAAAGCGCAGATTAACTCCTAATAAAAAATGAAAGTCATAATGACACTTTCACCTGAATGGTCGCTGTGCATCAGATTGACAGTGCAGGGTCTGTCTAGAGACCCTGACCTGTTAATCACAGCGTGACCCAAGCCCTTCAAATGTGCGCTGCTGGAATCTTCACCAGCTACTCTAAAAAAGGATACTTTACGGCTCGTTAATTACAAGCTGCTCAGAAGCAGAGCGGGATCTGCCCTGCACTGGAGCAGAAACCTAACACCTGAGCCTGCCGTGCCGATGATCAGGGTACCGGTACTCTCCCTGGCTAGAGAGAAGTGCCGGTACTGGCGGCAAAAAAAATCGGAAGTGCCGGTACTCAGTACCGGTGAGCACCGGTGAGTACCGGCCCATTTAAAGCACTGGTTAGGCATACGGCTTAGCGTTTAGTGTAGAGGTAGGCAGGCATAAGGTGTCCGTTTACTTACATTCAGGGCTTGGGGTTAACAGCAGTGTTAGGGTCAGGAGACAGCCCTGCGGCTAGCTTTAAGAGCAGCACTGGCTGTAGGGGAACATTAGGCTGGTGTTTAGTGTTGCTTTATTATTACATTTGTCTTCATCTCTTATTGATGCATTGCGGGCGTTATGTTCCAAGTAAAACTGCTTACGCATTACAGTTTATGATTATGTTCTGTTTCTGTTTTGACGCTTATTTCTTCTTTCCTCCTGCTAAAATAGCCAATTGCAGTGCAGCTAGCAATCAAAACTCGCCCTGGTACTAACTTTCTCGAAACTGTCCTGAAACCTGGAACACCGACAGCAGTAAAGAGAAATGCACGCATCCGGCAATCGCCAGAGTAGAAAGGAAATAAACACACTCTTCCCAGGCAGAGAGGCTCCAGTCTGCAGGACATATCCCCAAAAAAAACAGCCGCTGGAAGGGGCTACCGAGGAAAGGAGGGCCCGGTCCAACCGCGGAAGGGGGATGCAGAGGGAGGGAGGGCTGGCGGAGGGAGCATCCGAGCCTGGTGTAAATCTCCTGCCCAAACGTCTTGGTCCGGATGCGCAGTTTCCTCCAAACTTTCTGCCTGTAACTCACCAGCACTCATGGTTCCCGCTCGCAGACCCAGGTACAGTCCATGGTGAGCTCGGTGCTGGTGGGGGGGCCCCCTGCTCCTCTCCAGGGCTCCTCTATTCCACGCTGCGCCTTGGATATGATGCGATCCGATCCCCAGTGACGCTCCTTGTCCGCCCGCGATCAGCTGCAGGCGCTCCGAACGTCTCCCTTGCAGTTAGGTTGCGCCTGCTGGCGAACAAGCAGTAAACAAGAAACGTTTAAAAGAACCAGCACTGTCAACGGGGAAGGCTCAAACTTTGTGCATGAGTGAATGGTTGGGTTCATCTCTGGACAGAAAGTGCCATTTCATGTTACCCCACGTGCTCTTCAGACCAGGGGTGGGCTGCACCCCGGGGCTCTCCTTTCGTCTGCGCCGTGGAAGGGAGGTCACTTCCGGGTGTCTTATCGTCCCGCCCCCGGCCTGCCTGACTTCCGGGGTCGCGGCTGCGGCCAATAGCAGCGCGGCCCTGGGTTGGGGAGGCGGGACAGCACCTCACAGAGGATCCCCGGTTTATTTATTGCGATTTTATATAGCGCGAACATTACCTGAAGGTGTCTGAGCGCTTTACAAAAGAACCAGTTAGATACATAAGTAATTAGGATTAAATAAAAGATACAACCACGGAAAGAGCCTTCAAAAGAAACAAGGTCATTTTGGGATTCGGGGGCGGGATTCGGGGGCGTGTTTGCGTGCTCTCCCCTCCCCATTGGCTGGAAGGTAAAATTCCAGCCAATGGGAAGAGGAGAGGGCGTGACTTAAAAAAAGTCACGGAAACGCCCCCGATTCGCGTTCCGAGGGGAAAGAATGATTGACAGCCAATGTCTTCCAATGGCTAGCCTCCATTTATGGAGCTAGCCAATGGAAGAAGGGGCGGATTCAAGTCCCCCATATAGTAAACAATAGCTTTCGACTGGGAGGGGCACTGCTTCGCAGTGCCCCCGCCAAGGTTGAAACCTAAAAAGGAGGTACCACAGGGTATCCGTGCATAACCACAAAGCCAGTTAGATTCAGGAAAGAAGATACAACAACCCAAACCAAGAGTGAAAACGATAAAATGGAACAAAAAATATATAAGAGAAGAAATAGAAAGCGGGTAGTTCCAGCAGGAAGGCACAAGGACCAGAGAACAACCCTCACAGAAACGTGCTGGGGAAACAGTCAAAAACACACGAGGGTCCCTGAATATGAATGCTAGGGGGAGGAGGCAGGGGAACACTGTAATCAAGAACAAGAAAACCTCTCCTAGAACAAAATATATGAAAAGGCAAACACTCTAATCTTTGATTCAAAACATCATCATAGTCCCACACAGAGAGTATTTATTTGAAAAACATATGTCTATTTATTATTATTTTCTGAAATTTTCATTTGTAAATCCAAAAGCAAGAAGGACATCAATATATATTCATACTCTATTTACATTTCAAAGCATATGTGAAGCATGCCCTCTCACAGCTTCATTGCAATCACCAATCACATACATCCAAACCATCATCAATCATACCACTCAACAGTATATACAGAGAACACAAACAAATTAAAAAAAATTGACATTCATATATATATATACCATTTAAAACAAACATAACCAAAAGAAGAAGCAAAGGCAAACAAAACAAAACAAAAGGCGCCGACGCGCGTTTCCGAACAGGACCGATATTCACCAATCCTTCGTCAGGGGGCAAATGGATACATGTAATTTCTTCTGTAATTTCTCTGAACATCAGAAGTATACCAATAAGTTCAAGATATAATTCAATAAATACAATTAATTGTATAAAACTTGCGTTGAGAAATGAAATCAGGGCAGCAGCTTCACATCACAGTATTTGATCTTTAGAAAAAATCTGCGGGGACAATGAGACAACCTATATATAAACCTGATAGATATAATATATGTTGCTGGAATACTTACACCCAGAAAATAAGAATACCCGAAAAAAGTAGTGGCCAGAGAGAAAATAAGAACAGTGCAACAAGTCAAAGAGGGATGAGAAAGAGAAAAAGATAAGAAGACAAGAAGAAGAAAAAGGAGATACCACAGGGTATCCGTGCATAACCACAAAGCCAGTTAGATTCTGGAAAGAAGATACAACAACCCAAACCAAGAGTAAAAACAATAAAATGGAACAAAAAATATATAAGAGAAGAAATAGAAAGCGGGTAGTTCCAGCAGGAAGGCACAAGGACCAGAGAACAACCCTCAGAGCAACGTGCTGGGGAAACAGTCAAAAAAACACAAGGGTTCCTGAATATGAATGCTAGGGGGAGGAGGCAGGGAAAACACTGTAATCAAGAACAAGAAAACCTCCCCTAGAACAAAATATATGAAAAGGCAAACACCCTAATCTTTGATTCAAAACATCATCATAGTCCCACACAGAGAGTATATTTTTGAAAAACATATGTCTATTTATTATTATTTTCTGAAATATTCATTTGTAAATCCAAAAGCAATAAGGACATCAATATAGATACATACTCTATTTACATTTCAAAGCCAATCATTGTCCCTGCAGATTTTTTCTAAAGTTCGAATACTGTGATTTGCGTTGAGAAATGAAATTAGGGCTGCAGCTTCACATCACAGTATTCGATCTTTAGAAAAAATCTGCGGGACAATGAGACAACCTATAAATAAACCTGATAAATATAATATATGTTGCTGGAATACTTACACCCAGAAAATAAGAATACCCGAAAAAAGTAGTGGCCAAAGAGAAAATAGGAACGGTGCAACTAGTCAAAGAGAGATGAGAAAGAGAGAAAGATAAGAAGACAAGAAGAAGAAAAAGGAGGTACCACAGGGTATCCGTGCATATCCACAAAGCCAGTTAGATTCAGGAAAGAAGATACAACAACCCAAACCAAGAGTGAAAACAATAAAATGGAACAAAAAAAATATAAGAGAAGAAATAGAAAGCGGGTAGTTCGAGCAGGAAGGCACAAGGACCAGATAACAACCCTCACAGCAACGTGCTGGGGAAACAGTAAAAAAAACACAAGGGTTCCTGAATATGAATGCCAGGGGGAGGAGGCAGGGAAAACACTGTAATCAAGAACAAGTAGGCCTCCCCTAGAACAAAATATATGAAAAGGCAAACACTCTAATCTTTGATTCAAAACATCATCATGGTCCCACACAGAGATTATATTTTTGAAAAACATATGTCTATTTGTTATTTTTTTCTGAAATATTCATTTGTAAATCCAAAAGCAATAAGGACATCAATATATATACATACTCTATTTACATTTCAAAGCATATGTGAAGCATGCCCTCTCACAGCTCCATTGCAATCACCAATCACACACATCCAAACCATCATCAGTCATACCACTCAACAGTATATACAGAGAACACAAAAAAAATACAAAAAATTGATATTCATATATATATACCATTTAAAACAAACATACCCAAAAGAAGATGCAAAGGCAAACAAAACAAAACAAAAGGCGCCGACGCGCGTTTCCGAACAGGACCGATATCCACCAATCCTTCGTCAGGGGGCAAATGGATACATGTAATTTCTTCTGTAATTTCTCAGAACATCAGAAGTATACCAATAAGTTGAAGATATAATTCAATAAATACAATTAATTGTATAAAATTTGCGTTGAGAAATGAAATCAGGGCAGCAGCTTCACATCACAGTATTCGATCTTTAGAAAAAATCTGCGGGGACAATGAGACAACCTATAAATTAACCTGATAGATATAATATATGTTGCTGGAATACTTACACCCAGAAAATAGGAATACCCGAAAAAAGTAGTGGCCAGAGAGAAAATAAGAACGGTGCAACTAGTCAATGAGGGATGAGAAAGAAAAAAAGATAAGAAGACAAGAAGAAGAAAAAGGAGGTACCACAGGGTATCCGTGCATAACCACAAAGCCAGTTAGATTCAGGAAAGAAGATACAACAACCCAAACCAAGAGTGAAAACGATAAAATGGAACAAAAAATATATAAGAGAATAAATAGAAAGCGGGTAGTTCCAGCAGGAAGGCACAAGGACCAGATAACAACCCTTACAGCAACGTGCTGGGGAAACAGTCAAAAAAACACAAGGGTTCCTGAATATGAATGCTAGGGGGAGGAGGCAGGGAAAACACTGTAATCAAGAACAAGAAAACCTCCCCTAGAACAAAATATATGAAAAGGCAAACACTCTAATCTTTGATTCAAAACATCATCATAGTCCCACACAGAGAGTATATTTTTGAAAAACATATGTCTATTTATTATTATTTTCTGAAATATTCATTTATTATTTTCTGAAATATTCATTTGTAAATCCAAAAGCAATAAGGACATCAATATAGATACATACTCTATTTACATTTCAAAGCAAATCATTGTCCCTGCAGATTTTTTCTAAAGATCGAATACTGTGATTTGCGTTGAGAAATGAAATCTGGGTTGCAGCTTCTCATCACAGAATTCGATCTTTAGAAAAAATCTGCGGGACAATGAGACAACCTATAAATAAACCTGATAAATATAATATATGTTGCTGGAATACTTACACCCAGAAAATAAGAATACCCGAAAAAAGTAGTGGCCAAAGAGAAAATAGGAACGGTGCAACTAGTCAAAGAGGGATGAGAAAGATAAAAAGATAAGAAGACAAGAAGAAGAAAAAGGAGGTACCACAGGGTATCCGTGCATAACCACGAAGCCAGTTAGATTCAGGAAAGAAGATACAACAACCCAAACCAAGAGTGAAAACGATAAAATGGAACAAAAAATATATAAGAGAAGAAATAGAACGCGGGTAGTTCCAGCAGGAAGGCACAAGGACCAGATAACAACCCTCACAGCAACGTGCTGGGGAAACAGTCAAAAAAACACAAGGGTTCCTGAATATGAATGCTAGGGGGAGGAGGCAGGGAAAACACTGTAATCAAGAACAAGAAAGCCTCCCCTAGAACGAAATATATGAAAAGGCCAACACTCTAATCTTTGATTCAAAACATCATCATAGTCCCACACAGAGAGTATTTATTTGAAAAACATATGTCTATTTATTATTATTTTCTGAAATATTCATTTGTAAATCCAAAAGCAATAAGGACATCAATATAGATTCATACTCTATTTACATTTCAAAGCATATGTGAAGCATGCCCTCTCACAGCTTCATTGCAATCACCAATCACATACATCCAAACCATCATCAATCATACCACTCAACAGTATATACAGAGAACACAAACAAATTAAAAAAAATTGACATTCATATATATATATACCATTTAAAACAAACATAACCAAAAGAAGAAGCAAAGGCAAACAAAACAAAACAAAAGGCGCCGACGCGCGTTTCCGAACAGGACCGATATTCACCAATCCTTCGTCAGGGGGCAAATGGATACATGTAATTTCTTCTGTAATTTCTCAGAACATCAGAAGTATACCAATAAGTTCAAGATATAATTCAATAAATACAATTAATTGTATAAAACTTGCGTTGAGAAATGAAATCAGGGCAGCAGCTTCACATCACAGTATTTGATCTTTAGAAAAAATCTGCGGGGACAATGAGACAACCTATATATAAACCTGATAGATATAATATATGTTGCTGGAATACTTACACCCAGAAAATAAGAATACCCGAAAAAAGTAGTGGCCAGAGAGAAAATAAGAACAGTGCAACAAGTCAAAGAGGGATGAGAAAGAGAAAAAGATAAGAAGACAAGAAGAAGAAAAAGGAGATACCACAGGGTATCCGTGCATAACCACAAAGCCAGTTAGATTCTGGAAAGAAGATACAACAACCCAAACCAAGAGTAAAAACAATAAAATGGAACAAAAAATATATAAGAGAAGAAATAGAAAGCGGGTAGTTCCAGCAGGAAGGCACAAGGACCAGAGAACAACCCTCAGAGCAACGTGCTGGGGAAACAGTCAAAAAAACACAAGGGTTCCTGAATATGAATGCTAGGGGGAGGAGGCAGGGAAAACACTGTAATCAAGAACAAGAAAACCTCCCCTAGAACAAAATATATGAAAAGGCAAACACCCTAATCTTTGATTCAAAACATCATCATAGTCCCACACAGAGAGTATATTTTTGAAAAACATATGTCTATTTATTATTATTTTCTGAAATATTCATTTGTAAATCCAAAAGCAATAAGGACATCAATATAGATACATACTCTATTTACATTTCAAAGCCAATCATTGTCCCTGCAGATTTTTTCTAAAGTTCGAATACTGTGATTTGCGTTGAGAAATGAAATTAGGGCTGCAGCTTCACATCACAGTATTCGATCTTTAGAAAAAATCTGCGGGACAATGAGACAACCTATAAATAAACCTGATAAATATAATATATGTTGCTGGAATACTTACACCCAGAAAATAAGAATACCCGAAAAAAGTAGTGGCCAAAGAGAAAATAGGAACGGTGCAACTAGTCAAAGAGAGATGAGAAAGAGAGAAAGATAAGAAGACAAGAAGAAGAAAAAGGAGGTACCACAGGGTATCCGTGCATATCCACAAAGCCAGTTAGATTCAGGAAAGAAGATACAACAACCCAAACCAAGAGTGAAAACGATAAAATGGAACAAAAAAAATATAAGAGAAGAAATAGAAAGCGGGTAGTTCCAGCAGGAAGGCACAAGGACCAGATAACAACCCTCACAGCAACGTGCTGGGGAAACAGTAAAAAAAACACAAGGGTTCCTGAATATGAATGCCAGGGGGAGGAGGCAGGGAAAACACTGTAATCAAGAACAAGTAGGCCTCCCCTAGAACAAAATATATGAAAAGGCAAACACTCTAATCTTTGATTCAAAACATCATCATGGTCCCACACAGAGATTATATTTTTGAAAAACATATGTCTATTTGTTATTATTTTCTGAAATATTCATTTGTAAATCCAAAAGCAATAAGGACATCAATATATATACATACTCTATTTACATTTCAAAGCATATGTGAAGCATGCCCTCTCACAGCTCCATTGCAATCACCAATCACACACATCCAAACCATCATCAGTCATACCACTCAACAGTATATACAGAGAACACAAAAAAATTACAAAAAATTGACATTCATATATATATACCATTTAAAACAAACATACCCAAAATAAGATGCAAAGGCAAACAAAACAAAACAAAAGGCGCCGACGCGCGTTTCCGAACAGGACCGATATCCACCAATCCTTCGTCAGGGGTCAAATGGATACATGTAATTTCTTCTGTAATTTCTCAGAACATCAGAAGTATACCAATAAGTTGAAGATATAATTCAATAAATACAATTAATTGTATAAAATTTGCGTTGAGAAATGAAATCAGGGCAGCAGCTTCACATCACAGTATTCGATCTTTAGAAAAAATCTGCGGGGACAATGAGACAACCTATAAATTAACCTGATAGATATAATATATGTTGCTGGAATACTTACACCCAGAAAATAGGAATACCCGAAAAAAGTAGTGGCCAGAGAGAAAATAAGAACGGTGCAACTAGTCAATGAGGGATGAGAAAGAAAAAAAGATAAGAAGACAAGAAGAAGAAAAAGGAGGTACCACAGGGTATCCGTGCATAACCACAAAGCCAGTTAGATTCAGGAAAGAAGATACAACAACCCAAACCAAGAGTGAAAACGATAAAATGGAACAAAAAATATATAAGAGAATAAATAGAAAGCGGGTAGTTCCAGCAGGAAGGCACAAGGACCAGATAACAACCCTTACAGCAACGTGCTGGGGAAACAGTCAAAACAACACAAGGGTTCCTGAATATGAATGCTAGGGGGAGGAGGCAGGGAAAACACTGTAATCAAGAACAAGAAAACCTCCCCTAGAACAAAATATATGAAAAGGCAAACACTCTAATCTTTGATTCAAAACATCATCATAGTCCCACACAGAGAGTATATTTTTGAAAAACATATGTCTATTTATTATTATTTTCTGAAATATTCATTTATTATTTTCTGAAATATTCATTTGTAAATCCAAAAGCAATAAGGACATCAATATAGATACATACTCTATTTACATTTCAAAGCAAATCATTGTCCCTGCAGATTTTTTCTAAAGATCGAATACTGTGATTTGCGTTGAGAAATGAAATCAGGGCTGCAGCTTCACATCACAGAATTCGATCTTTAGAAAAAATCTGCGGGACAATGAGACAACCTATAAATAAACCAGATAAATATAATATATGTTGCTGGAATACTTACACCCAGAAAATCAGAATACCCGAAAAAAGTAGTGGCCAAAGAGAAAATAGGAACGGTGCAACTAGTCAAAGAGGGATGAGAAAGAGAAAAAGATAAGAAGACAAGAAGAAGAAAAAGGAGGTACCACAGGGTATCCGTGCATAACCACAAAGCCAGTTAGATTCAGGAAAGAAGATACAACAACCCAAACCAAGAGTGAAAACGATAAAATGGAACAAAAAATATATAAGAGAAGAAATAGAAAGCGGGTAGTTCCAGCAGGAAGGCACAAGGACCAGAGAACAACCCTCACAGCAACGTGCTGGGGAAACAGTCAAAAACACACGAGGGTCCCTGAATATGAATGCTAGGGGGAGGAGGCAGGGAAACACTGTAATCAAGAACAAGAAAACCTCTCCTAGAACAAAATATATGAAAAGGCAAACACTCTAATCTTTGATTCAAAACATCATCATAGTCCCACACAGAGAGTATATTTTTGAAAAACATATGTCTATTTATTATTATTTTCTGAAATATTCATTTGTAAATCCAAAAGCAATAAGGACATCAATATATATGCATACTCTATTTACATTTCAAAGCAAATCATTGTCCCCGCAGATTTTTTCTAAAGATCGAATACTGTGATTTGCGTTGAGAAATGAAATCAGGGCTGCAGCTTCACATCACAGTATTCGATCTTTAGAAAAAGTCTGCGGGGACAATGAGACAACCTATAAATAAACCTGATAAATATAATATATGTTGCTGGAATACTTACACCCAAAAAATAAGAATACCCGAAAAAAGTAGTGGCCAAAGAGAAAACAGGAACGGTGCAACTAGTCAAAGAGGGATGAGAAAGAGAAAAAGAAAGGAAGACAAGAAGAAGAAAAAGGAGGTACCACAGGGTATCTGTGCATAACCACAAAGCCAGTTAGATTCAGGAAAGAAGATACAACAACCCAAACCAAGAGTGAAAACAATAAAATGGAACAAAAAATATATGAGAAGAAATAGAAAGCGGGTAGTTCCAGCAGGAAGGCACAAGGACCAGAGAACAACCCTCACAGAAACGTGCTGGGAAAACAGTCAAAAACACACGAGGGTCCCTGAATATGAATGCTAGGGGGAGGAGGCAGGGAAACACTGTAATCAAGAACAAGAAAACCGATCCTAGAACAAAATATATGAAAAGGCAAACACTCTAATCTTTGATTCAAAACATCATCATAGTCCCACACAGAGAGTATTTATTTGAAAAACATATGTCTATTTATTATTATTTTCTGAAATTTTCATTTGTAAATCCAAAAGCAAGAAGGACATCAATATATATACATACTCTATTTACATTTCAAAGCATATGTGAAGTATGCCCTCTCACAGCTCCATTGCAATCACCAATCACACACATCCAAACCATCATCAGTCATACCACTCAACAGTATATACAGAGAACACAAACAAATTACAAAAAATTGACATTCATATATATATACCATTTAAAACAAACATACCCAAAAGAAGATGCAAAGGCAAACAAAACAAAACAAAAGGCGCCCACGCGCGTTTCCGAACAGGACCGATATCCACCAATCCTTCGTCAGGGGGCAAATGGATACATGTAATTTCTTCTGTAATTTCTCAGAACATCAGAAGTATACCAATAAGTTCAAGATATAATTCAAGAAATACAATTAATTGTATAAAATTTGCGTTGAGAAAATAAATCAGGGCAGCAGCTTCACATCACAGTATTCGATCTTTAGAAACAATCTGCGGGGACAATGAGACAACCTATAAATAAACCTGATAGATATATTATATGTCGCTGGAATACTTACACCCAGAAAATAAGAATACCTGAAAAAAGTAGTGGCCAGAGAGAAAATAAGAACGGTGCAACTAGTCAATGAGGGATGAGAAAGAGAAAAAGATAAGAAGACAAGAAGAAGAAAAAGGAGGTACCACAGGGTATCCGTGTATAACCACGAAGCCAGTTAGATTCAGGAAAGAAGATACAACAACCCAAACCAAGAGTGAAAACGATAAAATGGAACAAAAAATATATAAGAGAAGAAATAGAAAGCGGGTAGTTCCAGCAGGAAGGCACAAGGACCAGAGAACAAAAACCACAGCAACGTGCTGGGGAAAGAGTCAAAAACACACAAGGGTCCCTGAATATGAATGCTAGGGGGAGGAGGCAGGGAAAACACTGTAATCAAGAACAAGAAAACCTCCCCTAGAACAAAATATATGAAAAGGCAAACACTCTAATCTTTGATTCAAAACATCATCATAGTCCCACACAGAGAGTATATATTTGAAAAACATATGTCTATTTATTATTATTTTCTGAAATATTCATTTGAAAATCCAAAAGCAATAAGGACATCAATATATATACATACTCTATTTACATTTCAAAGCAAATCATTGTCCCCGCAGATTTTTTCTAAAGATCGAATACTGTGATTTGCGTTGAGAAATGAAATCAGGGCTGCAGCTTCACAACACAGTATTCGATCTTTATTAAAAATCTGTGGGGACAATGAGACAACCTATAAATAAACCTGATAAATATAATATATGTTGCTGGAATACTTACACCCAGAAAATAAGAATACCCGAAAAAAGTAGTGGCCAAAGAGAAAATAGGAACGGTGCAACTAGTCAAAGAGGGATGAGAAAGAGAAAAAGATAAGAAGACAAGAAGAAAAAAACAGGAGGTACCACAGGGTATCCGTGCATAACCACAAAGCCAGTTAGATTCAGGAAAGAAGATACAACAAACCAAACCAAGAGTGAAAACGATAAAATGGAACAAAAAATATATAAGAGAAGAAATAGAAAGCGGGTAGTTCCAGCAGGAAGGCACAAGGACCAGAGAACAACCCTCACAGAAACGTGCTGGGGAAACAGTCAAAAACACATGAGGGTCCCTGAATATGAATGCTAGGGGGAGGAGGCAGGGAAACACTGTAATCAAGGATAAGAAAACCTCTCCTAGAACAAAATATATGAAAAGGCAAACACTCTAATCTTTGATTCAAAACATCATCATAGTCCCACACAGAGAGTATTTATTTGAAAAACATATGTCTATTTATTATTATTTTCTGAAATTTTCATTTGTAAATCCAAAAGCAAGAAGGACATCAATATATACATACTCTATTTACATTTCAAAGCATATGTGAAGCATGCCCTCTCAAAGCTTCATTGCAATCACCAATCACACACATCGAAACCATCATCAGTCATACCACTCAACAGTATACACAGAGAACAAAAAACAAATTTCAAAAAATTGACATTCATATATATACCATTTAAAACAAACATACCCAAAAGAAGAAGCAAAGGCAAACAAAACAAAACAAAAGGCACAGACGCTTAGTTCCGAACAGGACCGATATCCACCAATCCTTCGTCAGGGGACAAATGGATACATGTAATTTCTTCTGTAATTTCTCAGAACATCAGAAGTATACCAATAAGTTCAAGATATAATTCAATAAATACAATTGATTGTATAAAATTTGCATTGAGAAATGAAATCAGGGCAGCAGCTTCACATTTTTTTTTAAAATATATTTTTATTGCAGAATTATAAACCACAGGATACAATTAATCAGCCAGTTCTCTCGTGATATCCCCCCCGTCCAATAAGAAATCCCAGTCGTACACAGCCATTCAGCCCGCATCCCGGAGGCCGGGCGGCATATTACTTCGTTCAATAGGAAAACATCACGGTGCACGTCCCATAGGGACCATGGTTGAAATGTCGTTTTGCGTATCTGCTTTTACCCCCCCACCCACAACATCACTCCCGTCAGCCATCCCAGTGATAATCAGTGGTACCGCCCTTGTCGGAACCTGCCCTAGGCGCTATGGGTTGTCACACCTGGCCGCTCTCCCCAGCCATTCCACACTCCACACAGTACCCACCGTCCTAGTAGATCCAAGGTGCCCTAACAAGCAACCATCTAATGGCTTCCGGCCCACCCCAAACACCCGTTAACCAGCCCCCCCAAAGCCCCCCCTCCCCTGGCAACTGCTAAGGTGTGTGCCTCGTCCTGTCGAATTGGATGGATCCACTACAGTGCGTGGTACAATACTTCTGTGTTCGCCCCGCGGTGTCCATCGGCTTAGTTCTCACCATCCTCATCCTCTACCAAAGAATCACGCAAAGCTTGTACCACTAACTCCCATGCACGCGCCGCATCCAATGCCTTCTCATTCCCCATCTTGACAGCCTGCTTCATCCGGAGCACACTCTCGCAGTCAGACCACCGCAGCAGTTCATTCTTCCATCTACGCAGTGAGGGTCCCCCCCTGGACTTCCAATGCCACGATATTTCCCTCTGCGCCAATATCAGACCCAGGTCTATGAATTTGCTTGTCACCTTGGTGTGTTTAGTATGCGGGAACCAGAGCAGCAGGCACGCCGCCATATCGAATTCCACCTCCCTGTCAGTCACTTCATTCAGGAGTTCCCCTACCTCCGCCCAATAGGTCCCCAGGTGTGAGCACCCCCAAAACAAATGATCCATGTCCGCTCCCAGAGACGAACACCGTGGGCATCGGGCATCCGGCACCTGAAAGTACCGCTGTAATTTCTCAGGAGTTAAATAAGCCCTATGAAGCACATGGAAATGTACCTGCTGAAAGCGCGCATTTCTTGTGCCCTTCCACGTGCGCCGCAGGATGTGGCCCCATGCCGTATCCGGTATGGGTCGGCCTACGCTCACCTCCCATTTAGCCTTGAGCCCTTGGAGTGGTTCCAGTCCCTCATTCAGCATCCTATTATGGAGGCACGTCACAGCTTTGAACGTACCAGCCGCCATCACCACATATTGGCACGCCATAGTTGTTGTGGGTTCCATGAGCCCCCCTTTCCAGTGCTTCTGTATGGCAGCCACCACTGCCGCGTGTAGTAGGAAACCCCCATCAGGCAGCCCGAACTGGTCCCGGAGCACTTCGAACGGCGCCAAAGCCCCGTCTATGT
Source organism: Lissotriton vulgaris (assembly GCF_964263255.1). Lineage (NCBI taxonomy): Eukaryota > Metazoa > Chordata > Amphibia > Caudata > Salamandridae > Lissotriton > Lissotriton vulgaris. The sequence goes on from NW_028244612.1 coordinate 105,758, forward strand.
ACAAGTCGCCCACTACCTGCAGTCACGCCTCTTCCCAATCCAGCAACGGGGACCAATCTCCCCCGTGCGGCAAAGCCGACAGCATTCCGATCGGGATCTCCGGTGCATAAGGCCGCGATGCCCTCGCTCTCCGAAGGCTCCTCTGCCAGCACAGCCGGAGCGTCCGCTCTTCCATGGTGAGGGCCCGTAACTCGAGCCTCTGTTGCATGATGATGTAGGACAGCACGTGGCGTTGTATCCCCTGATCCCGGTCCTCCTCTGGACCCCGAAACACCCTAGCTACGTTCTGTGTAAGGACCTGCAACTGCGCCGCAAGATAATACAGCTCGAGGTCGGGCACAGCCATGCCCCCTTCTAGCTTGGGGCGAAGTAGCGTGCTCAGGGCCACTCTACGGCGGCCATGCCCCCATAGGAAGCCAATTATCATTGACCGCAGGTCTCTAAATACCCCCTGGGGAATCCAGACAGGCAGCGTTCGGAAATAATAGAGGAAGCGGGGGAGCGCCACCATTTTCAACAGTGCAATCCTGCCCAGAACCGTCAGCGGGAGGGTCGACCAGAAAGACAAGCTGCCCCGCAGTGCCCGGACACAGCGACCAATGTTGCCCTCCAATAGGTCCGCAGTCGCGTGGTAGATGCGAACACCCAAATAGGTGATGCAAGAGGGCTCCCATACCACACCCAAATCGCTGCCAGGGACTGGCGATCCCGCTCGCAGCGGGAACACACAAGTCTTCGCCCAATTGACCTTAAGGCCCGACAGCCGGCCGAACTCAGACAACAGATCCATCGCTCCGACCAACGCCCCCGAGGTGTCAGCCAGGTACAGGAGCAAGTCATCCGCATATAGCGATATATAATGCCACTGCCCGCCGCTGACTATCCCCGCGTACCTGTCACCTGACCTCGCATGGACCGCCAAGGGTTCCATCGCCAGAGCAAACAATAGGGGGGAGAGAGAACATCCCTGTCGTGTGCCCCTGCCCACCGGGTATGCCGCAGACACCAGGCCGCCCAAACGCACTCTCGCCGTTGCCGAGGTATATAAGACCCTCGTCCACCTTCGGAACCCCTCGCCCATGCCAAACCTCTCTAACACTCCATCCAGGAAAGACCATTCCAAACTATCAAAGGCCTTCTCGATGTCCACAGACAGGACCGCCGGAGCTCCCTCCCCGTCCAAGATGGCGTCCATTATTCCCACCAGGCGGCGGATATTTAGCGCCGTGCTCCTCGTGGGTATAAACCCGGCCTGGTCCTTGTGTACCAGGCCCGTCATATGTGGGGCCAGCCTGGTGGCTAGGATTCGGCTCAGGATCTTATAATCTACCGTCAGCATGGATAGCGGGCGATAAGACCTCACATCCGCGGCATCCCGGCCAGGCTTTAGGAGCGATACAATCAAGGCCTCCCGCATGGACCCAGGCAATGCCCCCGCCTCGAAAGCTTCCGTATATACCACCAGCAGCCTGGGAGCCAAGCTGTCCACATACTGTTGATAAAATTCAATCGGCAGTCCGTCCACCCCGGGCGTCTTGTTGCGGGCCATATGTTTGATGGCCACCCGTATTTCCGTGAGCGTGATCGGGCTACCCAGCTCCTTCACGTCCTCCTCGTCCAGGACCGGAAGCTGCCTCTCCCCCAGGTATTCCGCAATGTCCTGAACCCCCACTCCCAGCTGACTCTGGTACAATTCCTCATAATACCCCCTAAAACGTTCCAATACCGCAGCCTGGGAGTACACCATTTCTCCCTGCGCATTATTAATGCTGAGGATCGGGCAGCCCCTAAGTTCCGGGTTAGCTAGTCTGGCCAAGAGGGTACCCACCTTGTCCCTTTCTGCATGTGCCCTGATGATATACTGCCTGTAGTCATAACACCTTAAACGTTCCGTCTCGGTGGCAACCACTTCCTTCGCTTCCAATAACTGGGCCTGTAAATCTGGCCTAGCCGGCCTGCGGCGCTCCAAGTCCCTCAAAGTTTCTTCCGCTTTCATTAGGTCGTTCAACACAGTCGTGCGAGCATTCGAGAACCTACCCAAACACACCCCTCTCACCACCACTTTCATTGCATCCCATTCAGTGGACCTACTCGTAGCCGTGCCCTCATTCACTCCGAAATAGCTATCCATGCCTTGCCGAACCGCGTCGCTGAAACACAGAATCCTCAAGCGTCTCCGGCCGAAGCTGCCATGTTGGTATCACTGAGCGCTCTCTCTGCCACTGAATGTGTACCAATAGGGGGTTATGATCGGAGACAGTCCTAGCCAGGTACTCCGCATGGGAAATCAATGGGGCTAGGGATCCACCGCAGAGCACCGAATCAATCCTGACATGCAGATCATGGAGAGCAGAATAAAAGGAATAATCCATGGCTCCCCTGTGCCGCTCCCTCCAGACATCCAGCAACCCCCATCGTTCCTGCCAGTCCTTCCTGTGCGCGGCCAGCCTGCGCACCGGGGAGTCCACCAGGGGGGGATGGGACCTATCCAGAGCTACATCCGTGATCGAATCGAAGTCCCCCCCTAACACTATCGGACCCGCCAGGAAAGAGGCCAAGGACCCCGAGAGGCTATCAAAGTATCGAGCTTGGTCAGTGTTCGGTGCATAGACACAGCAGAAAACCACATCCCGTCCATATAACCTCCCCTCCACCGCCACAAACCGGCGATCCGGATCCACTACTTGATTCAGCACTTGAAAGGGTATCCCCGCCCTCACCCAGATCAACACCCCCCTGGCATACGCTGAGTAAGTGGTGCCAAACACCTGGCCCCGCCATCTTTTCTGCAAGGCAGCGCACTCTTTTTTGGTGAGATGAGTCTCCTGGAGCATAGCAATCTGAACCCCCCTGCGTACTAGATATGCATGTACTTTGTGACGTTTCACCATAGTCCGCAGCCCCCGGACATTCCACGTCAGGCATTTCAAATTAGGTAATGTCCCCATTCCAACTTCGTACAGTACGATTCAAATAACGAAGGTTCATAGCCCCCCCAATGCAGTTGCCCCCCCCCGAACATTCCCAAAACTGAAAAACTTCCCAAACCCCACTCCCCAGGACAGAGCACACAAACCCAATGGCCGCCCCCATCCAAACCTTGAACCAACTTCTCGCACTCTTACCCTGTGGTCTCCACCACAGTCGGCCTTAAGGGCCCAAGGGGGGTGAGTCACCGCCGACCCCAGCAAGAGGAGCCCGCGCCCCGCGCCTTCATCCCCTCCGAAGCACACAGCTCCCCCTCCCGGCAACCCGCCCTCCATCAACAGGATACCACCCTACCATGAAGTCTCGATCTAGTCCCAATTCTATCTCAGCCGCAGAAAATACCATCCGATGTCTGTGGGGTCACTATCGGCCCCTTCGAGCTTTCCGCCTCTGAAAGTTCCTCTCCCGTCCTGCTGCCTTCCCCTCCCGAGTCCGTTTCTGCCCGTTCACTGTTCTGTTGCGACCCTGTAATGGCCGCCGTCGCTGCGAGCGCATCCCTCTTCTCCGCCGCCATTTGAGCCTCCTGTTTCTCCCGCTGGCGCCTGTTGCGGGATCTGATGCGTTGTGACTGCCTCACCCAGGGCTGCTTTGGTTGGTCTCGCCTACTTTTATGCGATCTGTCCGTCCCCGCTCTATATGACTCCAGCCATTGCCAAACTTCTTCCGGAGTCTGAAAAAAGTGCGTAGAGCCATCCATTATGATCCGCAGCTTAGCCGGGTAGAGCAAGGAGTACTGGATGCCTTCCTCCCTGAGCTCCTTCTTCACCGCGAGGAACGATGCCCTGTTCTTCTGGACCGCTTGAGTGTAGTCCAGGAAGATCGTAACCTTACTGTTCTCCACCTCATACGGGCCCAACATCCTGGCCCGCTGGATGAGGAGATCCCGGTCCTTGTAGTGGAGGAGCCGCACCACCATCGGTCGGGGGGGGCGGCCAAGCCCCGGCGGGCGAGCAGGCACCCGGTGAGCTCGCTCCAGGGTGTAAAAAGGAGTAAGCCCCTCCGGCGCTACCACAGTGCGGAACTAGTTCTCCATATAGGCCACCGCATCCTCCCCCTCAATCCGTTCAGGCAGGCCTACGACCCGCACGTTGTTCCGTCTATTGCGGCCTTCGGCATCCTCCGCCCTCCGCTCCAGTGAGTCCAGTCGGGCCAAAATGTCCGTGATCCTGTGCTCCGCGGTCACCACCGATGGCTTCAGGTCCAGCAACAGTTGGTCATGGTCCTTGACCCTGTCCGCCTGCTTCGCGTGATCCGCGCGTAGCAGCCCCAGGCCCGTGGCCACTTGGGCAATGTCATGGTGCAATGCTTCCTTAGTGGAGGTGATCGCATCAAGTATGGCATCCAAACGCCGGTTCAGCCGCTGTTCTTGGTCAAGCTCCGGGGAGGGACTCTCGCTCAGCCGAGTTGATGTCGCCGAGTCCCCCTCGCGACTCCCGGGCATCGGCCCTCCGATCGCCGCCATGCCAGGGTGCTGCGTCACAGGTCCAGTCTCCCGTTTTGCGTTGGCGCCCGTGGTTCCGTGCCAGTCTCCGGGCACCGGGCAGTGCAATGTCCCCACCGACGCTCTCAGGAGCAATGGCCAGGTAGACGAGCTCCGTTCCGTCACCCCCCTCCGAAGCCTGAGGGGGGAAGGATGAGTCTTAGGGCGGTGGCCAACGAAGGTCCCCAAGCTCCTGGGCGAATCAGGTCAGCGTCCCCTGGTCTCAGGACACAGCACCGCCGATCCTAGTGCCTCGGGCAGCTGAGTGCAGGATCTCTTGCCACTCGGCGACAACTTGGCTCAGGGCTGAAGTTCGGGGCCGTCCGACCTCCTCGCCGCCATTTTCTTCGCACCCTCGGCAACACCTCGGCCGCCTCTTCTCTCGATCTTCTCGGGGCCAGCAGTCCCCCAGCGACTCTCCGATTGTGCCCAGCTGTCCCCTTACACTTCAGAGGGCAGGAACGTCGTCTTCGGGTCGCCTAGGGTCCCGAAAACAGGAGAATTAGCGGGATTCCGCGCGGAGCTGCGAGCTCACGCCGCCATCCCGATCGGCGTCCAAGCCACGCCCCCCAGGTCAGCAGCTTCACATCACAGTATTCGATCTTTAGAAAAAATCTGCGGGGACTATGAGACAACCTATAAATAAACCTGATAGATATAATATATGTTGCTGGAATACTTACACCCAGAAAATAAGAATACCCGAAAAAAGTAGTGGCCAGAGAGATAATAAGAACGGTGCAACTAGTCAAAGAGGGATGAGAAAGAGAAAAAGATAAGAAGAAAAAGGAGGTACCACATGGTATCCGTGCATAACCTCGAAGCCAGTTAGATTCAGGAAAGAAGATACAACAACCCAAACCAAGAGTAAAAACGAGAAAATGGAATAAAAAATATATAAGAGAAGAAATAGAAAGCGGGTAGTTCCAGCAGGAAGGCACAAGGACCAGAGAACAACCCTCACAGCAACGTGCTGGGGAAACAGTCAAAAACACACGAGGGTCCCTGAATATGAATGCTAGGGGGAGGAGGCAGGGAAAACACTGTAATCAAGAACAAGAAAACCTCCCCTAGAACAAAATATATGAAACGGCAAACACTCTAATCTTTGATTCAAAACATCATCATAGTCCCACACAGAGAGTATATATTTGAAAAACATATGTCTATTTATTATTATTTTCTGAAACATTCATTTGAAAATCCAATAGCAATAATGACATCAATATATATACATACTCTATTTACATTTCAAAGCAAATCATTGTCCCCGCAGATTTTTTCTAAAGATCGAATACTGTGATTTGCGTTGAGAAATGAAATCAGGGCTGCAGCTTCACATCACAGTATTCGATCTTTAGAAAAAATCTGCGGGGACAATGAGACAACCTATAAATAAACCTGATAAATATAATATATGTTGCTGGAATACTTACACCCAGAAAATAAGAATACCCGAAAAAAGTAGTGGCCAAAGAGAAAATAGGAACAGTGCAACTAGTCAAAGAGGGATGAGAAAGAGAAAAAGATAAGAAGACAAGAAGAAGAAAAAGGAGGTACCACAGGGTATCCGTGCATAACCACAAAGCCAGTTAGATTCAGGAAAGAAGATACAACAACCCAAACCAAGAGTGAACACGATAAAATGGAACAAAAAATATATAAGAGAAGAAATAGAAAGCGGGTAGTTCCAGCAGGAAGGCACAAGGACCAGAGAACAACCCTCACAGAAACGTGCTGGGAAACAGTCAAAAACACACGAGAGTCCATGAATATGAATGCTAGGGGGAGGAGGCAGGGGAACACTGTAATCAAGAACAAGAAAACCTCTCTTAGAACAAAATACATGAAAAGGCAAACACTCTAATCTTTGATTCAAAACATCATCATAGTCCCACACAGAGAGTATTTATTTGAAAAACATATGTCTATTTATTATTATTTTCTGAAATTTTCATTTGTAAATCCTAAAGCAAGAAGGACATCAATATATATTCATACTCTATTTACATTTCAAAGCATATGTGAAGCATGCCCTCTCACAGCTTCATTGCAATCACCAATCACACACATCCAAACCATCATCAATCATACCACTCAACAGTATATACAGAGAACACAAACAAATTAAAAAAAATTGACATTCATATATATATACCATTTAAAACAAACATACCCAAAAGAAGAAGCAAAGGCAAACAAAACAAAACAAAGGGCGCCGACGCGCGTTTCCGAACAGGACCGATATCCACCAATCCTTCGTCAGGGGGCAAATGGATACATGTAATTTCTTCTGTAATTTCTCTGAACATCAGAAGTATACCAATAAGTTCAAGATATAATTCAATAAATACAATTAATTGTATAAAACTTGCGTTGAGAAATGAAATCAGGGCAGCAGCTTCACATCACTGTATTTGATCTTTAGAAAAAATCCGCAGGGACAATGAGACAACCTATATATAAACCTGATAGATATAATATATGTTGCTGGAATACTTACACCCAGAAAATAAGAATACCCGAAAAAAGTAGTGGCCAGAGAGAAAATAAGAACAGTGCAACTAGTCAAAGAGGGATGAGAAAGAGAAAAAGATAAGAAGACAAGAAGAAGAAAAAGGAGATACCACAGGGTATCCGTGCATAACCACGAAGCCAGTTAGATTCAGGAAAGAAGATACAACAACCCAAACCAAGAGTAAAAACAATAAAATGGAACAAAAAATATATAAGAGAAGAAATAGAAAGCGGGTAGTTCCAGCAGGAAGGCACAAGGACCAGAGAACAACCATCACAGCAACGTGCTGGGGAAACAGTCAAAAAAACACAAGGGTTCCTGAATATGAATGCTAGGGGGAGGAGGCAGGGAAAACACTGTAATCAAGAACAAGAAAACCTCCCCTAGAACAAAATATATGAAAAGGCAAACACTCTAATCTTTGATTCAAAACATCATCATAGTCCCACACAGACAGTATATTTTTGAAAAACATATGTCTATTTATTATTATTTTCTGAAATATTCATTTGTAAATCCAAAAGCAATAAGGACATCAATATAGATACATACTCTATTTACATTTCAAAGCAAATCATTGTCCCTGCAGATTTTTTCTAAAGATCGAAAACTGTGATTTGCGTTGAGAAATGAAATCAGGGCTGCAGCTTCACATCACAGTATTCGATCTTTAGAAAAAATATGCGGGACAATGAGACAACCTATAAATAAACCTGATAAATATAATATATGTTGCTGGAATACTTACACCCAGAAAATAAGAATACCCGAAAAAAGTAGTGGCCAAAGAGAAAATAGGAACGGTGCAACTAGTCACAGAGGGATGAGAAAGAGAAAAAGATAAGAAGACAAGAAGAAGAAAAAGGAGGTACCACAGGGTATCTGTGCATAACCACAAAGCCAGTTAGATTCAGGAAAGAAGATACAACAACCCAAACCAAGAGTGAAAACGATAAAATGGAACAAAAAATATATAAGAGAAGAAATAGAAAGCGGGTAGTTCCAGCAGGAAGGCACAAGGACCAGATAACAACCCTCACAGCAACGTGCTGGGGAAACAGTCAAAAAAACACAAGGGTTCCTGAATATGAATGCTAGGGGGAGGAGGCAGGGAAAACACTGTAATCAAGAACAAGAAAGCCTCCCCTAGAACAAAATATATGAAAAGGCAAACACTCTAATCTTTGATTCAAAACATCATCATGGTCCCACACAGAGAGTATATTTTTGAAAAACATATGTCTATTTGTTATTATTTTCTGAAATATTCATTTGTAAATCCAAAAGCAATAAGGACATCAATATATATACATACTCTATTTACATTTCAAAGCATATGTGAAGCATGCCCTCTCACAGCTCCATTGCAATCACCAATCACACACATCCAAACCATCATCAGTCATACCACTCAACAGTATATACAGAGAACACAAACAAATTACAAAAAAATGACATTCATATATATATACCATTTAAAACAAACATACTCAAAAGAAGATGCAAAGGCAAACAAAACAAAACAAAAGGCGCCGACGCGCGTTTCCGAACAGGACCGATATCCACCAATCCTTCGTCAGGGGGCAAATGGATACATGTAATTTCTTCTGTAATTTCTCAGAACATCAGAAGTATACCAATAAGTTCAAGATATAATTCAATAAATACAATTAATTGTATAAAATTTGCGTTGAGAAATGAAATAAGGGCAGCAGCTTCACATCACAGTATTCGATCTTTAGAAAAAATATGCGGGGACAATGAGACAACCTATAAATAAACCTGATAGATATAATATATGTTGCTGGAATACTTACACCCAGAAAATAAGAATACCCGAAAAAAGTAGTGGCCAGAGAGAAAATATGAACGGTGCAACTAGTCAATGAGGGATGAGAAAGAGAAAAAGATAAGAAGACAAGAAGAAGAAAAAGGAGGTACCACAGGGTATCCGTGCATAACCACGAAGCCAGTTACATTCAGGAAAGAAGATACAACAAACCAAACCAAGAGTGAAAACGATAAAATGGAACAAAAAATATATAAGAGAAGAAATAGAAAGCGGGTAGTTCCAGCAGGAAGGCACAAGGACCAGAGAACAACCCTCACAGCAACGTGCTGGGGAAAGAGTCAAAAACACACAAGGGTCCCTGAATATGAATGCAAGGGGGAGGAGGCAGGGAAAACACTGTAATCAAGAACAAGAAAACCTCCCCTAGAACAAAATATATGAAAAGGCAAACACTCTAATCTTTGATTCAAAACATCACCATAGTCCCACACAGAGAGTATATATTTGAAAAACATATGTCTATTTATTATTATTTTCTGAAATATTCATTTGAAAATCCAAAAGCAATAAGGACATCAATATATATACATACTCTATTTACATTTCAAAGCAAATCATTGTCCCCGCAGATTTTTTCTAAAGATCGAATACTGTGATTTGCGTTGAGAAATGAAATCAGGGCTGCAGCTTCACATCACAGTATTCGATCTTTAAAAAAAATCTGCGGGGACAATGAGACAACCTATAAATAAACCTGATAGATATATAATATATGTTGCAGGAATACTTACACCCAGAAAATAATAATACCCGAAAAAAGTGGTGGCCAAAGAGAAAATAAGAACGGTGCAACTAGTCAAAGAGCAATGAGAAAGAGAAAAAGATAAGAAGACAAGAAGAAGAAAAAGGAGGTACCACAGGGTATCCGTGCATAACCACGAAGCCAGTTAGATTCAGGAAACAGATACAACAACCCAAACCAAGAGTGAAAACAATAAAATGGAACAACAAATATATAAGAGAAGAAATAGAAAGCGGGTAGTTCCAGCAGGAAGGCACAAGGACCAGAAAACAACCCTCACAGCAACGTAGTGGGGAAACAGTCAAAAACACACGAGGGTCCCTGAATATGAATGCTAGGGGGAGAAGGCAGGGAAAACACTGTAATCAAGAACAAGAAAACCTCCCCTAGAACAAAATATATGAAAAGGCAAACACTCTAATCTTTGATTCAAAACATCATCATAGTCCCACACAGAGAGTATATATATGAAAAATATATGTCTATTTATTAATATTTTCTGAAATATTCATTTGTAAATCCAAAAGCAATGAGGACATCAATATATATACATACTATATTTACATTTCAAAGCAAATCATTGTCCTCACAGATTTTTTCTAAAGATCGAATACTGTGATTTGCGTTGAGAAATGAAATCAGGGCTGCAGCTGCACATCACAGTATTCGATCTTTAGAAAAAATCTGCAGGGACAATGAGACAACCTATAAATAAACCTGATAAATATAATATATGTTGCTGGAATACTTACACCCAGAAAATAAGAATACCCAAAAAAAGTAGCCAAAGAGAAAATAAGAACGGTGCAACTAGTCAAAGAGGGATGAGAAAGAGAAAAAGATAAGAAGACAAGAAGAAGAAAAAGGAGGTACCACAGGGTATCCGTGCATAACCACGAAGCCAGTTAGATTCAGGAAAGAAGATACAACAACCCAAACCAAGAGTGAAAACGATAAAATGGAACAAAAAATATATAAAAGAAGAAATAGAAAGCAGGTAGTTCCAGCAGGAAGGCACAAGGACCAGAGAACAACCCTCACAGAAACGTGCTGGGGAAACAGTCAAAAACACACGAGGGTCCCTGAATATGAATGCTAGGGGGAGGAGGCAGGGAAAACACTGTAATCAAGAACAAGAAAACCTCTCCTAGAACAAAATATATGAAAAGGCAAACACTCTAATCTTTGATTCAAAACATCATCATAGTCCCACACAGAGAGTATTTATTTGAAAAACATATGTCTATTTATTATTATTTTCTGAAATTTTCATTTGTAAATCCAAAAGCAATAAGGATCAATATATATACATACTCTATTTACATTTCAAAGCATATGTGAAGCATGCCCTCTCTAAGCTTCATTGCAATCACCAATCACACACATCCAAACCATCATCAGTCATACCACTCAACAGTATATACAGAGAACACAAACAAATTACAAAAAATTGACAGTCATATATATATATACCATTTAAAACAAACATACACAAAAGAAGAAGCAAAGGCAAACAAAACAAAACAAAAGACGCCGACGCGCGTTTCCGAACAGGACCGATATCCACCAATCTTTCATCAGCGCGCAAATGGATACATGTAATTTCTTCTGTAATTTCTCCGAACATTAGAAGTATACCAATAAGTTCAAGATATAATTCAATAAATACAATTAGTTGTATAAAATTTGCGTTGAGAAATGAAATCAGGGCTGCAGCTTCACATCACAGTATTCGATCTTTAGAAAAAATCTGCGGGGACAATGAGACAACCTATAAATAAACCTGATAAATATAATATATGTTGCTGGAATACTTACACCCAGAAAATAAGAATACCCGAAAAAAGTAGTGGCCAGAGAGAAAATAAGAACGGTGCAACTAGTCAAAGAGGGATGAGAAAGAGAAAAAGATAAGAAGACAAGAAGAAGAAAAAGGAGGTACCACAGGGTATCCGTGCATAACCACAAAGCCAGTTAGATTCAGGAAAGAAGATACAACAACCCAAACCAAGAGTGAAAACGATACAATGGAACAAAAAATATATAAGAGAAGAAATAGAAAGCGGGTAGTTCCAGCAGGAAGGCACAAGGACCAGAGAACAACCCTCACAGCAACGTGCTGGGGAAACAGTCAAAAACACACGAGGGTCCCTGAATATGAATGCTAGGGGGAGGAGGCAGGGAAAACACTGTAATCAAGAACAAGAAAACCTCCCCTAGAACGAAATATATGAAAAGGCAAACACTCTAATCTTTGATTCAAAACATCATCATAGTGCCACACAGAGAGTATTTATTTGAAAAACATATGTCTATTTATTATTATTTTCTGAAATTTTCATTTGTAAATCCAAAAGCAATAAGGACACCAATATATATACATACTCTATTTACATTTCAAAGCAAATGTGAAGCATGCCCTCTCTAAGCTTCATTGCAATCACCAATCACACACATCCAAACCATCATCAGTCATACCACTCACAGTATATACAGAGAACACAAACAAATTACAAAAAATTGACAGTCATATATATATATACCATTTAAAACAAACATACACAAAAGAAGAAGCAAAGGCAAACAAAACAAAACAAAAGACGCCAACGCGCATTTCCGAACAGGACCGATATCCACCAATCTTTCGTCAGCGCGCAAATGGATACATGTAATTTCTTCTGTAATTTCTCCGAACATTAGAAGTATACCAATAAGTTCAAGATATAATTCAATAAATACAATTAGTTGTATAAAATTTGCGTTGAGAAATGAAATCAGGGCTGCAGCTTCACATCACAGTATTCGATCTTTAGAAAAAATCTGCGGGGACAATGAGACAACCTATAAATAAACCTAATAAATATAATATATGTTGCTGGAATACTTACACCCAGAAAATAAGAATACCCGAAAAAAGTAGTGGCCAGAGAGAAAATAAGAACGGTGCAACTAGTCAAAGAGGGATGAGAAAGAGAAAAAGATAAGAAGACAAGAAGAAGAAAAAGGAGGTACCACAGGGTATCCGTGCATAACCACAAAGCCAGTTAGATTTAGGAAAGAAGATACAACAACCCAAACCAAGAGTGAAAACGATAAAACGGAACAAAAAATATATAAGAGAAGAAATAGAAAGCGGGTAGTTCCAGCAGGAAGGCACAAGGACCAGAGAACAACCCTCACAGAAACGTGCTGGGGAAACCGTTAAAAAACACACGAGGGTCCCTGAATATGAATGCTAGGGGGAGGAGGCAGGGAAAACACTGTAATCAAGAACAAGAAAACCTCTCCTAGAACAAAATATATGAAAAGGCAAACACTCTAATCTTTGATTCAAAACATCATCATAGTCCCACACAGAGAGTATTTATTTGAAAAACATATGTCTATTTATTATTATTTTCTGAAATTTTCATTTGTAAATCCAAAAGCAATAAGGACACCAATATATATACATACTCTATTTACATTTCAAAGCAAATGTGAAGCATGCCCTCTCTTAGCTTCATTGCAATCACCAATCACACACATCCAAACCATCATCAGTCATACCACTCAACAGTATATACAGAGAACACAAACAAATGACAAAAAATTGACTAATTATATATATATATATATATATATATATATATATATATATATATATATATATATATATATATATATATACCATTTAAAACAAACATACAAAAAAGAAGAAGCAAATGCAAACAAAACAAAACAAAAGGCGCCGACGCGCGTTTCGGAACAGGACCGATATCCACCAATCCTTCGCCAGGGCGCAAATGGATACATGTAATTTCTTCTGTTATTTCTCAGAACATCAGAAGTATACCAATAAGTTCAAGATATAATTCGATAAATACAATTAATTGTATAAAATTTGCGTTGAGAAATGAAATCAGGGCTGCAGCTTCACATCACAGTATTCGATCTTTAGAAAAAATCTGCGGGGACAATGAGACAACCTATAAATAAACTTGAAAAATATAATATATGTTGCTGAAATACTTACACCCAGAAAAAAAAAATACCCGAAAAATGTAGTGGCCAGAGAGAAAATAAGAACGGTGCAACTAGTCAAAGAGGGATGAGAAAGTGGAAGACAGGAGGAAGAAAAAGGAGGTACCACAGGGTATCCGTGCATAACCATAAAGCCAGTTAGATTCAGGAAAGAAGATACAACAACCCAAACCAAGAGTGAAAACGATAAAATGGAACAAAAAATATATAAGAGAAGAAATAGAAAGCGGGTAGTTCCAGCAGGAAGGCACAAGGACCAGAGAACAACCCTCACAGAAACGTGCTGGGGAAACCGTTAAAAAACACACGAGGGTCCCTAATATGAATGCTAGGGGGAGGAGGCAGGGAAACACACTGTAATCAAGAACAAGAAAACCTCTCCTAGAACAAAATATATAAAAAGGCAAACACTCTAATCTTTGATTCAAAACATCATCATAGTCCCACACAGAGAGTATTTATTTGAAAAACATATGTCTATTTATTATTATTTTCTGAAATTTTCATTTGTAAATCCAAAAGCAATAAGCACATCAAAATATATGCATACTCTATTTACATTTCAAAGCATATGTGAAGCATGCCCTCTCACAGCTTCATTGCAATCACCAATCACACACATCCAAACCATCATCAGTCATACCACTCAACAGTATATACAGAGAACACAAACAAATTACAGAAAATTGACATTCATATATATATATATACCATTTAAAACAAACATACACAAGAGAAGAAGCAAAGGCAAACAAAACAAAACAAAAGGCGCCGACGCGCGTTTCCGAACAGGACCGATATCCACCAATCCTTCGTCAGGGCGTAAATGGAAACATGTAATTTCTTCTGTCATTTCTCCGAACATCAGAAGTATACCAATAAGTTCAAGATATAATTCAATAAATACAATAAGTTGTATAAAATTTGCGTTGAGAAATGAAATCAGGGCTGCAGCTTCACATCACAGTATTCGATCTTTAGAAAAAATCTGCGGGGACAATGAGACAACCTATAAATAAACCTGATAAATATAATATATGTTGCTGGAATACTTACACCCAGAAAATAAGAATACCCAAAAATAGTAGTGGCCAGAGAGAAAATAATAACGGTGCAACTAGTCAAAGAGGGATGAGAAAGAGAAAAGATAAGAAGACAAGAAGAAGAAAAAGGAGGTATCACAGGGTATCCGTGCATTATCAGAAAGCCAGTTAGATTCAGGAAAGAAGATACAACAACCCAAACCAAGAGTGAAAACGATAAAATGGAACAAAAAATATATAAGAGAAGAAATAGAAAGCGGCTAGTTCCAGCAGGAAGGCACAAGGACCAGAGAACAACCCTCACAGCAACGTGCTGGGGAAACAGTCAAAAACACACGAGGGTCCCTGAATATGAATTATAGGGGGAGGAGGCAGGGAAAACACTGTAATCAAGAACAAGAAAATCTCCCCTAGAACAAAATATATGAAAAGGCAAACACTCTAATCTTTGATTCAAAGCATCATCATAGTCCCACACAGAGAGTATTTATTTGAAAAACATATGTCTATTTCTTATTATTTTCTTACATTTTCATTTGTAAATCCAAAAGCAATAAGGACACCAATATATATACATACTCTATTTACATTTCAAAGCAAATGTGAAGCATGCCCTCACACAGCTTCATTGCAATCACCAATCACACACATCCAAACCATCATCAGTCATACCACTCAACAGTATATACAGAGAACACAAACAAATGACAAAAAATTGACATTCATATATATATATATATATATATATACCATTTAAAACAAACATACAAAAAAGAAGAAGCAAATGCAAACAAAACAAAACAAAAGGCGCAGACGCGCGTTTCGGAACAGGACCGATATCCACCAATCCTTCGCCAGGGCGCAAATGGATACATGTAATTTCTTCTGTAATTTCTCAGAACATCAGAAGTATACCAATAAGTTCAAGATACAATTCGATAAATACAATTAATTGTATAAAATTTGCGTTGAGAAATGAAATCAGGGCTGCAGCTTCACATCACAGTATTCGATCTTTAGAAAAAATCTGCGGGGACAATGAGACAACCTATAAATAAACCTGATAAATATAATATATGTTGCTGGAATACTTACACCCAGAAAATAAGAATACCCGAAAAAAGTAGTGGCCAGAGAGAAAATAAGAACGGTGCAACTAGTCAAAGAGGGATGAGAAAGAGAAAAAGATAAGAAGACAAGAAGAAGAAAAAGGAGGTACCACAGGGTATCCGTGCATAACCACAAAGCCAGTTAGATTCAGGAAAGAAGATACAACAACCCAAACCAAGAGTGAAAACGATACAATGGAACAAAAAATATATAAGAGAAGAAATAGAAAGCGGGTAGTTCCAGCAGGAAGGCACAAGGACCAGAGAACAACCCTCACAGCAACGTGCTGGGGAAACAGTCAAAAACACACGAGGGTCCCTGAATATGAATGCTAGGGGGAGGAGGCAGGGAAAACACTGTAATCAAGAACAAGAAAACCTCCCCTAGAACGAAATATATGAAAAGGCAAACACTCTAATCTTTGATTCAAAACATCATCATAGTCCCACACAGAGAGCATTTATTTGAAAAACATATGTCTATTTATTATTATTTTCTGAAATTTTCATTTGTAAATCCAAAAGCAATAAGGATCAATATATATACATACTCTATTTACATTTCAAAGCATATGTGAAGCATGCCCTCTCTTAGCTTCATTGCAATCACCAATCACACACATCCAAACCATCATCAGTCATACCACTCAACAGTATATACAGAGAACACAAACAAATGACAAAAAATTGACATTCATATATATATATATATATATACCATTTAAAACAAACATACAAAAAAGAAGAAGCAAATGCAAACAAAACAAAACAAAAGGCGCAGACGCGCGTTTCGGAACAGGACCGATATCCACCAATCCTTCGCCAGGGCGCAAATGGATACATGTAATTTCTTCTGTAATTTCTCAGAACATCAGAAGTATACCAATAAGTTCAAGATATAATTCGATAAATACAATTAATTGTATAAAATTTGCGTTGAGAAATGAAATCAGGGCTGCAGCTTCACATCACAGTATTCGATCTTTAGAAAAAATCTGCGGGGACAATGAGACAACCTATAAATAAACTTGATAAATATAATATATGTTGCTGAAATACTTACACCTAGAAAAAAAGAATACCCGAAAAATGTAGTGGCCAGAGAGAAAATAAGAACGGTGCAACTAGTCAAAGAGGGATGAGAAAGAGAAAAAGATAAGAAGACAGGAGGAAGAAAAAGGAGGTACCACAGGGTATCCGTGCATAACCACGAAGCCAGTTAGATTCAGGAAAGAAGATACAACAACCCAAACCAAGAGTGAAAACGATAAAATGGAACAAAAAATATATAAAAGAAGAAATAGAAAGCAGGTAGTTCCAGCAGGAAGGCACAAGGACCAGAGAACAACCCTCACAGAAACGTGCTGGGGAAACAGTCAAAAACACACGAGGGTCCCTGAATATGAATGCTAGGGGGAGGAGGCAGGGAAAACACTGTAATCAAGAACAAGAAAACCTCTCCTAGAACAAAATATATGAAAAGGCAAACACTCTAATCTTTGATTCAAAACATCATCATAGTCCCACACAGAGAGTATTTATTTGAAAAACATATGTCTATTTATTATTATTTTCTGAAATTTTCATTTGTAAATCCAAAAGCAATAAGGACACCAATATATATACATACTCTATTTACATTTCAAAGCAAATGTGAAGCATGCCCTCTCTTAGCTTCATTGCAATCACCAATCACACACATCCAAACCATCATCAGTCATACCACTCAACAGTATATACAGAGAACACAAACAAATGACAAAAAATTGACATTCATATAATATATATATATATATATTATATATATATATATATATATATATATATATACCATTTAAAACAAACATACAAAAAAGAAGAAGCAAATGCAAACAAAACAAAACAAAAGGCGCCGACGCGCGTTTCGGAACAGGACCGATATCCACCAATCCTTCGCCAGGGCGCAAATGGATACATGTAATTTCTTCTGTTATTTCTCAGAACATCAGAAGTATACCAATAAGTTCAAGATATAATTCGATAAATACAATTAATTGTATAAAATTTGCGTTGAGAAATGAAATCAGGGCTGCAGCTTCACATCACAGTATTCGATCTTTAGAAAAAATCTGCGGGGACAATGAGACAACCTATAAATAAACTTGAAAAATATAATATATGTTGCTGAAATACTTACACCCAGAAAAAAAAAATACCCGAAAAATGTAGTGGCCAGAGAGAAAATAAGAACGGTGCAACTAGTCAAAGAGGGATGAGAAAGTGAAAAAGATAAGAAGACAGGAGGAAGAAAAAGGAGGTACCACAGGGTATCCGTGCATAACCATAAAGCCAGTTAGATTCAGGAAAGAAGATACAACAACCCAAACCAAGAGTGAAAACGATAAAATGGAACAAAAAATATATAAGAGAAGAAATAGAAAGCGGGTAGTTCCAGCAGGAAGGCACAAGGACCAGAGAACAACCCTCACAGAAACGTGCTGGGGAAACCGTTAAAAAACACACGAGGGTCCCTGAATATGAATGCTAGGGGGAGGAGGCAGGGAAAACACTGTAATCAAGAACAAGAAAACCTCTCCTAGAACAAAATATATAAAAAGGCAAACACTCTAATCTTTGATTCAAAACATCATCATAGTCCCACACAGAGAGTATTTATTTGAAAAACATATGTCTATTTATTATTATTTTCTGAAATTTTCATTTGTAAATCCAAAAGCAATAAGCACATCAAAATATATGCATACTCTATTTACATTTCAAAGCATATGTGAAGCATGCCCTCTCACAGCTTCATTGCAATCACCAATCACACACATCCAAACCATCATCAGTCATACCACTCAACAGTATATACAGAGAACACAAACAAATTACAGAAAATTGACATTCATATATATATATATACCATTTAAAACAAACATACACAAGAGAAGAAGCAAAGGCAAACAAAACAAAACAAAAGGCGCCGACGCGCGTTTCCGAACAGGACCGATATCCACCAATCCTTCGTCAGGGCGTAAATGGATACATGTAATTTCTTCTGTCATTTCTCCGAACATCAGAAGTATACCAATAAGTTCAAGATATAATTCAATAAATACAATAAGTTGTATAAAATTTGCGTTGAGAAATGAAATCAGGGCTGCAGCTTCACATCACAGTATTCGATCTTTAGAAAAAATCTGCGGGGACAATGAGACAACCTATAAATAAACCTGATAAATATAATATATGTTGCTGGAATACTTACACCCAGAAAATAAGAATACCCAAAAATAGTAGTGGCCAGAGAGAAAATAATAACGGTGCAACTAGTCAAAAAGGGATGAGAAAGAGAAAAGATAAGAAGACAAGAAGAAGAAAAAGGAGGTATCACAGGGTATCCGTGCATTATCAGAAAGCCAGTTAGATTCAGGAAAGAAGATACAACAACCCAAACCAAGAGTGAAAACGATAAAATGGAACAAAAAATATATAAGAGAAGAAATAGAAAGCGGCTAGTTCCAGCAGGAAGGCACAAGGACCAGAGAACAACCCTCACAGCAACGTGCTGGGGAAACAGTCAAAAACACACGAGGGTCCCTGAATATGAATTATAGGGGGAGGAGGCAGGGAAAACACTGTAATCAAGAACAAGAAAATCTCCCCTAGAACAAAATATATGAAAAGGCAAACACTCTAATCTTTGATTCAAAGCATCATCATAGTCCCACACAGAGAGTATTTATTTGAAAAACATATGTCTATTTCTTATTATTTTCTTACATTTTCATTTGTAAATCCAAAAGCAATAAGGACACCAATATATATACATACTCTATTTACATTTCAAAGCAAATGTGAAGCATGCCCTCACACAGCTTCATTGCAATCACCAATCACACACATCCAAACCATCATCAGTCATACCACTCAACAGTATATACAGAGAACACAAACAAATGACAAAAAATTGACATTCATATATATATATATATATATACCATTTAAAACAAACATACAAAAAAGAAGAAGCAAATGCAAACAAAACAAAACAAAAGGCGCAGACGCGCGTTTCGGAACAGGACCGATATCCACCAATCCTTCGCCAGGGCGCAAATGGATACATGTAATTTCTTCTGTAATTTCTCAGAACATCAGAAGTATACCAATAAGTTCAAGATATAATTCGATAAATACAATTAATTGTATAAAATTTGCGTTGAGAAATGAAATCAGGGCTGCAGCTTCACATCACAGTATTCGATCTTTAGAAAAAATCTGCGGGGACAATGAGACAACCTATAAATAAACCTGATAAATATAATATATGTTGCTGGAATACTTACACCCAGAAAATAAGAATACCCGAAAAAAGTAGTGGCCAGAGAGAAAATAAGAACGGTGCAACTAGTCAAAGAGGGATGAGAAAGAGAAAAAGATAAGAAGACAAGAAGAAGAAAAAGGAGGTACCACAGGGTATCCGTGCATAACCACAAAGCCAGTTAGATTCAGGAAAGAAGATACAACAACCCAAACCAAGAGTGAAAACGATACAATGGAACAAAAAATATATAAGAGAAGAAATAGAAAGCGGGTAGTTCCAGCAGGAAGGCACAAGGACCAGAGAACAACCCTCACAGCAACGTGCTGGGGAAACAGTCAAAAACACACGAGGGTCCCTGAATATGAATGCTAGGGGGAGGAGGCAGGGAAAACACTGTAATCAAGAACAAGAAAACCTCCCCTAGAACGAAATATATGAAAAGGCAAACACTCTAATCTTTGATTCAAAACATCATCATAGTCCCACACAGAGAGCATTTATTTGAAAAACATATGTCTATTTATTATTATTTTCTGAAATTTTCATTTGTAAATCCAAAAGCAATAAGGATCAATATATATACATACTCTATTTACATTTCAAAGCATATGTGAAGCATGCCCTCTCTTAGCTTCATTGCAATCACCAATCACACACATCCAAACCATCATCAGTCATACCACTCAACAGTATATACAGAGAACACAAACAAATGACAAAAAATTGACATTCATATATATATATATATATATACCATTTAAAACAAACATACAAAAAAGAAGAAGCAAATGCAAACAAAACAAAACAAAAGGCGCAGACGCGCGTTTCGGAACAGGACCGATATCCACCAATCCTTCGCCAGGGCGCAAATGGATACATGTAATTTCTTCTGTAATTTCTCAGAACATCAGAAGTATACCAATAAGTTCAAGATATAATTCGATAAATACAATTAATTGTATAAAATTTGCGTTGAGAAATGAAATCAGGGCTGCAGCTTCACATCACAGTATTCGATCTTTAGAAAAAATCTGCGGGGACAATGAGACAACCTATAAATAAACTTGATAAATATAATATATGTTGCTGAAATACTTACACCTAGAAAAAAAGAATACCCGAAAAATGTAGTGGCCAGAGAGAAAATAAGAACGGTGCAACTAGTCAAAGAGGGATGAGAAAGAGAAAAAGATAAGAAGACAGGAGGAAGAAAAAGGAGGTACCACAGGGTATCCGTGCATAACCACGAAGCCAGTTAGATTCAGGAAAGAAGATACAACAACCCAAACCAAGAGTGAAAACGATAAAATGGAACAAAAAATATATAAAAGAAGAAATAGAAAGCAGGTAGTTCCAGCAGGAAGGCACAAGGACCAGAGAACAACCCTCACAGAAACGTGCTGGGGAAACAGTCAAAAACACACGAGGGTCCCTGAATATGAATGCTAGGGGGAGGAGGCAGGGAAAACACTGTAATCAAGAACAAGAAAACCTCTCCTAGAACAAAATATATGAAAAGGCAAACACTCTAATCTTTGATTCAAAACATCATCATAGTCCCACACAGAGAGTATTTATTTGAAAAACATATGTCTATTTATTATTATTTTCTGAAATTTTCATTTGTAAATCCAAAAGCAATAAGGACACCAATATATATACATACTCTATTTACATTTCAAAGCAAATGTGAAGCATGCCCTCTCTTAGCTTCATTGCAATCACCAATCACACACATCCAAACCATCATCAGTCATACCACTCAACAGTATATACAGAGAACACAAACAAATGACAAAAAATTGACATTCATATATATATATATATATATATATATATATATATATATATATATATATATATATATATATATATATACCATTTAAAACAAACATACAAAAAAGAAGAAGCAAATGCAAACAAAACAAAACAAAAGGCGCCGACGCGCGTTTCGGAACAGGACCGATATCCACCAATCCTTCGCCAGGGCGCAAATGGATACATGTAATTTCTTCTGTTATTTCTCAGAACATCAGAAGTATACCAATAAGTTCAAGATATAATTCGATAAATACAATTAATTGTATAAAATTTGCGTTGAGAAATGAAATCAGGGCTGCAGCTTCACATCACAGTATTCGATCTTTAGAAAAAATCTGCGGGGACAATGAGACAACCTATAAATAAACTTGAAAAATATAATATATGTTGCTGAAATACTTACACCCAGAAAAAAAAAATACCCGAAAAATGTAGTGGCCAGAGAGAAAATAAGAACGGTGCAACTAGTCAAAGAGGGATGAGAAAGTGAAAAAGATAAGAAGACAGGAGGAAGAAAAAGGAGGTACCACAGGGTATCCGTGCATAACCATAAAGCCAGTTAGATTCAGGAAAGAAGATACAACAACCCAAACCAAGAGTGAAAACGATAAAATGGAACAAAAAATATATAAGAGAAGAAATAGAAAGCGGGTAGTTCCAGCAGGAAGGCACAAGGACCAGAGAACAACTCTCACAGAAACGTGCTGGGGAAACCGTTAAAAAACACACGAGGGTCCCTGAATATGAATGCTAGGGGGAGGAGGCAGGGAAAACACTGTAATCAAGAACAAGAAAACCTCTCCTAGAACAAAATATATAAAAAGGCAAACACTCTAATCTTTGATTCAAAACATCATCATAGTCCCACACAGAGAGTATTTATTTGAAAAACATATGTCTATTTATTATTATTTTCTGAAATTTTCATTTGTAAATCCAAAAGCAATAAGCACATCAAAATATATGCATACTCTATTTACATTTCAAAGCATATGTGAAGCATGCCCTCTCACAGCTTCATTGCAATCACCAATCACACACATCCAAACCATCATCAGTCATACCACTCAACAGTATATACAGAGAACACAAACAAATTACAGAAAATTGACATTCATATATATATATATACCATTTAAAACAAACATACACAAGAGAAGAAGCAAAGGCAAACAAAATAAAACAAAAGGCGCCGACGCGCGTTTCCGAACAGGACCGATATCCACCAATCCTTCGTCAGGGCGTAAATGGATACATGTAATTTCTTCTGTCATTTCTCCGAACATCAGAAGTATACCAATAAGTTCAAGATATAATTCAATAAATACAATAAGTTGTATAAAATTTGCGTTGAGAAATGAAATCAGGGCTGCAGCTTCACATCACAGTATTCGATCTTTAGAAAAAATCTGCGGGGACAATGAGACAACCTATAAATAAACCTGATAAATATAATATATGTTGCTGGAATACTTACACCCAGAAAATAAGAATACCCAAAAATAGTAGTGGCCAGAGAGAAAATAATAACGGTGCAACTAGTCAAAGAGGGATGAGAAAGAGAAAAGATAAGAAGACAAGAAGAAGAAAAAGGAGGTATCACAGGGTATCCGTGCATTATCAGAAAGCCAGTTAGATTCAGGAAAGAAGATACAACAACCCAAACCAAGAGTGAAAACGATAAAATGGAACAAAAAATATATAAGAGAAGAAATAGAAAGCGGCTAGTTCCAGCAGGAAGGCACAAGGACCAGAGAACAACCCTCACAGCAACGTGCTGGGGAAACAGTCAAAAACACACGAGGGTCCCTGAATATGAATGCTAGGGGGAGGAGGCAGGGAAAACACTGTAATCAAGAACAAGAAAATCTCCCCTAGAACAAAATATATGAAAAGGCAAACACTCTAATCTTTGATTCAAAGCATCATCATAGTCCCACACAGAGAGTATTTATTTGAAAAACATATGTCTATTTCTTATTATTTTCTTACATTTTCATTTGTAAATCCAAAAGCAATAAGGACACCAATATATATACATACTCTATTTACATTTCAAAGCAAATGTGAAGCATGCCCTCACACAGCTTCATTGCAATCACCAATCACACACATCCAAACCATCATCAGTCATACCACTCAACAGTATATACAGAGAACACAAACAAATGACAAAAAATTGACATTCATATATATATATATATATATACCATTTAAAACAAACATACAAAAAAGAAGAAGCAAATGCAAACAAAACAAAACAAAAGGCGCAGACGCGCGTTTCGGAACAGGACCGATATCCACCAATCCTTCGCCAGGGCGCAAATGGATACATGTAATTTCTTCTGTAATTTCTCAGAACATCAGAAGTATACCAATAAGTTCAAGATATAATTCGATAAATACAATTAATTGTATAAAATTTGCGTTGAGAAATGAAATCAGGGCTGCAGCTTCACATCACAGTATTCGATCTTTAGAAAAAATCTGCGGGGACAATGAGACAACCTATAAATAAACCTGATAAATATAATATATGTTGCTGGAATACTTACACCCAGAAAATAAGAATACCCGAAAAAAGTAGTGGCCAGAGAGAAAATAAGAACGGTGCAACTAGTCAAAGAGGGATGAGAAAGAGAAAAAGATAAGAAGACAAGAAGAAGAAAAAGGAGGTACCACAGGGTATCCGTGCATAACCACAAAGCCAGTTAGATTCAGGAAAGAAGATACAACAACCCAAACCAAGAGTGAAAACGATACAATGGAACAAAAAATATATAAGAGAAGAAATAGAAAGCGGGTAGTTCCAGCAGGAAGGCACAAGGACCAGAGAACAACCCTCACAGCAACGTGCTGGGGAAACAGTCAAAAACACACGAGGGTCCCTGAATATGAATGCTAGGGGGAGGAGGCAGGGAAAACACTGTAATCAAGAACAAGAAAACCTCCCCTAGAACGAAATATATGAAAAGGCAAACACTCTAATCTTTGATTCAAAACATCATCATAGTCCCACACAGAGAGCATTTATTTGAAAAACATATGTCTATTTATTATTATTTTCTGAAATTTTCATTTGTAAATCCAAAAGCAATAAGGATCAATATATATACATACTCTATTTACATTTCAAAGCATATGTGAAGCATGCCCTCTCTTAGCTTCATTGCAATCACCAATCACACACATCCAAACCATCATCAGTCATACCACTCAACAGTATATACAGAGAACACAAACAAATGACAAAAAATTGACATTCATATATATATATATATATATACCATTTAAAACAAACATACAAAAAAGAAGAAGCAAATGCAAACAAAACAAAACAAAAGGCGCAGACGCGCGTTTCGGAACAGGACCGATATCCACCAATCCTTCGCCAGGGCGCAAATGGATACATGTAATTTCTTCTGTAATTTCTCAGAACATCAGAAGTATACCAATAAGTTCAAGATATAATTCGATAAATACAATTAATTGTATAAAATTTGCGTTGAGAAATGAAATCAGGGCTGCAGCTTCACATCACAGTATTCGATCTTTAGAAAAAATCTGCGGGGACAATGAGACAACCTATAAATAAACTTGATAAATATAATATATGTTGCTGAAATACTTACACCTAGAAAAAAAGAATACCCGAAAAATGTAGTGGCCAGAGAGAAAATAAGAACGGTGCAACTAGTCAAAGAGGGATGAGAAAGAGAAAAAGATAAGAAGACAGGAGGAAGAAAAAGGAGGTACCACAGGGTATCCGTGCATAACCACGAAGCCAGTTAGATTCAGGAAAGAAGATACAACAACCCAAACCAAGAGTGAAAACGATAAAATGGAACAAAAAATATATAAAAGAAGAAATAGAAAGCAGGTAGTTCCAGCAGGAAGGCACAAGGACCAGAGAACAACCCTCACAGAAACGTGCTGGGGAAACAGTCAAAAACACACGAGGGTCCCTGAATATGAATGCTAGGGGGAGGAGGCAGGGAAAACACTGTAATCAAGAACAAGAAAACCTCTCCTAGAACAAAATATATGAAAAGGCAAACACTCTAATCTTTGATTCAAAACATCATCATAGTCCCACACAGAGAGCATTTATTTGAAAAACATATGTCTATTTATTATTATTTTCTGAAATTTTCATTTGTAAATCCAAAAGCAATATGGATCAATATATATACATACTCTATTTACATTTCAAAGCATATGTGAAGCATGCCCTCTCTAAGCTTCATTGCAATCACCAATCACACACATCCAAACCATCATCAGTCATACCACTCACAGTATATACAGAGAACACAAACAAATTACAAAAAATTGACAGTCATATATATATATACCATTTAAAACAAACATACACAAAAGAAGAAGCAAAGGCAAACAAAACAAAACAAAAGACGCCAACGCGCGTTTCCGAACAGGACCGATATCCACCAATCTTTCGTCAGCGCGCAAATGGATACATGTAATTTCTTCTGTAATTTCTCCGAACATTAGAAGTATACCAATAAGTTCAAGATATAATTCAATAAATACAATTAGTTGTATAAAATTTGCGTTGAGAAATGAAATCAGGGCTGCAGCTTCACATCACAGTATTCGATCTTTAGAAAAAATCTGCGGGGACAATGAGACAACCTATAAATAAACCTGATAAATATAATATATGTTGCTGGAATACTTACACCCAGAAAATAAGAATACCCGAAAAAAGTAGTGGCCAGAGAGAAAATAAGAACGGTGCAACTAGTCAAAGAGGGATGAGAAAGAGAAAAAGATAAGAAGACAAGAAGAAGAAAAAGGAGGTACCACAGGGTATCCGTGCATAACCACAAAGCCAGTTAGATTTAGGAAAGAAGATACAACAACCCAAACCAAGAGTGAAAACGATAAAACGGAACAAAAAATATATAAGAGAAGAAATAGAAAGCGGGTAGTTCCAGCAGGAAGGCACAAGGACCAGAGAACAACCCTCACAGAAACGTGCTGGGGAAACCGTTAAAAAACACACAAGGGTCCCTGAATATGAATGCTAGGGGGAGGAGGCAGGGAAAACACTGTAATCAAGAACAAGAAAACCTCTCCTAGAACAAAATATATGAAAAGGCAAACACTCTAATCTTTGATTCAAAACATCATCATAGTCCCACACAGAGAGTATTTATTTGAAAAACATATGTCTATTTATTATTATTTTCTGAAATTTTCATTTGTAAATCCAAAAGCAATAAGGACACCAATATATATACATACTCTATTTACATTTCAAAGCAAATGTGAAGCATGCCCTCTCTTAGCTTCATTGCAATCACCAATCACACACATCCAAACCATCATCAGTCATACCACTCAACAGTATATACAGAGAACACAAACAAATGACAAAAAATTGACATTCATATATATATATATATATATATATATATATATATATATATATATATATATATATATATATATATACCATTTAAAACAAACATACAAAAAAGAAGAAGCAAATGCAAACAAAACAAAACAAAAGGCGCCGACGAGCGTTTCGGAACAGGACCGATATCCACCAATCCTTCGCCAGGGCGCAAATGGATACATGTAATTTCTTCTGTTATTTCTCAGAACATCAGAAGTATACCAATAAGTTCAAGATATAATTCGATAAATACAATTAATTGTATAAAATTTGCGTTGAGAAATGAAATCAGGGCTGCAGCTTCACATCACAGTATTCGATCTTTAGAAAAAATCTGCGGGGACAATGAGACAACCTATAAATAAACTTGAAAAATATAATATATGTTGCTGAAATACTTACACCCAGAAAAAAAAAATACCCGAAAAATGTAGTGGCCAGAGAGAAAATAAGAACGGTGCAACTAGTCAAAGAGGGATGAGAAAGTGAAAAAGATAAGAAGACAGGAGGAAGAAAAAGGAGGTACCACAGGGTATCCGTGCATAACCATAAAGCCAGTTAGATTCAGGAAAGAAGATACAACAACCCAAACCAAGAGTGAAAACGATAAAATGGAACAAAAAATATATAAGAGAAGAAATAGAAAGCGGGTAGTTCCAGCAGGAAGGCACAAGGACCAGAGAACAATCCTCACAGAAACGTGCTGGGGAAACCGTTAAAAAACACACGAGGGTCCCTGAATATGAATGCTAGGGGGAGGAGGCAGGGAAAACACTGTAATCAAGAACAAGAAAACCTCTCCTAGAACAAAATATATAAAAAGGCAAACACTCTAATCTTTGATTCAAAACATCATCATAGTCCCACACAGAGAGTATTTATTTGAAAAACATATGTCTATTTATTATTATTTTCTGAAATTTTCATTTGTAAATCCAAAAGCAATAAGCACATCAAAATATATGCATACTCTATTTACATTTCAAAGCATATGTGAAGCATGCCCTCTCACAGCTTCATTGCAATCACCAATCACACACATCCAAACCATCATCAGTCATACCACTCAACAGTATATACAGAGAACACAAACAAATTACAGAAAATTGACATTCATATATATATATATACCATTTAAAACAAACATACACAAGAGAAGAAGCAAAGGCAAACAAAATAAAACAAAAGGCGCCGACGCGCGTTTCCGAACAGGACCGATATCCACCAATCCTTCGTCAGGGCGTAATCGGATACATGTAATTTCTTCTGTCATTTCTCCGAACATCAGAAGTATACCAATAAGTTCAAGATATAATTCAATAAATACAATAAGTTGTATAAAATTTGCGTTGAGAAATGAAATCAGGGCTGCAGCTTCACATCACAGTATTCGATCTTTAGAAAAAATCTGCGGGGACAATGAGACAACCTATAAATAAACCTGATAAATATAATATATGTTGCTGGAATACTTACACCCAGAAAATAAGAATACCCAAAAATAGTAGTGGCCAGAGAGAAAATAATAACGGTGCAACTAGTCAAAGAGGGATGAGAAAGAGAAAAGATAAGAAGACAAGAAGAAGAAAAAGGAGGTATCACAGGGTATCCGTGCATTATCAGAAAGGCAGTTAGATTCAGGAAAGAAGATACAACAACCCAAACCAAGAGTGAAAACGATAAAATGGAACAAAAAATATATAAGAGAAGAAATAGAAAGCGGCTAGTTCCAGCAGGAAGGCACAAGGACCAGAGAACAACCCTCACAGCAACGTGCTGGGGAAACAGTCAAAAACACACAAGGGTCCCTGAATATGAATGCTAGGGGGAGGAGGCAGGGAAAACACTGTAATCAAGAACAAGAAAATCTCCCCTAGAACAAAATATATGAAAAGGCAAACACTCTAATCTTTGATTCAAAGCATCATCATAGTCCCACACAGAGAGTATTTATTTGAAAAACATATGTCTATTTCTTATTATTTTCTTACATTTTCATTTGTAAATCCAAAAGCAATAAGGACACCAATATATATACATACTCTATTTACATTTCAAAGCAAATGTGAAGCATGCCCTCACACAGCTTCATTGCAATCACCAATCACACACATCCAAACCATCATCAGTCATACCACTCAACAGTATATACAGAAAACACACACAAATTACAAAAAATTGCCATTCATATATATATACCATTTAAAACAAACATACAAAAAAGAAGAAGCAAAGGCAAACAAAACAAAAGAAAAGGTGCCGACGCGCGTTTCAGAACAGGACCGATATCCACCAATCCTTCGTCAGGGCGAAAATGGATACATGTAATTTCTTCTGTAATTTCTCAGAACATCAGAAGTATACCAATAAGTTCAAGATATAATTCAATAAATACAATCAATTGTATAAAATTTGTGTTGAGAAATGAAATCAGGGCGGCAGCTTCACATCACAGTATTCGATCTGTAGAAAAAATCTGCGGGGACATTGAGACAACCTATAAATAAACCTGATGAATATAATATATGTTGCTGGAATACTTACACCCAGAAAATAAGAATACCCGAAAAAAGTAGTGGCCAGAGAGAAAATAAGAACGGTGCAACTAGTCAAAGAGGGATGAGAAAGAGAAAAAGATAAGAAGACAAGAAGAAGAAAAAGGAGGTACCACCGGGTATCCGTGCATAACCACAAAGCCAGTTAGATTCAGGAAAGAAGATACAACAACCCAAACCAAGAGTGAAAACGATAGAATGGAACAAAAAATATATAAGAGAAGAAATAGAAAGCGGGTAGTTCCAGCAGGAAGGCACAAGGACCAGAGAACAACCCTCACAGCAATGTCCTGGGGAAACTGTCAAAAACACACAAGGGTCCCTGAATATGAATGCTAGAGGGAGGAGGCAGGGAAAACACTGTAATCAAGAACAAGAAAACCTCCCCTAGAACATAATATATGAAAAGGCAAACACTCTAATCTTTGATTCAAGACATCATCATAGTCCCACACAGAGAGTATTTATTTGAAAAACATATGTCTATTTATTATTAGTTTCTGAAATTTTCATTTGTAAATCCAAAAGCAATAAGAACATCAATATATATACATACTCGATTTACATTTCAAAGTAAATCATTGTCCCCGCAGATTTTTTCTAAAGATCGAATACTGGGATGTGATGTGATTTCACTTCTCAACGCAAATTTTATACAATTAATTTTATTTATCGAACTATTTCTTGAACTTATTGGTATACTTCTGATGTTCTGAGAAATTACAGAAGAAATTACATGTATCCATTTGCGCCCTGACAAAGGATTGGTGGATATCGGTCCTGTTCCGAAACGCGCGTCGGCGCCTTTTGTTTTGTTTTGTTTGCCTTTGCTTTTTCTTTTTTGTATGTTTGTTTTTAATGGTATATACCTATGAATGTCAATTTTTTGTAATTTGTTTGTGTTCTCTGTATATACTGTTGAGTGGTATGACTGATGATGGTTTGGATGTGTGTGATTGGTGATTGCAATGAAGCTGTGAGAGGGCATGCTTCACAAGTACCCGCCCCCCGCTGCAGGCGGGGGGCGGGGACTTTCACCAAAACAGAAGGAGGAGCGGTGAACTGATGAGCGGTGGCTGAGGTAAGGCTCAGGAGGACAATGTCGGGCAGGCGGGGGTCGGGGCAGGCGGGGGATGGGGACTTACACCAAAACAGAAGGATAGAATTTAGATCGGCTGAGGTAAGGCTCCGGGGGACAATGTCGGGCCAGGCGGGGGTCGGGGCAGGCGGGAGACGGGAAGTTACAACAAGACATAAGGGTACAATTTACATCGGCTGAGGACTTACAGCATCTGCCATAGAGATTGAGGCAGAGCGCCTCAAGACTGGGCCTTTGTCACATCCGGGGGACAATGTCGGGGCAGGCGGGGGTCGGGGCAGATGGGGGACGGAGCGGCCGTGCCCGGCCTGCTGGGCAATGTCGGGGCAGGCGGGGGTCGGGGAAACCTGATTGCTCCCGGACAAGGTCGGGACGGGCTTCTATTATATATATATATATATATATATATATATATATATATATATATATATATACACCGTTTCACAAGTTGCCTTTTTAGAGTGCACTCCCAACAAGTGTTTCAGAAGCACAGGAACAGCCTTCGTGAAGCACAAATAAATTAATAGTCACATGCCTTGCCTGACGCGTTTCAGAGTAAACAACCCTTTCTTCAGAGGAACATGCCAAACCATGTTCTTTCCGTAATCACTCCGACTAACATATCCCCTTTGATTTATATCCTGCCCAGCTGGGCCTGAATGAAATGACTCACGGGAGTTGGAGTCCCTTTTTAACCCTTGTGGGTCCAGAAACACAGAACATGTTTGTATTTAAACAGCATACTTTTCTTTTATTTAGCATTACTTGCACAAACACGGAAAGTTATTCCAAAAGTAAAGCGCAGCTTGTTGTTCCAATGCATCATTCAAAGTCTGAATGTACAGGATTTGCACAGATTCCTGCAAAGGTGCTCTCCCCGACCTGGCAGGCCGTCTTTTATACCGTTTCACAAGTTGCCTTTTTAGAGTGCACTCCCAACAAGTCTTTCAGAAGCACAGGAACAGCCTTTGTGAAGCACAAATAAATTAATAGTCACATGCCTTGCCTGAAGCGTTTCAGAGTAAACAACCCTTTCCTCAGAGGCTGCATGCCAAACCATGCTCTTTCCGTAATCACTCCAACTAACATATCCCCTTTGATTTATATCCTGCCCTGCTGGGCCTGAATGAAATGAATCATGGGAGTTCGAGTCCCTTTTTAACCCTCGTGGGTCCAGAAACACAGAACATGTTTGTATTTAAACAGCATACTTTTTTTTTTTTTTTAGCATTACTTGCACAAACACGGAAAGTTAGTCCAAAAGTAAATCGCAGCTTGTTGTTCCAATGCATCATTCAAAGTCTGAATGTACAGGATTTGCACAGATTCCTGCAAAGGTGCTCTCCCCGACCTGGTCGGTCTTTTATACCGTTTCACAAGTTGCCTTTTTAGAGTGCACTCCCAACTCCCAAGATAAATTTGGTCATTGTACTAAACCTATAAGTCATCTAAAAAGATGTCTTCAAGTAAGTATACAAAAAGGATAATATGTATATTTCAATAGACGTTATAGGTACTTGACTACTGGATTCAGTAAAAAAACAATCACCACTCGATCTGAATTGTGAACACTTCTGTCTGCAGTGTAGGCCAGAGAGAGCGGTCAGCAAGGACCCACAGCTACGTAATGTGGACTTGAGCTACCCAGTTTGTCATAAGCAAAGCAACAAAAAGCGTGTGCGGAGTCTGTAATGATACGTATGCATGGTGCAGACAGAGCACACTCGAGCAATGTCTTTTCCTACAGGACTGCGTCATCTACAATAGTGACTCGATCTGAATTGTGAACACTGCTGTCTGCAGTGTTAATTAAAGTCAGTACTCACACAGACAACCATGAATACCTTTTCTCACTTCCTCTTCACAAAATACAACAACATAAATTACAGAAAACTCTGCAATAAATAAATCAAAACAATTTGAATAGCGATTTCTGCTGTCTACAGTGTAGACTAGTCAGTGTTCCTTTGGACTTATGAATTTGGTCATTGTAGTAAACCTATATGTCATCTAAAAACAATTCTTCAAGCAAGTATACTAAAAGGATATTGTGTATATTTCAATAGGCATTCTAGTTACTTGACTACTGGATTCTGTAATTAAAGAATCACGACTCGATCTAAATTGTGAGCCCCGCTGACCTCAGTGTAGGCTAGAGGCACCATTCATTAACGCCTCACAGCCATGTACCATTGAATTCGAAAGCATGGAGTTGATTGCAGCAGATCAGGATGGGTACACAGAAATAATCATAGACTTGAACTTCTGAATCCTCAATCATAGAATCAAGACCCCGTTTCACTGTTCGGACCTGCTGTACCGCGGTGCACTCTACCGACTGGTGTCAACCAAGCACAATAATCATGTGCAACAGTTAGCTACGCAAGCACAGAGTCTGATGCACGTCAACGGAGGGAGTTCTATGAAAACCAAGCAACAAGTAATATCGGACATCTTCCATTGTGGGATCAAGACACTATTCTACTGTTGGGACCTGGAGTAGGTTGCACCTGGTCGAAGGGATTACCTTCATCTTCACTCTCAGATGCAGTTCTAACATCGTCCATTGTGGGATCAAGACACCATTCCACTGTTGGGACCTAGAGTTGGTTGCACCTGGTCGAAGGGAGTACCTTCATCCCCACTCTCAGATGCAGTTCCAACATCATACATTATGCGATCAAGACACAGTTCTACTGTTGATACCTACAGTTGTTTGCACCTGGTCAGAGGGGGTACACAGAAATTATCACAGACTTTAACTTCTGACATACTCAATCATAGAATCAAGACCCTGTTTCACTGTTCAGACCTGCTGTACCGCGGTGTAGTCCAGCGACTGCCATCAGCCAAGCCCAATAATCATGTGCAGCAGTTAACTACGGAAGCACAGAGTGCGATGCACCTCAATGGAGGGAGTTCTGTGAAAAGCTAGCAGCAGGTAATATCGGACATCGTCCGTTGTGGGATCAAGACATCGTTTCACTGTTTGGACCTAGAGTTGGTTGCACCTGGTCGAAGGGAGTACCTTCATCTCCACTCCCAGATGCAGTTCTAACATCATCCTTTGTGGGATCAAGACACAGTTCCACTGTTGGGACCTAGAGTTGGTTGCACCTGGTTGAAGGGAGTTCCTTCATCTTCACTCTCAGATGCAGTTCTAACATCCTCCATTATGCGATCAAGAGTAGACACCGTTCCACTGTTGATACCAGTTGGACTACTGTGTTAGTAGTATACAGAGCACTCCAGGGTGCTGGGCGCTGTGTGCCTGTGTTGCGGTAGCCAGCGTTGATCTCAGGAACCTTCCGACCTCGCATACCTCAGTCTAGGAGCTTCCACCAGCACGTGGTGGGCCCTTCTTTCACATAATGCGGTAGCAAAAGGTAAACTGTGTGGCATATGTGCGTCGCAGCGGCCATGACGGTTTCTGGATACCAGCAGGCTGAGAGCATCATTCACGCAGCCACCTTCACTCACTGGGTCAACTTCATGGCGGTGTAAGTTGCCCAGACCTGGCAGATACATTCGCCATTCCTGAGCGAAACCACACCCACAGAAACCTGACTTTTATTCATACCCCTACACTAGCCTTGCGTACCCCAAGCCAGCCCACTACGCTAAAGATTTGGAGGGGAGGGGGCACGTACGCGCTATCTTTTCGTAATCTTCCCTACTGACTGTACTATCATGGTTGCGTCCACTGTCTACTTCACTCAATAGGCCATAAGTGTATGTTCACATGCACGTCTGTGCTCTGCATACTCAAGTCTGTCCAGCACATCCTCTCAACACTTTGCATTGTATACTTTTATAATCGAGAATCACTTCCAATGTTTCCAAATACTTCGCTCCCATCACTCCCCACATTCTGCATTGTGTGGCAGAGGTGCCTTGCCATGTTTGGTTTGTATACATGACTAGCCGCGGTTCCCACAGTTGGTAGTATCATTGTGTCTGCTAGGTGTACATGTTGTTTGTCATGTTCCATGTGATTATATAAGGTAGCACGTTTATTCAAGAACAGTGGTTTCTACCATTTACATATCGCTGTCCTAAAGAGGATACAGAACTTTTTCTCACAGGTGAAAAGTGCGATCACAATGACACTCATTCATTACTTTCCAAGAATGTCTAAAGGCACATCGCTTCTAAGCTTACAGCCTTCAATATTGCATGCTTTCTTAAAACCACGCCAACTCCCACAATCAGACGAACATTCACACAGCTTTCTAAAAGCACTTATCTGCTTCTCAAGAACATGCACTCCTACGGAATATGAGCTGGCATACTGTCTGTCCTTACTGTTTCAAACTGAGTAACTTCCTGTGGCAATGTCTATTCCCACCCACACAAAACAACAATCACCAAACTTCAACTTGACCTTCAAAACCTACTTTGAAAACAGATTTCATTAAACTAACCAAAGTGAAACAGCTTTTGTTCAGAACAGAAGTGTCCCTCACTTCTGCAAAAGGAATTTATCGACTGTAGATAACACGAACTTCAAGTAAAATCCAGTCCCTTTTAAATGTGAACCTCCCATTACACTTTGTGAATTGTTACACAACTCTCAACACATCTCACACTCAAGTCCTGGCACACTTTTTTTTAACATGGTCTCCTCCGGCCTTCTCACACTCTTTCAAACAGTTTTTGGTATAATACCAGACTTCATTTATTCGATCATTTATGGAATAACAGGAACAGTGCCCATAATTTTTGCTATCTTTGAGGCCAACCTCCAACTATTTTTGCTTGTAAAAAATGGCTCGTCTCCCTGTGCTAACAACCTTGTCCGACAGAATACGCCTCTAGGCAAAGCTACATCAATACTGTCAAAAAATGGAACAACTTTTCGGATGCCTGCCTGTATCTATTAACGGAGCCAGCTACAACATGACATTTATTTACACATATGCACTCTGCGTACACCCATCTTTTTATTGCCAAATGTGCCCAGTCGAATGGCGAATGGATCTATGCCCTGCCAACATCCCAACAATCGCTCCCAATATCCAGCAGGTAATGAAGTATCTTGAAAACTATGAACTTGATTGGTCAGGCAGTGGAGAAATGGCAGATGCAATGCAAAGGGTATCGTGGCAGAATGGGATTTCTGCGCAGCACAAAAGATCTCCTGCAACGTGCGACCTTTGACAACATCGTAGATTGCCTGCAAATTCAAATTGCCGCTCCAACATTCGAGGAACATTACTGTCCCTTCGAGGATATGAATTGGATCGCTTCCCTTTTCTCAGACAATGGCAACAATGACCTCTTGGATCATTATGCATCTCAAGCCGCTGAAGAACTTCTGGACTGCAATTTCCAAGACTTGTAAGAAATTCATGTTATTCTTGGTTTGAATTTTTTCAACTTTTCTGACTTTTTCCTTAAAAGTTTTTTAATACACTTAAATTGAATTATTTTCATATAATAACTTTCTCAGTACGCTCATGCATTTGAACACCGTTTTCATTATTGCCCCTTATGTCTCCACTCTAACCAGGGATCGGTGATGTATGGCCTATGCAAATATGCTATTTACTTGCTAAATTAGCCTAAACCCTACATCCATTTTGAAACCATGTCTATTCTTTGTGCATTCGTCTCTCTGCCTGCCTGTTATCCACAACGCCCTTTCACACAAATTTACTCTTCCTCAACCTGTGCTCACAAGCTGGCGATCAAGATTAAAAAACACAACATTGTTTAGGAACTGGTTGGCTCAGTGTGGTAATCGTATCCTACCTTTATTTTCATTATACAATTTAGTAATTCATGTCTAATAGCTATTCTTCATGTCACATGGAACTGTAACATGCAATGTGGAATTCACTGATGCAGGAGCTTCTGTTTGAATACAGCAGAAGCGGTTGGAGCCTTAGCTCTCTACACAATATTTTCTTTTTTAAAGAGCTGAAGACAATAATGTATGGTTTGACCAGAAGGGTACCGAATGTGCTTCTCAGAAGCGCAATGTTTGTATGCCTCCTCAAAATTCCGATGTGGGTAGAACTATTACCAATTGTGACATGCATCAGATAGAATCTACTGTACAACAGATTCCTTACTGTTCTACTATTGATAATTTTGTGTTACAAAAAAGCAGTACCAGGGTACCTAAAACGTGTGATGATTACATTTTGCTGAATCTTTTTTTGTTCTTTGTTTTCTTAAAGGATACATGTGGTAATCGTATCCACCTTTATTTTCCTCTTAGAATTTAGAGTCATTCAACTCCAATAAGTATTGTTGATGTCACATGGAACTGTGACATGTAATGTGGAATTCACTGATACAGGAGTTTACGTTTGAATCCAGCAGGACAGCGCAGAGTTTGCCTCAGCTGGATGCCTTACCTATTGCACCAGTGGGTCCATTTATGGCACTTAAATAAAGACACTTTGTATGTAACTTTCAAACTCCATCGCTTTATTACACACAACCACTTTCTTACACACATCCAATTTCACCATATGTCTTCTGTGGCATTTATAACATTCTGCATTATATTCTTCAACATTATTTCTTTATTCCTGCTTTCTCAAACACTGCATTCGAGTCTTCAGACCGGTAGGGGTGAGTAGTTCACTTCCCGCTCCCTGTGTAGTATAAACGCATACTAACACTACTTACACAGGTATGGTACTGCGACCAGTATCCTACAGCACTCACAGCACAT
The DNA here is from genome assembly GCF_964263255.1 of Lissotriton vulgaris. Classification (NCBI taxonomy): domain Eukaryota; kingdom Metazoa; phylum Chordata; class Amphibia; order Caudata; family Salamandridae; genus Lissotriton; species Lissotriton vulgaris. Next base: position 143,404 of record NW_028244612.1, read on the forward strand.
CACTTTACAGCAATCAGCTCACGACTTAGACTCACAGTTTCATCCCCGTCTTCTGAGCGGGTCCAGTGAATAGTTTGCTTCCCACTCCCGCTATAGTCTAAACACATACTAACACCACCTGCACAGTGATGCTACAGCGGCCGGTATGCTACAGCGCCCAGAGCACATCAGTTTACAGCACTCAACTCACAGTTTAGGTGCACAGTTTCATCCCCAAGTTTACCGGTACCTCACCTCAGCACCATCTCACTCTAAGCAAAACAGCACTTTCACAGTGGTATGGGTAAATACTTCGCTTCACACTCCCACTATAGCACACCCTAACCACCCTACAGAGCTCCCAGCACTCCTACCCTCCTCTTTCCTACTTTTTCACCCTTTTTTCCCCTTACTCCCTTCAACAGAATCACAAAATGGCGGGCAACACTTCCTAGTTGCAACTGCTCGCACCACTCGCAGCCAATAAGCAGCAAGCTCGTGCTTGTAACGCCTCAGACAAGCAGGTGGCAGAATTCCCAAATATTGATATCTGTAAATTTCAATATTTCTACAAAGCTACTGAACACATTTACACCAAATTAACAAAAGCGTGCTTTCTAGACCAAGACCCTTCTCCCTGCCAACTTTAGGGTAATTCCGTTCACCCTTTCGACCTGTAGTCTTGTCTAAAGTTTTCTATGACTCAAACTTAATTAGGATAACCAATAATTTGGAGATCCTTGCGCTTCAGAACTCAATATTCAGATCTGGGTAAAACATGCCTCTGTGGGCTAATCAAGGATTCTTATGCAGCTGCATATATTTGTTTACATCGGTTATGTCCATTCGACTAATTCTAGGTTACTAGATATACTCTAACCTTTTGTGACGCACTACAATTGAGCCCTAGTGGGCTTTTACGGTCACCTGCTTCTCTATTAATTGTTACTCACGCCCCAGTGGGCAAAATCCTAAAGAAAAAAATATATCATCACATTTTATAGCCATGTCCTGTGGCTGCTTAGTTACTCCCTTGAACAAAAACTACTGGGTTTGGGCTCCCAACAGCACAGCTTGCCACAAGCTAATAATAAACAACAGAAGATGCACGTGCTGCTAATAAATTACCTGCCCTATTTTTGGCTAAACATCAGAGTTGAAACAAATGTTTATTTTGACCACAAAGTGACGTTTATTTATTTTATATTAATTGGACTCATTTATTCATTTTATCTCAAAGAAATTAATTTTTTACAAAGTTTATTTTTTAAGACCTTATGTACAATATAAACAACAAATAGCATATATTCAAATATATATTTTTACAAATAGAAAAATTTGAAAAATTAGACAAAGCAAATCACACACCATCAGTCATACAACTTTCACACCACACTATGTACACAATATATACAGACACATCAACAAGAAACAATGTGAATTATTTCAACACTGTAATCAAATGGATTACAATAAAGCCAAAAACATTTGTATTTTGTAAGAAGCGTTTGATATTTTTCACAGTTTTAAATGTTCTTTTTAGGCTTATAGAGTCTACGCGTTTAGAACTCAAAAGAAATAATGAGTTCTCATCAGGACCAAGGTCTGTGAAAGAGAAAGGGGAGAAACATATTGGTATGCTGTAAAACTCTAATGCTACACTGCCTTTTACTACTGCAAGCTAAATGCCTCTTACCTCTCAGTTGGGTAGAGACCAGAAGACGTGTAGGTGTGTCCGAAAAAGTAACCATCTGTCATAAGAAACACATAAGACACCATCAACTACTACAACGTGTCTATTTTTCAAACACCATGCAAGCATACACCTCTCGTTTAAGCTTACATGGTCAAAGTGACTGGATCCCACGAATATATGCGAGGTCCGCCTGGTGGATGCTGTGTATCAAGCATGGACGAATTTTGCGAATCTCGCGTTCGCGAATTTTGCGGATTTGCGAATTCGCAATCCGCAAAATCCGCGAATTCTCGCAAATTTGCGGATTTTTTTTTGTGTTCGCGCGGGTTTCTGCCAGTTCGCGAGGGTTTTTGTACAATTTCGCAAACGCGAACTTACCTGTCGGGTCGCAAGTTTTGCGAACTTGTTGTTTCTACGTGTCCAGCCTGTTTGGGACACTCTTCTTCATCACTGCCACCCTCTGTCACCACTGCCACTTTCTGGTTCACCCATGCCACCCTCTGGCTCACCCATGCCACCCTCTGTTTCATCACAGCACCCTCTGGTTGTCCAGTGTACATTATTGTGGCAAAGCAAAGCACACCTTCCCTGCCTCAAGTGACCTGAATTAATTTGGGGCTGATTAATGTGTCACAGAATTTTTTTTTAGCTGGCACCTGCTTCCTTAGTGCTTCCTGATTAGTGATCTTTTGCACTTGCTAAGTGCTTTCATTGTTGCAAAATTAGTTACAACACCTGCCCTGCCCCAACTGGCAATAATGAATTAGGGGCTGATTAATGTGTCACTGGATTTGAACTTCCAGCCTGGCTCCTGCTTGTCTCCCTTAGCTGTAATTCAGGACCTTTGTGGCATATGTGTAACTATTCTGAGGGTCAGAGCAGGGTCACATAATAGTTGCAAGTAGGCAACTGAACTCTGGAGGGGCCCCTCAGGAAGCACTAAAGGAAATGGCTACTAATGATGAGCTTGAACTTTTGAACCTGGTAAGTAGTTTCAGTTTTGCTAAGATCGTATTTCTGCAATTTAGCGCTTATTCGCGGGGCGCGAAGTTGAACTGGGAAGCCGCGAACTCACGCGAACAGTGCGAGTAAGACATAAAATCAGCTACTCGCGGATTTGCGGATTTTGCGGGAAATTCGCGAATCTCGCGGATTGCGAATTTACCGAAAATCCGCAAAATCCGCGAGCGGAACGGATTTTCCGCCCATACTTACCGGTGAGTACTCGCGGCGGTAGTGGGGCGTGATCAGGAGAATGAACTGGGCTGGTATGTGCTCACCTTGGAACCGGTGAATGGATCTGTGTATCCGGGATTGCAGCCAGCGCTGATTATTCTAAAAATAGACGGAGATAGTCTGTCAGAACTGGGTCACGGGGTCTCCGTTATCAGATTTTCACATTAGTGGCGTCGCGATTCTTACCTCCATTGAATCGCGTCAGTGCGGAACAGTTTTCCGTGGCTTCTGCTAGGCGTCCTTGCTGTGCAATGCTTCCAGATCCGCAAAGGATCCTGGGGGAAGTAGTTGATGTGCTGTTTTCTTCGCTTTAAATATCTTAAAGTGAAATGAGTCAGGACGGTTGAATTAGCTCGCGAATTACAAAATAATTGAGAATTGAGTTCAACACCGTGCCTCCTGTGCTTCTGAAGGAAGCTCTCTTACTATAATGCTCCTTTGTGTGGCGCAATATCGGGGGGCTCGATTTGATTTGCTCCATTTGGTGTATGATGGATTGTGGGAGTTGTAGTGTACGCTTGCTGGATACAACGTCAGATCGTGGCTCTCTTACTATAATGATCCTTTTTGTGGCGCAATATCGGGGGGCTCGTAGGATTTGCTCCATTTGGTGTATGAAGAATTGTGGGAGTTGTAGTGTACGCTTGCTTGATACAACGTAAGGTTGTGGCTCAAGGAAATAGTGACATCATCATCGAGCAGAGGCCGATGTGTCCATGATCACAAATGCTGTATAGTATTGGTTAACTTATTCGCATTGGCGGGGGATACCAGCATTGAAGCAGATATCAGTGTATGTGTTTCTTTTAATTAGATGTGCATCAGATGTAATCAAGAGAAGACAGAATATGTGTCCTTTGTTATGTCCGCTGGTGTTGGTTCAAAGTTTGAACATTTCTGACATCTCATTTATCCGGAAAATGCTGTATTAAATTTGACAATTAACATCGCTTCCATTTTTGTTAATTTGGCGTCTAAGTTTCCACCTCTGGCATCATTTTCAACCTTTGCAATGACTGTCCAAATTAAATCAGTATCTTTGTGTTGTTTTTCCTGCCAATGATTCACTAGAGGTGCTGTTGCCACATTATTCCGAATTCTTGATTTATGTTGCTGTATTTGGAGGCGGACCTCTTGGTTTGTTTTTCCAATATATGCCAGATTGCAGGGGCATATAATTCCATACACCACGTAGCGCGATTTGCAGTTGGAAACCTTGTCACGTTTCCAACTAATTTGATTGTATGTAAAGACTGTTCCTTCTATCTTATTTATTATTATTTAGAAGTTTTCTATAGCGCTAACAAGACCCGAAGGTAGCAGAGCGCTTTACAGTAAAGGCATGAAAAGGTGGACAAAAAGACAAGTAACAAATAAAGGTGATCATCAAATGACAGTTCGTACAGTAGGACTTCTTGGCAATAGGATACTGAGTTCTCACATAGTTCTGGGGGTGGATGTTGATCCTAGTTACCCAGGACCTAGGGAACGGATGAGGAACAAGGATTTGAGTTGGCTCTTGAATTCCGCATAGGACGGTATGGTTCTGATATGCGGGGGGATAGAGTTCCATATTTTGGGGGCATTTCCTGAGAAGGAGCAGTCCGCAGTTTTCTTCTTTCTGGTTTTTGGTAGGATGAGCAGCAGGGAGTTAGAGCTTCTCAGGATTCTACTTTGGCCAGCTTTTGTGAGTTTGTTTGCCAGGTATTCTGGCTTTCCGGTGTGAAGGGCCTTGTGGGTTAGACAGGCCGTTCTGAAGGTGCTACGCATATCCATCGGGAGCCATTCAAGATCTTTGAGTGCAGGGGAGATGTGGTCGGATTTTTTGCATCCTGTGATCATTCTTGCTGCCGCATGCAATGTTGTTTTTAATGGGGCCAGGTGTGATTTGGGGATGCCTGTTAGGATTGAGTTCCCATAGTCCAGTCTAGATAAAACTAGTGATTGCGTGGCTAGTTTGAGGTCCTTGTTGGGAATGAAAGGTTTGATTTTGTTCAGCAGTCTGAGGTTAAAGAATGCGCTTTTTGCCGAGTTCTTAATGTGGTTTGTCAAGGTAAGTTTGGGGTCTAAGGTGAAGCCCAGAGATTTTACGGAATCAGCTAGCGTGAGAGAACCTTTAAGAGCATCGATCGACTTCAGCCACTCGATGATTTGAGGGTTGTCTTCTTTGTTTGAGATGAGAAGAGTTTCGGTCTTGTCGGGATTGAGTTTCAGGTGGTTCTTTGTCAGCCAATCTTGAACATCATTTAAGACGGCGTTTACTCGGTGGATGTCGTTAATTGAAGAGGTTTCCAGGTAGATCTGTGTGTCATCCGCGTAGAGGTGGAAGTGGATATTGGCATTCCTGAGTAGTTTGGCGAGCGGTTCCATATAGATGTTGAAGAGCTGAGGAGAAAGTACTGATCCTTGGGGGACACCCCTGTTGACTTGCTGGGATTCGGAGGTGAAATTCTTCATTTTTATTATTTGCGAGCGGTTGTGTAGAAAGGAGGAAAACCAATCGAGAACTACCTCGTCGAGGCCAGCTCTTACTTGCAGAGTCTTGATGAGGAGCCTATGGTCCACCGTGTCGAAAGCTGCGGATAAATCAAGGAGTATGAGGAGGCAGCATTTGTCAGCGTCAAGGGAGCCGTGAATATCGTCTATGATGTTCAGCATCGCGGTTTCTGTGCTGCGGCCTTGTCTGAAGCCGGATTGGAGGGGGTCTAGGAGATTGATGTTATCCAGATGATGAGTCAATTGCAGGAGAACGCATCGTTCCAGTGTTTTGGCAAGTAGAGGGAGGTTAGATATCGGTCTGAAATTGTTCAAGTCAGTAGAGTCAAGACCGGGTTTTTTCAGCAAAGGGGTGACTTGTCCCATTTTTAGACAGTCGGGGACCACTCCGCTTTGTAGGGAGCTGTTTATGATTTTGCCCCAGATAGGTGCTAAGGTGAGTTTCATTTTTTTGATTAGTGAGGTGGGAATGGGATCTGAGATGTGAGCTGATGGTTTGGAGGTCGAGATCAGCGAGATTATCTCAGTTTCCTGCACGTGGCGAAAGCTTAGCCAACGGAGGGGGGAGGAGCCGGAAGGTAGGGCCTGAGGGATGGCCGCGTTGTCCTTCGGGAGGTGTGAGTTGTTGATGTCTAGAGATAATTCGATTTTTAGGACTTTGTCGTTGAAGAAGGTGGCGAAGTTATCGCATAGTTCTTTGGACTCCTGCAGGGGTGAGGGTAGAGGCTTGGATGTTTGACGTCTGATAATGTTGTAAAGCTCCTTAGGTCTGTTTTTGGAATTGGCTAGTGCCTCTCGGAAGAAGCTGGATTTCTTGTTTTTGATGTGGTTGTTGTATTTCCTGCGTGCTGTTTTTAGTTGTAAGCGAAGGATGGCTGTTGGGTTGTTTCTCCACTTTCTTTCTTTGGCTCTCAAGGATCTTCTTTCTGCGTTGAGGTCCGCATTGAACCAGGTTCTAGAAGGGGTGGCACGGCTTCTTTTGAGCTTTAGTGGAGCTAGATTATCGAGAATGGAGACTAGCTCGGAGTTGTAGTGGTCGATGAGATCATTGGTCGAGAGGTGCAGAGAGTTGTCTGGAAGAAGTGAACTTAGTTGGCCTTCTAGAATGTCTTGGGGTACTTGGGAGAGGTTTCTTGACCATTTGGGGTGGTCTTGGGGAGGTTTGAGCGGGATGATGGGATGATTGATGTGAAATAGGATCATATGATGATCTGACCAGTCAACAGGTAGTATGTGGTTGACCGTGATTGAGTTCTTTTGTGCGATGATGGCGTCCAATGTGGCTCCTTTGTAGTGCGTCTCCTCAGTGCAATGTTGAGTGAGGTTGTTGTCGGCGAGGAGGCTGGATAGCGATTTGATTAGAGGGTTGTGGATTTCGTTCCATCGGAGATTCAGGTCACCAAGAATTATGTTGTTGGAATCACCGAGGGCGACTTGTGCAATCAGGTTGGATAGTTGATCTCCAAACTCGTTGTTTCTGCCAGGGGGGTGATAGAGTAGATGACACAGTAGAGAGTCGTTGTCTTTGGTTTTGATGACAGCGGATAGATATTCGAATGAGTTGTACTCGAAGGAGGAGGTTTCTGTGATGCTCCAGCTGTCCTTGTGGATGATAGCAACCCCACCTCCTCGTTGATCAATCCTGTCTTTGGAGATGAGGGAGAAACCAGGAGGTACCAGCATGTCAAGGCAGGGAGGAGATGTCTTGTTTAGCCAGGTCTCCGTGAGGAACGCAACGTCAATGTCATGTGTGAGGATAGCTTCGGCTAGGTCCGTTGCATGTAGTGAGGCCGATCTGCAGTTGATTAGGAGGCAGTTGGTGATTTTCTCCTGATTGCTGGTGGTTTTGTCTTTAGCCTCTCTAGGTATAGCGGTGAGGACTGGTAATCTCTGTCGTTTGAAGGTGGGTAGGTCTTTCCGGTAGCTCGTGATTACTTGGATTTTAGATTTAGGTGAAACTGAGATGGTAGGGTCGTAGGAAGTGGCTAGTAAGGCTGCTTCTCTGTCTGACATAGGAGCTTCTGATCTGCGCGGTCTGGAGGTCCGGTGTTTTGAGCCTGCTGGGGAGTGGGAAGAGATAGTGGTCGGGGGCCTGGTGCATGGGGCTCTGGAGTGTTCGAATTTTTTGGGACTGGAGACAGGGTCCTTGGGATATGGATCGATCGGGTGGGCATTGAGGGCTACTGTGGGCCCCTGGGTGGTGTTGGTGTTGGCGTTGGCGGGGAGGGGGGTTCGGAGAGGGGGTTTGTGGGGTTTGCAGGCTATACCGAGGTTAAGAAGGATTTCTATTAAGCCTTGGGTGATAGTGTCGACCTGGTTTTCAAGAGCTGTGAGCCGTTTTGTTATGGAGTCAATGGGGGGGTTGTGAGCAGCTGTGGAGGGGCCGAGCGTGTTATAGTTAGAGAGGGTGGGTTGAGAGATAGGGATCGGGATAGTGGGAGGGGGGGGTTTGGGGAGAGGGCTAGGGGGGGGGTTAGACATGGGAGAGATAGGGAGAGGAACAGGGGGAGGATTGGACAGGGGAGGTTTAAGAGTAGGGGGGAGACTAGAGGGGAGGCTCGTTGGCTGGGGACTGCCTGTTGGCAAGAGGGGAATTGTCCTAGGCGGTGGTCGGTGGTTGTGGCTGGGGGGGGTGAGATGGTTAGAGGGCGGGGTAGGGGGTGAGGGTTGGGATTCCTGTTGGAGGTGGATGGGTGGGCGAGGGGGATGAGATGTGGTGGGCGGGGGGGGAGCCTGGCGGGCTGTGAGTGGATCGAGAAGGGGCGTGTCGAGGTCTTCTCTGTGTGCTGAGAGAGTGGTCGGTGAGGGTGAAGAGGCGAGGTGTGGAGGGGTAGGGAGGGCTGCCTTGAGAGAGGGAAATAAGGAGTCAAAAACTTCCAGGTTATCATTGTTGGCTTGTATGAGGACTGTGCCGTTGGTGAAGATAGTCACGGTAGTATAACCTCTGCCAGCTGATCTGAACGGAAGAATCGCAGTTAGTTTGCAGCTGTGAGGAGTGGAGGTAGTTTTGGCGATGAGCATCCGCGTTCTGATCGTGGAGATCCAGTATTCGGGTCTTTCGGTGTGAAATATTAGATCCATCTTCATCGGTCCTAAGGAGGTCGAGTGGTAGATGTCAGTGATTAGGGTTTCTTTATGTTTGCAGATGAGTTTCTGTTTGAAGGTGCGCCGAAGCTTTGTAGAGAGAAGGGGGGGGTAGATGATGGTGAAGGCGTTCCGACTGTGAGGTTTGAGGTGGGCAGGGGGGGCTGGAGAAGGTGGAGGAGGCTGGTCCCGGGCCATCATGGGGATGGAGAGGGGGTGGGTGGTAGCCTGATTGAGTTGCGATGAGGGGCTTGGCGCTATATGGGCCCAGGGTGGCGAACCGTGGGGTACCAGTGGAGCGAAGAGTAGAGCGAAGAGGGTGAGGCTCCAGGCCTAGGAGGGGGGTCTTAAAGCCCGGGTGATTCTGCTTAGGAGTTTGTGGGTAGCCAGGCTCTAATTGGCAGTTGGACCTTTGTGAGCTAGCACCATGGGACTGGTGTATGGTGGAGACTCTGCGCAGGAGAGGATATGCAAACTGCCTCCCGGGCAAGCACTTCAACAGTCGGAACAGTGCAGGGTCTAGTCTGACGCCGTTCTATGGTTGCTGTAAGTGGGCTCTACCAGCCCTGATCTTTCTGATAGAGCTGCACCCTGTCTGGCGTAGAGGTAGGCTTTAAGTCACAGGACCTCCATGGCTAGTTAGGGGAAAGGTGGTTGTATTTAAAGGGAGAAGGACGTTCCGTTGCCCCCCTGTTTTTTTCCCCGCACGAGTTTAGCAGTCAGTAACTCACAGCGAGGTCAGGCAATGTCCTCCTTGGTCGCCATTTTGAGGTCAGGCACGGAGTCGGCGGCGATGGGGAGCAAAGGGAGCCGGTGAAGAGACTTCTCCTAACAGAAAGGTAGTTAAGGCTGAAGTTTTTGCACCCCCGAAATGGCCGGTACCTTGTCAGGTGGAAGCGGTGGCTCCGGTGGAGGTTCCAGTCAGGCGGCGTCTGCTTTGTCCGCCATTTTGAAGACAGGCGTGGGGTTTGCAAGTGGAGGGGAGCAGGCAGCTTCAAAGAAGGGATTATTTGCTTTAATGTTGTTGGTCTGGGCTGTAACTAGGCGCCCACATAGCCGTTTGTGCGTTTGCGGGGTGAAGAAAGTGGCTCCGGTGGGGGCTACAGTCAGGCGATGTCCTTTTCGGCCGCCATTTTAGAGACAGGCGCGGGGAATAAGCAGTGCCGAGAGTCACCGGGACTAATAGCTTTTTAGTAATGATGGTCTGGGCTGTAACTTGGCGCCCGTGACCTAGCTGGGCAGTCCGTGACCTTGCAGGGTGAAGAAGGCGGCTCCGGTGGGGGCTCCGGTCAGGCGGTGTCCTTTTTGGCCGCCATTTTGGAGACAGGCGCGGGGTTTAGCAGTGCCGGGAGTCACGGAGCTCCGGTGGAGAGATAGATATCTTCCGCGAATTGAGCCTGCTTGAGGAGTTCGTGGTTCCTGGTGGTGGCGCTGATGGTGGAATGCTGGATCCGGTCGGTGGTCTGCAGCAAGCGGGTGAGTGTCCTGGGGTCGCGAGGAAGGCAGAGGGGCGCCGATCACCGGAGAGCGAGATCAGGCGGCGGGACTCTGCTTTCCTAGGCGGGACAGGCTGCACTTATCCATCTTGAGCTTCGGTCGCGTTCCAGGTGTAGGGCAGCGCTAAGGGGGGCTCTCTTTATGATATTTCCAGTGCAGCCAGGAGCTCGGTTTCGGAGCTCGCTACCCCTGCGGCCTATCGTGGTGTCGCAACATGTACATGTCCCACATTTGTGGTGTCCCCGAATTGGTGGTAAGTTTAACATAGTCCGTAAATCTGGATTTATCTTTTTGGGCAAAGCAGCTCTGATCAATTGATTGGCAACACTGTGATTCTTTTTAAAGGCGAAAAGTGGTTCCTTTTTGAAGGTTTGGCCCAAATTACGTAACAGATGCCAGTTTTGTTTCACTACTTTTTTCAAAGCATTTGAGTTGGGACAAAACGTGGATACAAAGACTAATCTGTCTGTTTCTTTTTTTGCTCTTCTTTCCAAGAGGTGTCACGAGGAGTCCACCATGCTCTTTTTGCGGACTTTCTCAGTAGTTTTTTCGGGTATCCACGTTGGAGTAAATTAGCTGTAAGATTGTTTGCATGTTTCCAGTATTCTTCCTTGCATTGGCAATGTTGTCTTATCCGTAGATATTGCCCATATGGGAGGTTGTCTTTTAGGCTGCGTGGATGATTGCTATGGAAATGAAGAGCCCTGTTGCGATCAGTTGATTTTTTATGGAGTGTTGTTATTAGCTCACCTTCACAGGGGTACACTTCTACATCAAGAAACAGCATTTTTTCAGCCGAATGCTCCATGCTGAATTTAATTGTTGGTACCCTATTGTTGATCCAATCAAGGAATCTTTGGAGTTCCTCTTTTGATCCAGACCAGATGAAAAAAATATCGTCTATATAACGATACCAATGGGATATTGAGTATCGTTGGCCACCATAATGAAGGTGGGATGGTCATTTTTTGATTAAAAAACAAAACCTCCGTCTTATCGGTGTTAAGTCGCAGGTGGTTCGTGGACATCCAAGAACAGATTTCGCCAAGACAATGGGGGAAACTGGAGAGGCTGGAGTCAGAGTGATCGCTAAAAGAAAATATCAGCTGCGTATCATCAGCATAAGAGATCACTCTGACTCTGCATGCCTCTACTACCTTGGCCAACGGGGCCAGGTAAACGTTGAAGAACAAAGGACTTAACGCTGAGCCCTGTGGGACTCCGCGTACCAGAGGTTTACATTCTGATTTGAAAGGTCTGAGAAGAACCCTCTGTGATCGTCCTTGGAGGAAGGAACCCAACCACGATAGGGCAACGCCGCTCAATCCAATCTGCTCCATTCGGTCAAGAAGGATTTTATGGGACACCGTATCGAAAGCGGCGGATAGGTCGAGGAGGACCAACATGGCCACCTCGCCCTTGTCCACACACTCTCGCACAGTCTCCGATACTTCTAGCAGTGCGGTCTCAGTACTGAATCCAGTACGGAAGCCGGACTGGGAGTCATGCAGAAGGGAGTTGGTCTCTAGGTATTCTGCGAGTTGTAATTGGACTGCCTTTTCCAAAACCTTCGCGGGTTTCGGAAGGAGGGAAATAGGCCGATAGTTACTGAATTGCGTGGGGTCAGCATCAGATTTCTTTAAGATGGGCACAAGCAAAGCTTCCTTCCAGGCTAAGGGGAATTGGCCTAGTTGTAAAGAGGCGTTCCAAATGGAAGTGAGTGGCTCTAACAGTAAGGTAGACAACTCACTCATGATTTTTGAGAGAACCGGGTCCAAAGGGGAGCCAGATTTGCACTGTAATAATAGTTTACGTGCAAGATTAGGATTGAGATCCTTAAAGGCCACTAATGTAGGAGCAGTGGCCTGGTTAGTTGAAACCGGGGAAAGGGAAAGGTCAGGAGCTCCAGCTGGAGGGAAGGAGGATGCGATTTTTTCAATTTTTTCTTGAAAGAAGTCTGATAGTCCATTACAAAGAGACTGACTGGCTAGATTGTTAGGTGTCATAGCAGGGGGTTTTACAAAATCCTTAACAATTTAAAACAGTGTTTTTACCGAATTGTCTGCATCTTTAATTTGTGAGGCAAAAAACTCTTTCATGGCCAGTTTTTTTGATTTAGTAAATTTCCTAAGGGCCGTTCTGTAGATAGTTTTTGCCTCAGAGTCATAGGTAAGTCTCCATTTGCGTTCGAGTTTTTTACAATGGCTTTTTTCTTTACGTAGAGCATCTGAAAACCAAGGAGCAGATGGGCGGGATCTTGCAGATGACATAGATGTACATGGGGCAATTTCATCGATCGCAGCCGATAAGATCGTGTTAAACTTAGTAACACAGGCATCAATATTTCCTAAGTAAGACTCCAAAGGGCAGCTGAATATTGGCTCTAGGGTAGTACAGGTGACCTTATGCCATTTTCTTCTATAGTCTGATCCCAGTTCCACCGGGATAGGTGCCTGAGGGATAGGAATGTCGAACGCAAGCAAAAAGTGATCGGACCATGTGAGGGGGAGGGAAGTATGAGTAATGGTCCCTGGGAGGTTGGAAAAAATAAGGTTTAATGTGTGGCCCGCTACGTGCGTCGGACCATGGATGAGTTGCGTCAAACTCAGGCTCTGAAGAGAGTCGAGAAAACGTGTGGCTTGGGTACAAGTGGGGTCATCAACGTGAAGGTTAAAATCACCCAAGACTATGAAGTGTGGGTGCTTGAGGGATAGGTCCGTGATGATGTGCACCAGCTGTGATAGGGCAGAGGGGGAGGCTTTAGGGGGGTTGTAAACTAGGATGCCGGTAAGGTAGACTGCCGCAGAATCAGAAACAGAAAAATAAATGGCTTCAATCAGACCAATATTGGTAATTTTCTTAATAGTAATATTAAGGTGGGTTTTGAACAAGATGGCCAATCCACCTCCTGTCTTTCCCTCCCGGTTAACGCCCAAAAAGTGATAGTCTGGGGGGGTGGCTAAGTAGATATCCGGGTTTGAGGTATCTTTAGTCCATGATTCCGTAAGGAATAGTATATCCCAACTATGAGTAGTAAGGGTCGACCAAATTTCATTGGCATGACGGGGGAGGGATCGACAATTAATCAATGCAAGTTTTAAAAAGCAAGATGACAAGGCGGAGGGTAGAGGACGGGCGCGTTCGCGCCATGGGGAGAGAGATAGGAAGCATTGAGAACATTTGAAGGAATGGCCATCTAAATCCTTAGGGGAACAGCGATCAGATATAGAACAGGAGCCCGCTCCTATTTGTAACAGCTGTTCTCTGCTCCAACTGACGCGGGTCTCATTCACGACCTGGGCAGGGGGACTGGCCCTAGGCCCGTGCCAGGCGCGGACGGGCGCAGACGGGCTTGCCTTAGGCGCGCCTTTGGCGCGCCATCGGCGCACCCGCTGCGCCCGTCCGCTGCGCGGACGAGATGCGTAATTGCTTTTACACATGACAGGAGGGTGGGAGTGGTCGAGAAGCTGTACCGCTACCCTCCCTGCCTGCCTTCCCAAGATGGCGGCGTCAATTCCGCGTCTACCGGCGTCAGCGCCTTGAATTCGGCTGCGCCGGTAGAATCAGGCTTCAGTCACGAACCCCGGAGGAGAGGCAGATCTCTCCTACAAGGTAGCGTTATAACAGGAATTTAAAATAGCGCCTCGTAAAATATGTACAGTCTTTAAAAACAAGTCCTGAAATATAGTAAATACACTCCACAATTAATCAGAAAGAAAGAAGAGAAGAGCGCCCCCGGCTTCCGCCTCAGGGGAAAGTTGCTAATCAGTTTTGCACAGGGGATGAACAGCTGATCCTTAAGTAAGGCGGGAGGGCGGGAGTGGTCGAGAAGCTGTACCGCTACCCTCCCTGCCTGCCTTCCCAAGATGGCGGCGTCAATTCCGCGTCTACCGGCGTCAGCGCCTTGAATTCGGCTGCGCCGGTAGAATCAGGCTTCAGTCACGAACCCCGGAGGAGAGGCAGATCTCTCCTACAAGGTAGCGTTATAACAGGAATTTAAAATAGCGCCTCGTAAAATATGTACAGTCTTTAAAAACAAGTCCTGAAATATAGTAAATACACTCCACAATTAATCAGAATGAAAGAAGAGAAGAGCGCCCCGGGCTTCCGCCTCAGGGGAAAGTTGCTAATCAGTTTTGCACAGGGGATGAACAGCTGATCCTTAAGTAAGGCGGGAGGGCGGGAGTGGCCGAGAAGCTGTACCGCTACCCTCCCTGCCTGCCTTCCCAAGATGGCGGCGTCAATTCCGCGTCTACCGGCCTCAGCGCCTTGAATTCGGCTGCGCCGGTAGAATCAGGGTTCAGTCACGAACCCCGGAGGAGAGGCAGATCTCTCCTACAAGGTAGCGTTATAACAGGAATTTAACTTCCTTCATATGCAATTCTTTGTCCCAAATGACAATGGATCCACCTTTGTCGGCCTGCTTTATGATAACCGAGGTGTCTGTTTTTAAGTTATTTAAGGCCTGTAACTCTTCTTTTGATAAGTTAAATTTGATATGTTTTTTCTTTTTCTCCATCTCCATGACTGCTGATAGTATAGTCCGTTCGAAGGTCACTACTTCCTTCGGTATTTTGCTTGTTGGTGGGCAGAAAGATGATTTATTCCGTAGTCCTGTTATTTCGAGCATAGGTTGGTAGGTCTGCTCTGTGAAAAATGTTTTAAGTCTTATCTTTCTACAGAACTCAATGACCTCTGTCTTGAGTTTCACGAAATCTGTATGTTTAGTTGGGACAAATGTTAATCCTTTTGTTAAGATCCTCTCTTCTTCGAATGTCAAGGTTTTGTTTGACATGTTGAATATTGGTGATGGAACTAATTTTTGTAATTGTGTTGTCTTGTTGACATCTCCCATGGTTGGGGGGCAAAGAAAGTTTTTCCACGTGGCTTGGTTTGACCCATGCCTAAAAAAGATCCCTGTCGCTGCTGTTGGAATCCTTGATTTTGTTGGAATCCTCCTCTCCTGTTATTGTTTCTCCTTGGTGTAGGGTCGTCACCTTCACTCCCACTTCCAGGTGACGATGTATCCAAAAAGGTTATGAATTTATTGAAAGACCTACCCTGATATTCTTGTAGATGTTTCCTAGAATCAGGTTTGGTATAAAAGTCTGATTGAAGATACGGATATACTTTTTCCAAGTTGAAGTTTTTCTTGTCTTTCGAAAATTGTACTGTCTTTTGGTTTATTGTATAATCCTTAAACTCACCAATATCTTTTTGGACTTTATCTAACAACGATTTTGAATCTGTAATTAGTTGGTTTGTAGAAATCGCTGTTTCTAGTGCCTCAATTTCTTCCAATTGTGTTTTGGAAAGTCTTTGGGCTGTTTCGATTGTTAAAACCATTAAATCGCGACTACATTTCGTCTCGATGTAACTATATTCCTTTTTATATATAGGGTCTTCTGTAAAAATGACAGGGACGTTTTTAATCTGTAGTCCTCCAGGAATCGTCCCACCTCTCAGAGTTTGGAGCAAAAAATGACCATGCAGGTCAGTGCGAATTTGTTTTTTCTTTAGGCGTGTTCATTTGTCTATTTCATTCTGGTTCTGGGCTGAGACGCTCAAAGAAGCAGAAGCGAATAGGGGTGGGGCAGCGAGCAGATTCTTTATATGTTCTTCAGTGTACGCAAAAGTTTCATTTTCACTCATACTCACAACAATTATCTCCACACAAGGTCACTCTACTACATAGGCTACCACAAACACCAGGCAGGAAAACCTGCTCGGTGGTGAACAACGACAAAAAATCCCACTTCTTCGTCTCCTATTTTGAGAGATCAGGGACCACACAGACAACTGTCTGCTAATACAACCTTGAACAAAAACTACTGGGTTTGGGCTCCCAACAGCACAGCTTGCCACAAGCTAATAATAAACAACAGAAGATGCATGTGCTGCTAATAAATTACCTGCCCTATTTTTGGCTAAACATCAGAGTTGAAACAAATGTTTATTTTGACCACAAAGTGTCGTTTATTTATTTTATTTTAATTGGACTCATTTATTCATTTTATCTCAAAGAAATTAATTTTTACCAAGTTCATTTTTTAAGACCTTATGTACACTATAAACAACAAATAGCATATATTCAAATATATATTTTTACAAATAGAAAAATTAGAAAAATTAGACAAAGCAAATCACACACCATCAGTCATACAACTTTCACACCACACTATGTACACAATATATACAGACACATCAACAAGAAACAATGTGAATTATTTCAACAATGCAATCAAATGGATTACAATAAAGCCAAAAACATTTGTATTTTGTAAGAACCGTTTGATATTTTTCACAGTTTTGAATTTTCTTTTCTTTTCTTTTTTAGGCAGGGGTCAAACCAAACCACGTGGAAAAACTCGCTTTGCCCCCCAACCATGGGAGATGTCAACAAGACGACACAATTACAAAAATTAGTTCCGTCACCAATATTCAACCTGTCAAACAAAACCTTGACATTCGAAGAAGAGAGGATCTTAACAAAAGGATTAACATTTGTCCCAACTAAACATACCAATTTCGTGAAACTCAAGACAGAGGTCTTTGAGTTCTGGAGAAAGATAAGACTTAAAACATTTTTCACAGAGCAGACCTACCAACCTATGCTCGAAATAACAGGACTACGGAATAAATCATCTTTCTGCTCACCAACAAGCAAAATACCGAAGGAAGTAGTGACCTTCGAACGGACTATACTATCAGCAGTCATGGAAATGGAGAAAAAGAAAAAACATATCAAATTTAACTTATCAAAAGAAGAGTCACAGGCCTTAAATAACTTAAAAACAGACACCTCGGTTATCATAAAGCAGGCCGACAAAGGTGGATCCATTGTCATTTGGGACAAAGAATTGTATATGAAGGAAGTTAAAAGACAACTAAATGAAGAAACGTGTTATGTGAAGGTTAATAAAGATCCCACTCTGGAACTGAAAAACGAAATACACAAAATCATCGATGACGGCTTCGAACAAGGATTCTTAGGCAAAAAAGAGTATGAGTATTTAAAAATAAAACATCCCAGGACACCCTTATTTTACGTATTGCCTAAAATACATAAAAATGAAAAAACACCCGCAGGACGCCCAATAGTTTCCGGTTGTGAATCCCTATTGGAACCAATCTCCAAGTTTGTAGATTTCTTTCTCAAACTATTTCTATTGGAAGTCAAATCCTACATACAAGACACCACAGACTTTATCAACAAGCTCATGACAATCAAGTTTGATAAAAATTCCCAGCTAATGGTTACAATGGACATAACTTCACTTTACACTCAAATCCCACAAGATGAAGGTATTTATGTTCTTGAAGCATTTCTGGAGGAAAGACCAAGACCACACCCAATACCAACCAAATTCATTTTAAAACTTGCAGAATTCGCGTTGAAAAAGAATTATTTCAACTTTGATGGGGAATTTTACTTCCAAGCTGGTGGCGTGGCGATGGGATGCCCATTTGCCCCTGAATTAGCTGTGTTGTTCATGGCAAAATATGAGGAGGCATTCGTCTATAATAATAACCCCTACGTACAATGGATATCCCATTGGTATCGTTATATAGACGATATTTTTTTCATCTGGTCTGGATCAAAAGAGGAACTCCAAAGATTCCATGATTGGATCAACAATAGGGTACCAACAATTAAATTCAGCATGGAGCATTCGGCCGAAAAAATGCCGTTTCTTGATGTAGAAGTGTACCCCTGTGAAGGTGAGCTAATAACAACACTCCATAAAAAATCAACTGATCGCAACAGGGCTCTTCATTTCCATAGCAATCATCCACGCAGCCTAAAAGACAACCTCCCATATGGGCAATATCTACGGATAAGACGAAATTGCCAATGCAAGGAAGAATACTGGAAACATGCAAACAATCTTACAGCTAATTTACTCCAACGTGGATACCCGAAAAAACGACTAAGAAAGTCCGCAAAAAGAGCATGGTGGACTCCACGTGACACCCTCTTGGAAAGAAGAGCAAAAAAAGAAACAGACAGGTTAGTCTTTGTATCCACGTTTTGTCCCAACTCAAATGCTTTGAAAAAAGTAGTGAAACAAAACTGGCATCTGTTACGTAATTTGGACCAAACCTTCAAAAAGGAACCACTTTTCACCTTTAAAAAGAATCACAGTGTTGCAAATCAATTGATCAGAGCTGCTTTGCCCAAAAAGATAAATCCAGATTTACGGACTATGTTAAACTTACCACCAATTCGGGGACACCACAAATGTGGGACATGTACATGTTGCGACACCACGATAGAAGGAACAGTCTTTACATACAATCAAATTAGTTGGAAACATGAAAAGTTTTCCAACTGCAAATCGCGCTACGTGGTGTATGTAATTATATGCCGCTGCAATCTGGCATATATTGGAAAAACAAACCAAGAGGTCCGCCTCCGAATACAGCAACTTAAATCAAGAAATCAGAATAATGTGGCAACAGCACCTCTAGTGAATCATTGGCAGGAAAAACAACACAAAGATACTGATTTAATTTGGACAGTCATTGCAAAGGTTGAAAATGATGCCAGAGGTGGAAACTTAGACGCCAAATTAACAAAAATGGAAGCAATGTTAATTGTCAAATTCAATACAGCATTTTCCGGATTAAATGAGATGTCAGAAATTTTCAAACTCTGAACCAACACCAGCGGATATAACAAAGGACACATATTCTGTCTTCTCTTGATTACATCTGATGCACATCTAATTAAAAGAAACACATACACTGATAGCTGCTTCAATGCTGGTATCCCCCGCCAATGCGAATAAGTTAACCAATACTATACAGCATTTGTGATCATGGACACATCGGCCTCTCCTCGATGATGATGTCACTATTTCCTTGAGCCACAACCTCACGTTCTATCAAGCAAGCGTACACTACAACTCCCACAATTCTTCATACACCAAATGGAGCAAATCCTATCGAGCCCCCTGATATTGCGCCACAAAAAGGATCATTATAGTAAGAGAGCCACAATCTGACGTTGTATCAAGCAAGCGTACACTACAACTCCCACAATCCATCATACACCAAATGGAGCAAATCCAATCAAGCCCCCCGATATTGCGCCACACAAAGGAGCATTATAGTAAGAGAGCTTCCTTCAGAAGCACAGGAGGCACGGTGTTGAACTCAATTCTCAATTATTTTTTAATTTGCGAGCCAATTCATCCGTCCTGGCTCATTTCACTTTAAGATATTTAAAGCGAAGAAAAAAGCACATCAACTACTTCCCCCAGGATCCTTTGCGGACCCGGAAGCATTGCACAGCGAGGTCGCCTAGCAGAAGCCACGGAAAACTGCTCCGCACTGACCCGATTCAATGGAGGTAAGAATCGCGACGCCACTCATGTGAAAATCTGATAACGGAGACACCTGTGACCCAGTTCTGACAGACTATCTCTGTCTATTTTTAGAATAATCAGCGCTGGCTGTAATCCCGGACACACAGATCCATTCACCGGTTCCAAGGTGAGCACATACCCGCCCAGTTCATACTCCTGATCACACCCCACTACCGCCGCGAGTACTCACCGGCCCCCTTGTCTTTACAGATACACAGCATCCACCAGGCGGACCTCGCATATATTCGTGGGATCCAGTCACTTTGACCATGTAAGCTTAATCGAGAGGTGTATGCTTGCATGGTGTTTGAAAAATAGACACGTTGTAGTAGTTGATGGTGTCTTATGTGTTTCTTATGACAGATGGTTGTTTTTCGGACACACCTTCACGTCTTCTGGTCTCTACCCAACTGAGAGGTAAGAGGCATTAGCTTGCAGTAGTAAAAGGCAGTGTAGCATTAGAGTTTTACAGCATACCAATAAGTTTCTCCCCTTTCTCTTTCACAGGCCTTGGTCCTGATGAGAACTCATTATTTCTTTTGAGTTCGAAACGCGTAGACTCTATAAGCCTAAAAAGAAAATTTAAAACTGTGAAAAATATCAAACGGTTCTTACAAAATACAAATGTTTTTGGCTTTATTGTAATCCATTTGATTACATTGTTGAAATAATTCACATTGTTTCTTGTTGATGTGTCTGTATATATTGTGTACATAGTGTGGTGTGAAAGTTGTATTACTGATGGTGTGTGATTTGCTTTGTCTAATTTTTCTAATTTTTCTATTTGTAAAAATATATATTTGAATATATGCTATTTGTTGTTTATATTGTACATAAGGTCTTAAAAAATGAACTTGGTAAAAATTTAATTTCTTTGAGATAAAATGAATAAATGAGTCCAATTTAAATAAAATAAATAAATGACACTTTGTGGTCAAAATAAACATTTGTTTCAACTCTGATGTTTAGCCAAAAATAGGGCAGGTCATTTATTAGCAGCACGTGCATCTTCTGCTTACGTACTCCAACTTGGAAGCTTTCTTAAATTTTTCAAACTGACTGGTGACACCCAAGGCTGACATCTTGGACAGTGAACATAGCTTCATGTTCTTCATTGCTGCATTCTTTTCAACCAGTGGTCCAAACAGAATAAACATTGTTCATTTCCAGTTATAATTAAAATCTACAAAGACAACCATATACATTATGCTACAAGGCCGCGAACTACAAATCATCTCCATACATTTTGGTCATAAATATAATATAATCGCCCAGCTATCATGTCTCAGCAGTGAGTGTGAGGACAGCAACCGATAACTAATCAGTTTGCCTGATTGGATCGAATAAAAACCAACTATACTATAGTTGATATGTTTTAACCACATAAATTCAATTTTCATTAGCAAAGACTTAGAAAATATCCTAGCCCAAGTGAACTGACATTTCTTTGTCACAGTTATGTTCCCCTGAGCCATTTCTGGTATTGGATAAATAGCCTTGATTCCAGACATCTTAGATCCTGAACCCAATTCAAGATCTTGAAATTGGGAGTCAAAAAAATGGTCAATTCCCCGTCTTTCAATTTTTATGGAGCAGTTCCTTCTGGTCTCTTCTAAGGCACCCAGGGCCTCAAGAACTGTACTTTGGGGCCAGGACTCACTCAGCAAAGTCTAATTCTAATTGCTACATATCAGGACTTTCCGCAAGAGAAATGGATGGCCCGCACTGTTTATTTATTTATTTATTTATTTATTTATTTTAAATTTATAAAGCGCAACTTCTACCCGTGGGTGTCTTGGCGCTATGGCTCAACTTATTGTCTCAGTGGGAACATTATCAAAATCCAAAAGTGTGAAAGTGGGAAGGGGATCATTGGTCAAACAGCCAGGTCTTCAACAGTTTTCTAAATTGAAACAGTGAAGGGGTAGATCTAATCGCCTTCGGAAGAGTATTCCAGAGTCTAGCTGCTGTGTTTGTAAAGCATCTGTCTCCCCATGTAACGGTCCTAGTCCGTGGCACCGTTAATTGGTGCAAGTGTTCGGATCTGAATGGTCTGGTAGGGCGATAGAGGGTGAGCTTCTGTTTGAGAAACTCCGGCCCCAGACGATGTAACGCTTTAAAGGTAAGGCATAATGTTTTAAATCTGATCCGAATTTTGACCGTTAACCAGTGGTACTTCTTAATTACTTGCTTAATCGGTTTAAATTTGGGGGTGCCTGATAGCAGCCTTGCCGCTGCATTTTGAATTAGTTGTAATTTGGCAACCACCCTGGATTGAACATTTGCAAATAAACCATTGCAGTAATCCAGGGATGAGAGTACCAGGGAGCTGACCACCGTTTTCGCAGCATTCTCTAGAAGAAATGGTAGAATTTTCCTTAAAAGCCTGAGTTTAAGGAAAGCTGAGGAGGCTATCTGACTAGCATGGTTTACGAAGTGCAATTTTTCGTCGAAGATTATCCCTAGGTTCCTGGCCTTCTGAACGGGGGTTGGCAAGGATCCAAGGGCTGGGGACCACCAAACTGAAGACCATAGAGGAGACAACTTCCCAAAAATAATCACCTCGGTCTTTTCTGAGTTGAGCCTTAAGCAATTCCTGGCCATCCACTCATTAATTGCCAACATGCCTTCTTGAAACCGAGCCGCCACCTCTTCTCCATTATTATTGATAGCAAGCACCAACTGGGTATCGTCTGCATATGTCGTAAGGCTCATCCTGTAGTTTTTAATGACCCTAGCTAAGTCCGACACATAGATATTAAAAAGTGTTGGACTAGGGATGAGCCTTGGGGAACACCACACGGGAGAGCTAAATCGGCCGATTTGAACCATTAAAGAATGGAAAAGGAGACTTACAGTTCGGACAGCAGTAAGTGGTAACCCCAAAAATAGTTTCGGGGGAGTGTTGTGAAGAGGCCGACTTATGGGGTGGTTTCAGCTGCATAATCTCAGCCGAAGTGTATCTAATCCGTTCTGTTACCACGGAAACAGGGGTTCTGGCGCTGGCCGCGGGTCTGGCGCGGACGGGACAGATGGGCTTGCCTTTGGCGCGCCTTCAGCGCGCCACCGACGCGCCACCGGCGCGGACGAGATGACATTCCCCTTTTATCCAATGCTGAGGAGGGTGGGAGGCGTCCAGCTACTGGAACGCCACCCTTCCTTCCCCAATATGGCGGCTGCTCACCCTATACTCCCCGGCATCAGGACGTAGTCTGCTGCGCTGAGGACAACTTGGGAAAGCGGCGGTTTCAGCAAGTAAGACTCGCTCTATTTAAAAGATGCTCCAAAGTTTTAAATGAAATGCCACAACAGAAAATAATGCACACTTTTAAAAAACAACAATGAGCCCCCGGCTTTTCGCCTCAGGGGTAAGACCACAAGTTGAGTCAGCGCGCTCGCTGTATAGCAGTGGTTATATAGTCTGGGAGGGCGGGAGGCGTCCAGCTACTGGAACGCCACCCTTCCTTCCCCCAATATTGCGGCTGCTCACCCTGTACTCCCCGGCGTCAGCACGTAATCTGCTGCGCTGAGGACAACGTGGGAAAGCGGCGGTTTCAGCAAGTAAGGCTCACTCTATTTAAAAGATGCTCCAAAGTTTTAAACGAAAGCCACAACAGAAAATAATGCACACTTTTAAAAAACAACAATGAGCCCCCGGCTTTGCGCTATAGCAGTGGTTATATAGTCTGGGAGGGTGGGAGGTGTCCCAAGCTTCCCTCACAACAGGATCCCTGCTGGCCTCCCTCCTCCAGGCACTTTCCTCACAGGATCCTCTGCTCTTGGAAGGCAGGCAGGCAAGAGGATGGCGCTCCAGGCTCAGGACAAGTGGGCTTGACTTCCTGGGTGATGGCCCCTTTCCCAAAGGTGAGACTAGCAGATCTTGGGATCCACGCCTGGTTGAAGCAGATCGGTTTTGGTGATCTTCTGCCCTCCCTGATGAATAGCTTGTGGGTCTCATTTTTTCACTTTTATAGTTCATGTGCAGACACAGATGTAATTTAGTGGCAGGCCCCATTGAAATTTGTGTTGTGGATGGCAGCTCTTTTGACATGCCCTCTCCTCTGGCCTGAAGTTTGTAAAGTGGACAGTCTGACAGAGCAGGGATGTCCACAAATTCGAATGACCTGCAACACAGACTGAGGGAGGGAAAAGGGATCACACCTGCCTGTCAGCCTCCACTGAAACAGACCTAAGCCTTACCTTCTATTATGATTTCCTGGTCCTACAGTGCCAACCTGTTAGATTTGGGGGTCTCTAGTTGATAGAGGTAGGTACCTTTGACCAAATAGGGACCCTTGCGTCTAGTCAGGGTAAGGGGGTACACTCCTAAAATAACCCCTGCTCACCCCCTTGGTAGCTTGGCATGAGCAGACAGGCTTATCTCAGAGGCAGTGTGTAAAGCATTTGTGAACACATACAGTAACCCAGTGACAACACTGCCGATGGACCCACACAAGTTGTAGTATAAAAATAAGTCTTTTTATATAGACTTAACACAAGACCAAATCCACAATTATGTACTTCAAAAATGGTAGAACTAGCTTAGTTCTCTTTAGATGTAAAATACAACACTTTGAGTTCCATGTA
Source organism: Lissotriton vulgaris (assembly GCF_964263255.1). Classification (NCBI taxonomy): domain Eukaryota; kingdom Metazoa; phylum Chordata; class Amphibia; order Caudata; family Salamandridae; genus Lissotriton; species Lissotriton vulgaris. Next base: position 167,350 of record NW_028244612.1, read on the forward strand.
CATTTGGATGCGTAACGCTATACAGCGAAAGTGTTGCAGGGAAGGTGATACGTTGGTTCCTTACATGCAAGAATCGTGATGCATTGGGTCCCTACTGATGGTAGGGGATGCGTCCGTTCTTCTCTGCGTGGGGAGGTGATTTGTCAGTTTCTTACTGCGTTTCTGTGGCAATGCGACCAGCAGCACTGTGATGCAATGAAGATCCGGTGCAATTAAACAAAATGGCGTCTTCCTCTTGATGCAACAAGGATGCATGCACGCCCGATGGCCGTCGGGCGACTCAACGATACTTCTGAGCCATGACAGGCCCTGCGACCCGCGTCTCCGGTGATGTGACGTCATCTGCTGTGACGGTGACACTCTTCAGTGATGCGAGGTGCTTTGGGTGATGCAATGGCGACAGCCGCAGCGGCGGCACGCTTCTCCTGTGATGCAACAGTATCTGCTGCGACGGTGACACTCTTTTCCGGAGATCCAACGACAACAGCTGCGGCGGCGACACGCTTCTTTGTCTTGAGTCGCGCTTCCAGCTCCCAGAGACAAGCAGCCTCTCAGAAGGCCCAGCTCAACAGCAGGCACTTTAATTCCCAGCAAGGGAAGGCAGGGGAGCAGGTTGGTGAAGCCAGTTGTCCCTGAGACTTCAGCAGGAGAAAATCTCTATCTCAAGCCCTTGGAGATCCTTTGCAAGTTGATTTGAAAGTAGCACAAAGTCCTTTCTCCTTTCTTTGGCAGTCAGGCAACCACTGCAGGCCAATTCCCCAAACAACATTCAGCTTAGGGATAGTCTCCTCCTCAGTTTCTCTGTTTCCTCTCCTCAGCAAAGGTTCTTCTTGCTTCCCAAAAGTGATCTAAAGTTCTTCGGCCTGGGTACCAATGTTTATACTGGCAAATCCTTTCTCCTCTGAAGGCAGTGGGTCCTGTACCCAGTCCAAACCAGTTCTGTGCAGTCCTGGAGAACTTTGTTGACAAGACTCCTTCTTTCCTTTGACAGTGTGGGTCAGGGACATCAGACACACCACAGAAGGTGGAGCCAGCATTGAGGAAGGCAGGCTCAGCCCTATTCAGGTCCCAGATGCTACTCCTCCCACCCATTTACATGCAGATAGCTCTATTCAGCCCTGTGATGAATCACCCAGTCTCCTGGAATCCCCCAGCCCCTGTCACTCAAACTCCAGACAAGGAATACACAACCTAGAAGAGGAAGACTTGGACATTTAGGCAAGACAATACTTACTTTCTAAAAGGGGTATTTTCAAGCACAGAATGTTAAAACCACCTTCACTACAAGATGAATTTTATCATTCTGAGTTCAGGCATACTAAACTCGAATTTCTACCTGGTTCCCTGAGTCAGTTAGGATTATAAGATTTTATATTCAAACTGTCCATTGTGGCCTATGTGGAACAGGTAGCCTCGCAATAGTGAAAAACGAAAATGGCTGTAATTCACTATTAGGACATGCCACACACACCAGGGCATGTCCTACCTTATACTTACAATGCACCCTGCGCTTGGAACTACCATAGGGGTGTCTGATATGAAGAAAAGGGAAGGTTTAGTGACTGGCAAGTGGGTGCACTTGCCCAGTCAACATGGCAGCACCAGACTACACACAGGCTCTGCAATGGCAGACCTGAGACACAATTTACAGGCTGCTTCTGTGGGTGCACAGCCAGTGTTGCAAGCACACCAGCAGCATTTGATTTACAAGCCCTGGGCACACTCAGTGCACTTGTACTAGGGTCTGACAAATAAACCAAACCAGCCAATCATGGAATCCCTAACCCATACATCAATTTACAATAGAGGGCATATGCACTTTAGCACTGATCAGCAGTGGTAAAGTGACCAGAGTCTTAAAACAGCCAACAACCGTTCAGAACAAATACAGAAGGAAGGAAAAATGTTCAGGGATGACCCTGCAAAAAGGGCCAAGTCCTACACAACCTTATTAGACCCACCATCTCTCCTGACGATGAGCCCAGACCTCACAAGCCAGTAACTATTCCTTGAATCATAGGGACCTTTGATGTACACAGCAGATGTTCTGTTCCCCTTCCTCCTGTCTTGGTGTTCCTCTCCCAGCCCTCAAGAATGTCAGTCATCCACTTCTTTTGTCTGAGGTTACAGTCATCACCTCCAACAAGCTTTTCCAGGCCCTAGGCCTCCACAGGCATCCATGTTATGTACCACGTGCAGGAACACATACAACACAGTATGCACATGCAAGTATCACACACTGCCCTGCGTGTTACCTACAGTTATCATATAAGCCAACATGAGTGAAGTGCACAGCAGGGGAACTTTACATAAATGAGCTGGTAGGCACCACTCCATTGACACTGCTACAAAGGCTTGTTCACACTACTGACTTTTATGAAAACAAAACGGATATGCTGTCACTACCCCACTCATGTCACTTAAACCATGGCAAGGGAAATAACCCTCTTCCACAATGAGGGTAGCACTTGTTGCACCGCTCCTTGTCTACTAACAATACATTACCATTGGACAAACCTCCACATGGACAGTGTTCACCCATGACCAAAAACCAGTACCAGAGATCAAGATATTCATGCAGCGGAGGCACTCAGGATATGAGTACAGGACTGTCACTGTGCGGCCTATCTGCAACACCTCAACTACGCATGATTGGTGGTAAATGGGCAAGTGATATTATCGGACAAAGTTGGACATTAGGCAACTTCCAAATTAAAACTATAGTTGAAAAAAAGGAGGAAGTGATGCTCACTGTTTTCCTTCAAGTATTTGTGCAGGTTTTAGCGCACGTGTTGGAAATGCAGTTAAATTCACTGAATAATAATTATTTAATGCATGTGTCTGGTGTATTAGCGAGTTAAAAATGGCACTACCTTCTTAAAGCATGTTTAATCACACAACAACCACACAAGGCCTCTGTATGCCGAGACTCAAAGCTTGTGGAAGGGATTATCTCATATAATAACATTCCCTTATCCACCAAAAATCCTAACGCTTGCAAACTCCCTATTCCCAGACTTGCTGAGCGCCCCATTGCCCTAGCCCATATTCCATAAAATGGAGTTTAAAAAGATCCCGTTAAAAATTGTTCACTCGATACACTTCAGTTGTTCTGTAACATAAGTCAAATGAAATCAAGTATCGTGCTTCTCTCGGCAATATAATTTGAACAGAAGCAAACACTGTCTGAATAGAAGGGTCTTTTTCAGAGTAATGAATTACCATACTTGAACTTCATAATGGGAACGTTTTTAAAAAAGTTCGGAGTGCTTAGCCAACTCTCAACACATTCGATATGCATCTAAGGAAAGGCCAATTAAATAGCCTTTCTCGTTGTCATATCTTCAGAACGCCACAAGATGTCCCTCTTGCATAAAGCAAGGAATGATGCTGTTTGGTCGCCACAGAAAATTCACAGTCAAGCTGAATGTACCACTGCTGTTATCAAGGATTTACGTATTATATTTTGACATTACTTGCTTCATATAGTTATCATGATATATATCATCATATATGATATAGTTATTTCCTCTGCTCATATAGTTTGAAAGCAGTGAATCCTTTTCTGACTCTAACCTTGGGCCAGATGCACTAAAACTTTTACTGCAACTACCATGTGTTAAATCAGAGAGCTTGCCACCATTATAAATCATTTTCTTATGAACTAAACACCTTTTACGACTCAGGAAAAAAATGATTACTCATTCAGGGCTTGATTCACAAAGGTAAATTACTCTTTTGAGCAAGTTTTTATTTTTAGGTAAGTTTACTACTTTTTGATATTCACAAACTCTGGGTCTGAGTCACAAAGGTAAACTCAGACCAAAAATCTAAGATTGGACCTGAAGTCTAAATTTAGACCAAAAGTCCAACTTATACCAAAGGTCTAACTTCACCACTAGTAAATTAGGACTTTTGGTCTCACCTTAGACTTTTGGTCTAAACTTCGACCAGAAGTCCAACTTTACTACTAGTAAAGTTAGACTTTCGACTTTTGGTCTAAGAGTACCGTTGTGAATTTGTCCCTCTGAGTGTAAATTACTACTCAAACAGTAGTAAGCACAGCCCTGCGCATGGCCAATCACTGGAAGTGCAGCTCCTTCCCATAAAAAAAATCGACGCTATACAAATAAAACCCTATAAGAATTAGTGGCTGATATGAGCCTTTGCTTCAAACATTTACTTTTTTGTCGTTCTGTTTCTCTGTTTTTAATTTAGAACATACTACCCTCAGTAAGTGAAATGTTCTAATAGACTTATAGTCATTTTGCCTCGGGCTATAACAATTCTCAAAGGCTCTTTCCCTTGTTATGGGCCTGAACTGCAGGGTTAAGGCCCTTTAACAACTGGTATGGCCCTCATCAGCGGGCTATAAGGCCATGTTAATATGTTTCCATTTATTTCGCGTTTTATTTAAAAGTTATTTTAATAGAACTGTAGCATTTTAAAATTGTGTTCTACATTATAGCCTTACAGTCCACTGTTGAGGGTTATACTGGTATTTAAAGACCCTGAACCCATGTTATAGGCCCGAGTGGCAGGCTTGTATTGCAGAAACACACAGTCCGGATTTAAAATGTGTATGGGATCTACAGAATGCAGTGATTGGGTAGTCTTTGGTAATAAGACTTTATCACTACCCTAAGGAACTATTTCTTATCAACCTTAGAGTAGCAAAAGATTGAGAGTAAACCAATAAGGTTCTTGCAGTTTGCATGCCGCTCCTGGATGCTGGTTCATAACTCACTGTGCAAGGATTGTGACTTATCACCTGCAAGTAACACAAGGATCTCTGCGACAAATGTTCTAACCCACTGATATCCCCACAAATCAGTGACCTGCAGGTTACAATATATTTTGCAGCAGGCACATTAACTATGCTATTTTAAGATGAGTCTTTCCGCTGACTAGACTGCTCGCAGATCTAACCATCAAGTGCTTTAACCACCAGAGGTATGTTATCATTGGTCTACCCTGGAAATTGCTGGTACACAAATATCCCTGAAAGACCTCTGAGCACATAAGACACGTTTTTGTGACAAGATATGTCATAATAGATTTGTAGTCCTCTTTGTCCTTGTTGACATTTTGTTTGGGGTGGGGGGGTCGGGGTGCAGAGCTTTTATAGAAATGTATAAGCAGCTCCTCATGAAGCTACCCTTTTTCTGCCCCACATCTTGTCTTTAACCACATCGCTGCTATTGATATTTTCCCCCTGTGCTGGGCCCCAACGATAATGGGTGTGGTCATGACGGAACCATTCCGTCATCAGCACAGCTCAACTGTGACTGATGACGGAATGGTTCTGTCACCAGCATCGAAGGGGTTAATTGATGGGATCTCGGAATCAAGGGGCATATTAGCAACAAATAGTGATAATTATCGCTAGATGTGCTTAGCGCATTTTTTTTTATCGCCGGCTATCTCTGGATATTATCACAGAGTTAACGTGCTATTAGCAACGTTTATCTCCAAAGCGATAAAATATCCGGCGATAGCGGGTTAATGCGTGAATATCGCTGAAAATCCAGTGATATTAGAAGTGGTCTGAGCAGGCGTTAGGTTCTAGCGATAATCGCGCTTAGCGTGAGTTTTTTTATCGCTTCGCCTGGCTTGCTAATAGGCGATAGCTGTGTTAGCGACTGTTTTCAGTCGCTAACAGTTTGGGTACGCCCACATTGCATGTCATTAGTGATAAATATCACTGACATGCAAAGCGGGCACCAATCCTGTAGCTGTCGCTAACTGCTGTTAGTGACAGCTTGCTAATAGGGCGATAAAAATGTTGCCACTTTCGCGGAAAAAAGTCCAGCTAAAGCGGCGATATCGTTCTTGCTAATATTCCCCCAAGTTTTTCCATTTCCAGCACTGAAGTGAATTTAGGATGGTTTTGTTTCATGAGCACAGACACTTGTTGAAAACCAAGCACTACAAACTATTCAGTGCGATGAATGATTTGAATGTTTCTTTTATCTTATTGTCTCCAGCTTCTAGAAATATCAGAGGCCTGGTTTCTGACTGACCCGCCTCGTTTCTTGGCTGGAATGATATACCGTGCAGTTATTGTCTGCCACTTGAATACAATTCCACTAGATGGCAGTGCAGCATTAATACTAAGAGCCAGCTGCTCGTAGGAAGCAAGTGCTTCTTCATATTTACATACACGACTGGAAGCATTTTATACATTTTAAAAATAGGCCATTAACCTGATGATTTTGTTGATATTGGCTTGAAAAACAAACGCTTGTAGTCTAGAGTTACTAGATAATTAATACTGGTATGGGCAGGAAAACGTTCCAACTTCAGCAATACCTCTTCGAATCGTAATGTGGTAAGATCATATAATAGTTTTGTCAATGGTTTTCGTTTACGAAGCTAATTTCAGCAATTTTTTCAAAGCATTTATTATTGTATTTCCTTCTTCAGACATAATTACAGAACAGGCGCAATGTGTGCTTAATTAAACCAAAATATATAAGTAAATAAAATTACAGCATGTTGCAAAATTAAAGGGAGTCTCTGCAACACTTCTAGGACACCTTTTATTTAACATATTTATTAAATAACTTGGACCAAGCATTAGGTGCATATTTTAAAAAAAGTAATTCTTCCCAACAAGGTGTGCCTCCCCTCGCATTGGATGCACATTTAAATCAATTTCATTTTGCTGAAAATGTGTGCCTTGCACTGTGTGCATCCATGTTTAAATCAAGTGTATATTGCTTACAGCTTGTGATTCACTTACACACAATAGGTTGAATATTAAATTCAACCTATTTCCTCGCCAATTTTTACAAGCCAAATAGGTGCATATTTAAATCAACTTGATTTTTGTTAACAACCTGTGTGGCGCATCGGGTGCATATTTCAATAAACTTAACTTTGCCCACAACTTCTACCTCACACTATTTGCGTATGTGAATCAACTTCCTTCTGCCCACCATATGTTACGCCTTATTATGTTATGTGTATTTGTATAGCGCACAACTCACCCGGGAGGAATCCTGGCAATAAAGCATGAGCTGTGTGGGGTGAGCCAGGGTCGGGGCTAGGTGAAGAGCCAGGGGCCTCATTTATGAAAAGTGACGCATCGCTGCGTGAAAACAGCGATGCGTCATTTTTCATTGGGTCCTCCATGCGACACCAATGATGCATCATATTTACAGTATGACGCATCATGTCGCAAGGAGTTGCAGATACGTCCGTATTTCTGACGTATCTGTAAGCGCAAAAGTGACGCATTGCTGGAGTGTGCCACAAAAGTGACGCAACTCCAGCAATGCGTCCTTTCACATGGGGCAAGCCCCATGTGAAAGGGCCTGCGCCAGTCTTACGCCTGCTGTGAGGCAGGCGCAAGATTTTGACGCAACGGCATCCTAAAAGTGACGCAGTGAAATCTCATAGATTTTACTGCGTCACTTCTACGACCCTTCCTTGCGTCAATACGCCCCCCTTGCATACATTATACCTGGCGCAGGTATAATGTGGCGCAGGGGTTTGCAAAGTGACGCATCTACCTAGATGCGTCACTTTGTAAATATGGCGCAACAGGTCTTCGAGTTTCTTGCAGAACTCAAGAACTGAGGAGGTGATGGCGATGTGCAAGGGCAGGTCATTTCAAGCTTTAGGAGTGAGACAGCAAGAGGTACACCATCTGACTTTGTTTTTCTTATGCAGGGGATGCGTGCAAGTAGGAGTGTGTCTCAGCTATGGTGTCTGGTAAATTGTTTGGAAGTTTATGCGGTTCTTGAGGTACGTGGGGCCAATGTCGTATAAGGCTTTGTAAGTTTGCATGAGGATTTTTAAGAATGTTAATTTGTGGATTGGGAGACAGTGGAGCTCTTTGAGGTGCGGGGTGATGTGAGTGTGGGGTGGGCGGTTGAGAGTGAACCTGGCCACTTCATTTTGTATAATCTGGTGTCTTTTAGTCAGTTGGGCGTTGATTGCAGCATTGTGTTGCCATAGTCCTGTTTGCTAGTGAGGAGGGCTTAGAAAACTGTTCTTCAAGTGTTGCTGAGGAGCCATTTGGAAATCTTCTTGAGGATAATGAGTGTGTGGAAGCAGGGAGCAGAGACTGCATCCACTTGGTCGGTCATGGTGAGTTGGTTGTTGAATACCATTCTGAGGTTTTTTGTATGGGTTACCAGGAGGGCTGTAGGTCCGAGTTCAGCATTCCACCAGCTGGAATCAGCTAGAGTCCGCAAGCGAGATGTCGTTGCCAAAGAGCACTATTTCAATTGTGTCTGTGTTGAGCCTGAGGCAGGTGGTTTTCTTTCATCTGGTGACTTCGGTCATGCAGGTAAAGAAATTAGTTTGGGTGTTTGGAATCTTGTCAGAAAGGAAGAGTACAAGCAGGGAGTTATCATCATAGGATATGATGTTGATTCAATTGCATATATGATGCTAGTGAGTGGGGTCATGTAGATGTTGAACAGAGTGGGTTGAGTGAGGATCCTTGTGGAACTTTGTAGATGAAGTTGACAACGTCCGAAGTGAAGGGAGCCAGGCTGACCGATTGGGTGTGTCCTGTCATAAAGGAGCAAATCCAGTAAAGTGTGGGACCTTGGATGCCAGCTTTATTCAGTTGTTGGATAAGGATGGGATGGGAAATGGTGTTGAAGACTGCAGAAAAATCCAGCAGGATGAGCACTGCGGTGTCACCACTGTCCATTATCATCCAGATGTCATCTCTGGCAGTGATGAGGAGGGTGTCTGTACTGTGGTTGGACCTTAATCCGGATTAAGTTGTGTTGAGGGGGTGTTTGTCAGTGATGTGGATAACTAGATGTTTGTTCTTCATCTTTTCCATGGCTTTTTGTGGGTAAGTTAGCAGGGAGATAGGACGGTAGTTGGCTAGTGTCTTCAAGTCTGCTGAGGGGTTTTTAAGGAGGGGGGAGTACTGCAGCATGTTTCCAAGAATTCATGTTGGAGACTGTGATGACTGAGTCAAGAGGTGAGGCCTGCACTGATGGGATCCCCTCCTTTGATGAAGATGTGGACAAGGCAGTGATCCAAAGGTGTTCCTGAGGGTATGGATTGCATGGTCACTGCAGTTTAATGAGTGGTGATGGTGAGCAAGGTGATCAGGGTGATCCTCTGGGGGTGAGTAGAGATGGGTAGGAAGGCTGGGAGGGAGGAAGTGTTCAATAGGGGATCAAACTTTTCAAAGATTCTGATGATCTTGTTGCTGAAGAATAGGGTTTGATGGGTGCAGAGGTCCGGAGACAGGGTTACACTGGTTGAGATTGCTGCCTGAGACATGGTCTTTCACGGTGACAAAGATTTCCTTGGTACTGTTAGTGTTGCTTTAGATGCGGGCAGTGAGTGCAGAGTGTTTGGTGTTTCTGCTTTGCTAATGGTAGCTTCTGAGAGTGGCTTTGTGGATACTTCTGTCTAGTTCATGATGCTGCCCGAACTGAAAGAACAAAAGCAGGGTAAGTCACCACATAGTCTATTTTGTACCCTCAAAATAGAAAGTAGAAACTGTCATTCTAATATATCTCAAAACATGTAATACTAAGTTAAATCGACTTTCTTATTTGGTGTATCACTACTTAATCCCGATGATACCCTCAAATACCACAAACAGGTTAAATATAACCACTGCCCATATATCAATTGCTTGACCAACTTATTCAGTGAAACATTTGGGGATATAGGTGAAAGGTCAAGGTAGCCATATATCGCAGAATTACAAGGGGGGCAATATGATAGGTTCTGTTGCCACCTACAAACAGTCTATTGGCTACACATTGTATGATTGCACAATCTCCCAATGTCCAATAAGGAGTTAAGCGCTATACATAGGGTTCACCATATAGCAGAGTTTGCTTGTGCATATTAATGCAAAACAAAAGCCCCCAAATATTGTCAGATAGCAACGTTATCATTCAAACTGTAGATTGTTCACTCATGTCATGCCATGAGTATCAGGTCGTCAATCGAGTTCTCAATCATGTGCGATACTTGCCCTCTTTATTGTGGAACTATGCACAAATGTATATGTTGATCACTCTTTTCCTGGGCAAAGCACATTAAATATCATGAGTATCATGAGGAATCACAAGTGCAGGAGATGCTGTGATAGGTAGGGCTTTTGCTTCTTGCTGTGTAGCTAGATTACCTGCAAATTAGGATATGACCATACAATGGGCCCTTTTCACCAAGGTAAATCTATGTGCATAGATCTCTTCACATGTAGATGTATGCCTATGTCTGGAAATGAACATTCACCTAGATGCAAGTTAGCAATTACAGGCAAATGTGTACATCCAGCAGTAGTATCAAATCTCCACCCTATCCAAGCAAGGGGTGGGGAAAAATATAGCTTAAATTGCATCCATAAAGTTACTTCTAGCAACAGTACACATGTTTTTTGGTGGCACGCGGATATGGGTAGTACAATAGAGCATTGGCTGAGACCTATGACTATGTTATGTAGAATCACAAATGGAAAATTATAGGGAAAAAGCCATCAACTGAGTAAAATCACATCCACCTGGCAAACACTATCATAGGAAATACAACCCTCACCGTAGGCTGCGTCCTCTTCCACTTGTACTGTGTGATGTTAAGGAGGCCACATATTAACTACAGCCTCTAGGATGCGTCACATTTGATTCAAAAGGAAATGGGACGTCACTGATGAGGAGACTGAACTTGCAGCTAATTTTGTAGTGGGTACTACAAAGTCTACCCCCACACAGAAGAGAAGACCACCATATGGCAGAAAATGCAGACTGAATGCATTCGTTGGAGAAATGATTAATTTCTCCTAGTTGTTTCTGTTTTATGTGTGCTGCATTGTGTAGTGCACATAGAAACAGCAAATCGCTCTTTCTATTTCTGGTTGTTTACCAGTGTCAATTTATCAAACTAATCTTTCTATTTCTGGTTGTTTACCAGTGTCAATTTATCAAACTAATGCTTATATTTTATTTAATTCCTTATGGACACCACTGCGTTTATTTAAAGCTCATTTATTACCATCTAATGTATGTTGGCATTGCAATTTGAATCCTGGTTCCTTACGTCATATGTTATTTGACTGTCCGCTTATTTTGAAATTTTGGTCTGAAGTATGGACTGTAATACAGAAAATTCTACCTATTTCTGATTTACCCTCTTATACTTTAATCATATGCAAATCTGTTGTGTTGAGTGTACCCCTTGATGATAATGAAGCTAAATTATTTAATTTTTTGGTATCGGCTGCATTAAAATCCATCACTTTTTGTTGGAAGGATGTTACTTCCCTCTCAGTCCATGCTTGGTGGTCTTGGATTATCTTTACAAGAAGAGGTGCTCAATTGTCACTACAAGGTGTTCATCATAATTCTTCTACTTTTCAATCTTTCTGGTCTCCTATAGATTCATATGTACAGTTATAACTATTGTTGTTCTTTCCTTAATACTGCATCGTATTGGTAACTCTACTTGTGTAAGTATTTATGCTATGAAATGTATATTTCCCTTTCCCTGCTCCCTTCCCCTCCTTATTTTCTCCTTAGAATGTCAAATTTTTTCTTGCAATGTATTTTATTAATGACTGTATTTCTTATGATTAGTCTTTTTCGCTTCTTTGTATTTTAATGAATTCCTTCTTCACTTTTTTGTATGTATTTATGTGTTTCATCATTCTTAAAATTTCAATAAAGTCTTACTGAACTAAAAAAAAAGAAACAGCAAATCGCTATTAGTATTTGTTCATGTGCAGGAAGGTGTTCCTTCCTGCACATAAACAATCATTAGAAAATGACGAGTTGCAACTACTATATGTGCTGCATTCTGCAGCACACAAAGAAGTTACAAATCGCCACCAGTGATTGTTCATGTGTAGGAAGGGACACCTTCCTGCACATGAAAAATCATTCCCTGCAACACAGACACCATTGCACGATGGTGCAAGGTGCCTGCTTTGGTGCCAGGCAGCTAAATTTAGCGCCAGCGCTAGGGAAAACACAGGGGTGTGCTCCATTCTTTTAAATATGACGAATCCCTGCGTTTTGAAACTGTCGGAGCGCAGTGTTAGCAATTTTTCTTAACACTGCGCACCAACATTTTCCTTGTAAATATGCCCCTTAGTTTCAGACTCATATGAAGAAACAGCTATGAATGTGATGTTGCCAAAGGAAAGAGAAGATGGACAGGGAGTGTTTCATTTAATGAGCTTTGAACTCTGACAAAAGTACCAGGTTGCGGTGTAATTGATCACAGGAGGGACGGATTTAATGGCACCATTTTGTAAAATTCTTGACTATAGTAACTCGAAATTGGAGTGTTTTCGGCTAGTGCTGACTCCACTCAGCAAATGTACTAATTTCCGAGGCAATACAAGAAGTGACTTGGCACTAAGGCAAGATGTTTTTAATTCAGCTCGCTGAGCTGAAACTTACTTTGTACAATGCTTTTACATTCTAAGGCTATTTGCGTCTTCTCTAGTGATCTCACCCACGCACCTGGGTGTACCTTAGTCAGAATTCAATCATGTGATCAATGCTAAAAAAAAGGCTGTAATAGGGTACATAAGTGTCCTGCCTTGCTTCGGGGAGCTCATCTTTCCCTTGGCTGACTAAAAATAATGTCAGCCGAAGCATGCCTGAATGAAGTTTATTCACTGCGCCGGGACACTCTCAGGAGTAGCCACGCATCTATAAATACCCAGTAACATAACATAACATAGCATGATAACAACTAACACTATACTTTTAACTTATTACTGTTTGCAGTTTTGTAACCGGTCACGCAACTTTGACTTAGTCGGTTCCACTCCTTGGCTCCCTACCCGGCTTACATCTGTGCACAGACCGAGCATTGCATCCAGTAAACTGGAGAGTGCACAGCCTTGGAGTTGTTCTTCCTGAAGGAAAGGGCTTCACCCAGGGCCAGACTGGGAACCACAACCGGCCCTAGCAAAGTGTGAGACCCCCCTCTATGGAAGTAAAACAACCTGGCCTTAAATACAGTTGAGAGGATATATAAATCTATCCTGCTCTGTCTAGCATTTACCTGACACAGGTGTAAAATACAGTTAACTCCCAGAGTACACTCCCTATCGTCGTCCAGTGACCAAGGATCAAACCACCGGGGCACACGCCCCTTCTCTTCCAAACTAACAACTATAATATGATGGTAGGATTTGAGATTTTTGCATGTCCTGTGAGAACTTTTTAGTCTCAATTCCTACCATTTGTACTGTGCTAGACGTAGGTTTAAACAAATAGGAACTTATATGTTATTTTCCTACTAGACCCCTAGGTTTTCTTGTTGTTTATTCAATTCCTTAAGGGATACTACCTAGGCTGGTCTATAAATATCCCTTAGGCCCTCCTTTCACGTTTTGTTATTTGTACTTTATTTCGAATACATAGGTGTTGACACAACAGCAGCCGACGCACGTTTCGCCCGCAGGGCTATTTCAAAGCTCAATAATAAAGTTTTATATCAAGGATTGTAGTTTTGACTGCCATGTACAGTTCGGTATATTGTTGATACGTTTTCTCTAAGAGATCACGTTCCCGTGATGGAGCAGCAGTGTGTCTTCAATGTTGAAGTATAGACACAGGTGTGTGGAGTCGAAGCTATAGGGAGTATCATACAATCCAACGATTCATCACAACCGGCCCATCGGACCTTGATAAGTCCAGAAGCCTGTAATGTGACAGGCGTTCTCTCGGGCGCGGTCACTCTCTCCAACTTTCGTAGAAAATGGGCAGCATTTTTACGCCACCACTGCCTCACAAAAAGGGGCTTGTAAATATGCCCCTCAATGTATTACTATTGTGAGAGAAATCTCAGATGTATTCTGTAGTAAAATGTTTCTTCCTACTAGTCTCTTATTGGTGTTCATCATGAGAATCTCGTATTCCTGTACACTGTCTAAGCGTCTTTGTTCGAAATCCTATGAAAGAAAGCATAGATTTTGATTTACAGGAAACCCAATTTCCCCACACTTATAAGATAAATCTATGTCAGATTTCACTTAAATGTAATTATGATTTGTATGCTTTACTTTTAAAAATGACTTCTGATAAGCTCTATATAATTTGACTTTACGCATTTATATAAAGCATTGAAATGACTAACTTTGTTATTTTTCCAAGAATGTATGTTACCTGCTACTGAACTAAATACTAATAGTGATGGCTCCAGTCGAGGAGCACCAAAGTCCATAGCGGGACAACACTGCTCCCTGTCCTTGATGTTGGCACACCCTATGTACTGGGTTTAGGATTGGTAGACATGCTGACAGATCTGGTAGCATAGGTGAGGATTTAGATTGAAGCCAACCCACATTGGCAAACTAATTGGCTATGAAACTGTGTACTGGATGTTTAAGATCTGGTCGGTTTTGCCACGAGAATCAAATTGATCCAGCCCAAACCATTCCTGGTCCCAATGAGACAAGTTGGATAAAGAAAAACAGAGACATGAGTATTAATAGGGATTGTGCGTCAAGTGTGAAAGCGAAGTAGTTGAAGAACAGTGCATGTTGGGAGTTGCAGTGGGTGTTTAGAGGTGAGATGCAGTGGGGAACCTTTGAAGGCAATTATTATATGACTTTGATTGTTAAGTTTGTTGCTGCAATTATTATTGTGTTTCTGATGAGATTTTGGGTACTTTTGAAGAGAGGTACTTCAAGTTAGAATTGTTTACCTTGCCTTCCAGGTGAGGTGTACTGTGAGGCGCTATCAGTCACACCAAGATAGAGAAAAGAATACTAATCAGGATTGAAAGCGGTCCGTAACTTGGTGTAAAGGGAGCAGACGCACCGGGTGCAATGATTTGCACAGGCCGGGGGCTCACTGTGGTATGAAAGCAGTTAGCATCCTTGCTGTTACAGAAACCTTAGCTCTCCCTGCTTGCCATTTTCCTCAGTGACTAGCTTTGAAGGAACAGTTGCATTCTCCTACTCTGTGTCAAAATCTCCTATCATTGTGAGGGCGAAAGAGCTTTTGTAGCCACTTACCAATCTAAAAATTCTGGGGAAGAGGATTTTCCCTCCAAAATCCAATATGCATTTTAAAAATGAAAGATAAAGTACCCTGAATGAAAATGTTAAAGGACTATTTTTAGTATCTTCTATCCCCATCAATGATCTCACATTCACTTACCTTCACTTAGTGAAGACTCTGCTGCTATGGAATCACTAAAGAAAGCATGCCTAGGACAGTCAAAAAGGCATTGTATTGATATGTGAAAGTGGCAAGATGAATAACTACTTGATACTTACAGATGTCTAAGGGAAATGGAATGTGAGCAAAGGACATAGGAAATGTTAGTAACATGCAGAAAAATAAAAATACAAGTGAATGAGGAGGAGAAAACAGATCATCTAAAACTCGAAACCTGGCCGCTATATAGTAATGCTTTCAGAAATTATTACACTTATGCCATCTGGCTCATCACATCAATATTAGGAATCATGCAGTGGCATGGACCTATAGATCAGTGTGCATTTACAAATGTGTAATATCTTTTAAATGCAGTATAAAACGTGACAGGTGTCCTTAATATTTATGAAGCAATTAGCAATCTAATTCTGCTTACACTGTTGCTCTTGGAAATAAAAAGCCAGTGCCATCCCGAAAACTGGACTTTTTGAATTCGTGAACGTTAGATGTCCACATCTATACCATCTGTGCATGCCTTAGAGAATGGAAAGTGAAGCAGCATGCTCTCTCTTTTCACTGCAGGCAGCTGAAAGACACACTGAAATTGTGTCCACAGAGCCAACGTTTCTCCCACGTCTTTAAATAATCAGAGAATGTCTGGTGATCAGAGAACCCAATAAAAGTTATTTAAAACATGTTAAACTCTTTTCTCTCCTACATCTTTCTGATCTTTAGCGATGGAGCACTTTGCTGAAACTTGGTTGTTCTGTGAAACCTCTTTATGAAATGAACCATAATCTAGGTGTAAATAGATCTGAGTAAAGAATATACCTAGTGTGAAAAATTGGGAATGGCATTTACTCTGATACACCTCAGAAGTGATATAATAGTAGCAATAGTAGTAACAGTGGTTTTTCTTTTCTGCTTGTTTGAATTTCACTTTTTATGAGTTTCTCTTACCCCAAAGAACACAAATCTTCTCTCTCCCTCTGTCTCTCTCTCTCTCTCTCTCTCTCTATCTCTCTCTCTCTCTCTCTCTCTCTCTCCATATCTTTCTTTCCATTCAACACTGTCAATGATGTTAATATAGGTGAACTCTAACCTCTGGTAATTCATACACTGGAGTGTTTGATTTGAATATCATATATAGAGCCCTGAATGTTCCCTGTCAGCAGGGGTTTGCTAAATTGCACATACTGCCTTAAAGCATTCATTGAAATGGTAGGCCACACGCCTTTCTAATACGAATACAAATATCTCTCATGTGAAGGCCACTAACTTCAGCTCACTGATTTTCTCATAAACAAGTCACCAGGCCACCCACCCACCTCTACTGTCTTCTGCATGCACATCTTTCTGAACATCATGAAGATGTAGCAATAACAGGATGCATCTGTCATTTAAAAGAACACGATGGGGCAAGAATAGAGTGGGGGCTAACTGTACCTCTCCATAGCTTCTCACCTGATATGTTTTGCTTGCCTTTGAAACTCAGACGCCCACTTGCCTTAAAGTGACAATGACCTTTCTATGCGCTATGTACATATAAGGAAACTCTGCCTTAAAACTTCAGAGAAGTGACGCAAGTTGTTTTTGATTAAATGTCCAATTTTTTGTTATGATTTGTGGTCAAGCACCTGCCAGAGCTATCTATAAACATTTACGATCTTGCCGTCAACTGTTCAGCATTAAAAATTGTATAAAAGGCCACCTATAAGTTCATTCGTTGACCACCTCATACAGTGAACCTTTGAGTCATGACGCAATGGTGCTCCTGGTTAACCATTCTATTTAGCATTTTCCACTGAGGTCGCAATGCTTCATTGTAATTTGATGTTCATTCTCTCTCTTTCTCTTTTGCTTTGGATTGCCGTGATTTTAAACTTACTAGATTGCATGTGTTTGATCATGATCTGCGATATGTCTTTGACACTTGTCATTTGCTACACTGCTTGGTGTTATTTTTTAATAATGAAAATCTAGTAGAAAGTTGTAAGAACGGTCTGAACCCGCCCGACAATTTTCAGAATGTGAATGACCTAACTGATCATTATACTACAACAATATCTAACATAGTCAACACTGCCATGCCACGAAAACTGAAAAGGATCTCAGAAAAAAACAAAAACCCTTGGTTCAATGGGGCATTGAATGATGATAGGCGGAAATTAAGACTAGCTTAAAGGAAGTGGAGACAACACCCTTCTACAACCGAACTGATATCACTCAGAAAAATTAGAAATGAATATAACAAAAAGATCCTCAATTCCAAAAAAGAATATATTAGATCAGAACTAGATAACGCTAAAAACCGGCCAAGGAAGCTTTTCGAGATTTTAAAGCAACAATCCAATAAATTAGCCAAATCGGCCCAAGAAACCACTAAAACTCAGCTGAACTGCGAAGAATTTTCAACCTTCTTCACCAACAAAGCCAACAAATTGGAAATAGAGCTTAAGCTGGCAGCGGACAACATACCCGACAAATCGCACAGTCTGATCAACCTCATCCCAGCAATTAAACAAGATGAGGCAAAAAACAAAGCGCATTGGGATTACTTCAAGCTTTACGATCAGAATACGATAGCCAAAACATTATAGGATATCAAACCAAATAACCACTACAATGAACCTCTACCCGCCAAATGTCTACAAAAAATCAACCACATGCTCATCCCGATATGGACCAGAATAATAAATGCCTCACTATCACAAGGGATACTCCCGGATTGCTTAAAAACAGGCCAAGTGGTCCCCATCATCAAAAAACCTACAGCAGACCCAGCAGACCCTAATAACTTTCGCCCGGTTACCAATATTCCAGTACTGGCCAAATTAATCGAGAAATGTGTACAAAACCAACGGAGCCAACACATATCAAATTTCACACTGCTAGACGACTGCCAATCTGTTTTAGAACCGGCCACAGCACAGAAACAGCAATCCTGCATATTGTCGACGATGCATTACAGGCCCTTGATCAGAATAGAACATGTCTACTAGTACTTCTGGACCTGTCCGCTGCATTCGACATGGTAAATCATGAAAAATTACTAAACAGGCTACATAACAGGATGGGAATATCGGGAAATGTGCTGAAATGGTTTGAATCCTTCCTGCAGAATAGAACTCAAAGATTTTTGGTCAACCAGACACTATCTCCAACTTGTCCTAATGTGATCGGAGTTCCTCAAGGGTCTACACTATCTCCTTCTCTCTTCAACCTCTATGTCGAGCCTTTGACTGAAATTCTTAAAGACGCACACCTACTTTATCATATGTACGCAGACGACACACAGATATACATCAAGATCGCTTCCCTGGAAGATATTATGTTAATGAACAAGGCCTTAAAAAAGTCATTAAACTTGTTTTCCAGCAATCATCTGAAACTAAATGCAAAAAAAACGGAGTTCCTTCTAATCTCTCCACCTAAGAACCACACGGAAGTGAAAGAATGGACAAAATTGATCACAGCACTAAACTGCACTCCCACTCTAGTGGACACAGCGAAATCATTAGGAATCACATTAGACAAGAACCTTGACATGAGAACCCATTTCAAATCTATGGCAAAAAACGCACGCTTTCACCTGAACTATCTCAGGAAAGTGAAACCATTCATCTCTACAGCAGATCTCAAAATGGCAGTACAATCTTTAGTTATCTCAAGGATTGAATATGGTTGCACTACCTTAGCAGGTCTACCAAAAATTTCCACGGCACCGCTAAAAGCTTGTCTCAATACTGCTGCAAGGCTCATCACTGGATCTAGGAAATTCGATCATATCACGCCACACCTGAAAGCTCTAAATTGGCTACCATACGAAGCGAGAATCCAACTTAAAATGGCATGTATCACCCACAATACGCTTCACTACAAAACACCAAGATATCTGGCTCAGAAAATAGAGTTATCAGGAGGAGACAGACTAGCCAGGAGTGCCAAGGAACTGCTGCTGAGACCATCCATCTTACGGAAGAAGAAAACATACGACAGAGCTTTTTCAGGGGCAGCTCCAAGAATCTGGACCTCACTCCCTCCAAATGTTAGGAAAATTACGAACACAGCAACATTTAAGAGGGAAGCAAACATTTTCCTAATGAGTAAATTCCTCTTGTAGATGAGAAGAGACTTCACCGCCGCCACAACATTGTTGTGCCAAAGCAGAACAACAAAGGGAAGTAAAGAGAAAGTCTCTAATTGTACTGGGAATAACTAGAGGCGTTATACTTATCCAGAATCGGGAGGAGAAAGACACAGTTAAAGACTATTGGTCCTTTTGTTATTGTACTTCAATTTACAGTACTGTAGGCAAATAGAATATCATATATGATAACCTTGAAGACAGAATCCGGCTAACCTATATTGGAATATGCACTTGCCGATGGCAAGTTGTAGTTTAGTTTACTGCGCCATTGTACATTGTTATGAGAAAACGCAGTACATTCCTACATTAACCCACCACTTATCAGTATTAATCATTTTACCACATAACCTTAATCTTACCTAACTCGTTCTCGGTTTGGTTGTGATATGCAAGATGTATCCCTAACCCACCTATTGTATTGTACCTGTATATGTGAAGCGCTCTGATACCCAAGGGTCACGTTCGTGCTATAAAAAAACTTTCTAATAAATAAATAAATGACATGTCTTTGACATTTATTCTTTAAACAGTTTTTTGAATAAATGGTGCCACTCCTGACTTAGTTCCTGCATCTCGCATGCGTGTCTTGTTATTTCAGATAGCACCCCAGTGTGCTACATAATGTGGTAAAAACCACCCTCTAACAGCTGGCGACCTCGCAGGGACGTGCATTGGATTTTCCAGACTGTAAAGAGGGAGGTCGCGTCCGGAGTTTGCCCCTCTTTGGCCATTCCTGACTGAACTACCGGACACACACGGCAAAGTCAAAGAGCCTTTTGCTTTTTCTCTTTGCCTTGCCTTGGTGTAGTGTCTTCCTGTGGTTGGGGCTTACAGGTGTAGTACTGCCTAGGTCATTCGTCCGTGCTGAGTGGTGTCTTGCTATGACAAACAACCCATTTTCAATAAGACGCACATGAGCAGGCACTGAGCCAGGATTTATTGTCGGATTTCGAAGTTTGAGGTTGTGGTTTTTGGGTTTCCTGCGCACGGTTTTTATATTGTGTATTCTTCTTCAGATCACCTGTTTAATAGGATAGGGATTGCTTGTCTCATTGGTCTGTCAGTGGGACGTCATGCAAGTAGATAGGGCAGGCAAAGCCAGATCTCTCATGCATCTGGGGACATGCCAATGTATCTTCTTTTATAACTGATGCGACAGGTCATGCACCCATTTATTTAGTACAAATAGGAAAAGGGGAATAGCACCTTGCGTCTCTCAGCTCTTGTGGGTTCTGAAAGGGTCAGCACTCCTTAAAGTGTTCATCAGTTCACGTCTGGTGACTGGAAAGGGAGGTTTAGTGCTGAAAGTATTAGAAATCTCCAGCTTCTGCAGTCCTAAAAAGTTCAATAATGTTAATGGATAAATAGATTAAATAAATAGCTCTATGAAAGGGTGCCCGGCTAGCTTCTCCTACTTTTGCATTAATAAAATAACATATTTCTGCATGCGTAACAGAATAGAGACGAAGTACTTCACTTTCAAGCATGTCTAACTGTGTAGCAAAATAAAGAGGAAGTACTTCACTTTTGAAAATAGCTCCCTCCTCGATTTCCTGCGTTCTCCGTCTAAGAGAAAAATAAATTATTCCTATCTGTCAAAATTTTTTACAATGTACGGATTAGTCTTTTCATTCTGTTTTCTGCCAAAAGAGTACACAGTCTTGCCTTCTAATTAATTGTGAAAAAACTGTCAACTTATCATTTGAAAAAAGTAGTTTACTGTTTTCTTGGGTAGCTCATGGTTTTTCTATCTCCACGTTTTCAAGTGACTCTGTTGTGTTTCCGTCTACGATCGGTATCTGGGGCAACGACCCAGTGCTGCCTTCTTGGTATCCAGATTGTCTTCTATCTTTAAGCGAGAAATAATCCAGGTTTATGAAATTGTATATTTATATGTCGTGTGCATTTTGTCCTGCTCCATTCTGCCAACTGTTAGACCTGGAACCTTGGCGTGAGTCTCCTTTCCTCTTTTTGCTGATATGCCTCATGTGTTTTGATGGTGTTGGCTGCTCAGGGCACTGCGGCATGGCCAATCCGTGCCGCAGTGCAAGTGCTTCCTATGAAAAGGGTATACATTGATTTGCGTCCATGATTGACTTATTTGGTGTACTGTCAGCCCCCAGTAAAGTGCACCAGGAGTGCCAGGGCTTGTAAATACAAATGCTGCTGGTGGGCTTGCAGCACTGGTTGTGCCACTCACAGAAGCGGCCTAGAAAATGTGCCTAAGGTCTGCCATTGCAGAACCTGTGTGCAGTCTGGTACTATCATGCTGACTGCGCAAGTACACCTACTTGCCAGTTCCTAAACCTTCCCTTAACTTCATATTAGTCACCCCTATGGTAGGCCCAAGGGAAGAGTCCATTGTAAGCATAAGGTAGGACAAGCCCTGATGTGTGTGGACTGTCCTAATAGTGAATTACAGCAATTTCGCTTTTCACTATTGTAAGGATACCTGTTCTCATAGGCCAGAATGGGTTGCTGGAATTATTGCACTCTATAATCTCAGCAGGCTCAGGGAACATGGTAGAAAGTCAACTTTAGTATGCCTGAACTCAGAACAATAAAATACTTCTTTTAGTAAAGTTTATTTTAATATCCCGTGTTTGCAAATGCTACTTTTAGAAAGTTAGCATTTGCTTGCCTAACCATTTCAGCCCGCCTCTGCTCTTATGTGTATCTGCTGTCTGGGTTCTGTGATTGACAGGGCTAGGGATGACAGGTGGTGAATAGGGGTATTACACCAGGATGGGTGGAGGGAGGGCCCCTTGACTCTGAATAGGGCTGTGCTCTGCCACCACAATGCTGGCTCCGCCCCCTGGGGAGCGACTGATGGCTCTGCCCTGCACCTGGCCCAGGAAGAGGGAAGACTGTCAAAAGAGTGCTCCTGGCTGAACTTGTCAACTCAATGCTGGCTCCACCTCCTGCGGAGTGTCTGATGTCCCTGCCCTGCACACTGAAAGGAGAAACCAGAGCCTGCAAAAGAAAGTGCTCAGAGACTAACTGGATTAGGCAAAGGCCTCCCTGGTGATAGAGGGGCCTTTTTATCGACCCTGGTAGCCTGAAGGCCCTACATGGCCCTGCGTGATAGAAATCTGAAAACATGCTAAAATAACTAGCTTTCCTCATTAGTAAATAAAGGCCCCAGGGCTCACTATGCTTAAGGCTTAAAAACACACGTTTCTGTGCATTGAACTGAACAAGGTAAAATTAGGCCTTCAAAGATTAGTTAGTTTCATTGCCAGCTTCAAGACGAACACACACACACACAGACTGGTGCCCGTTGGTACAGCTTCCTGAAACCCTTGCTAACGTTATATTTTGAAACATAGCTTGCACAAGTATAAGCAGCAATTTCTAGCAATAAACGGCATCAATCATGGGAGTTCACACTTTCAGATATGTAGAAATGTACGTGACAGAAAAATGTCCTTTTTTAGCAATGTACAACATGTAACCATTTTTTTAGAAATAAGTGACGAAAATGTTCTCTTTCTAAGGTACAAGATGTCCTGAAAATGTTCTCTTTCTAAGGTACAAGATGTCCTGAAAATGTTCTCTTTCAAAGGTACAAGATGTTCCGTATATTTTTAGAACAGAACATAATGTACTGAAAAGATTTCCTTCCGGTGTAAACCACCTGCACTGAAAGGGCGTAGGTCAGCGTCATCATAGAACCCTAGTTCCTCAATTTTGGGTATATCAGGCCCAAACGTCAAATCTGAAGCCAGAGCTCTGCTGATGCGACCTTTGCATGCAAGCTCTCCGGCTAGCCGATTGTCTGACTTGGGACTTCAAATCCTCTCTCTCAGGTGGTGGACTTCCTAAGCCAGATAATGCTTTTGTCTTTTTATATCTCTGTCCTTGCTCTGTATTTTCCATTCACACCCAATTCCTTGCATTTTTTAGGTTCCCTTAAACTACTAGGCCCTGCTGGGATAGTCTTCATAGTTAAAGTGCTTCAAGGCACTAGACTTTATAGAGTGTTCTGCTTTCCCTAACTAATTTCTATTGTGCCTTTTAAAAGATCTCAGTCCTTTTCGCACCTTGGATTTCTTTGGAATGTTAAAACTTGCATGGGTAATTCTCTTCAGAAAAGCACCTTTGTAGGCGCTATGGTTTCTTTGAATGTATTCTGAATGTGAACTTGCGTTTTGTTTTAACCCTGACAGATTAAAGTCAGACTTTCAAACATTTCATTGCTCAGGCTGATCAATTAATAAATGCATTTTCTGATGTACTTAAGACTTAACAAATAAAATGCCACTTTACATGTGATCTTTGTCATCTCATATCATTGCTCCTTGTTCCTCAGTGAAGTGTGCGTCGGTGACCTGTGACCACGGCTCATGACCACAGCAGGGTTGTTCGTAGGTTGTGACTCGTGACCACACCCCAGAGGGCTTTCCTTCCCCCTCAACAGCTGGCGCCCAACGTAAATTCGTACTACCTACTGTTTGCAGCGGATCCGGTGCACATCCACGACAGGTCCCTGAGGGGTCCGGGCTCCGCTCCTTTGCGGCAGAGACCACGGGTAAGACAAGGTTTTTGTTTTTCCTTGAATCTGCTGGGTCTCTGCTGCCTGAGGGTGTGACTGACTCTTTTTGGACTGTCTCTGGCTGCCACCTGTCCCCTGCAGCACTATCTCTAGTCACGATTTGAACCCTCTCTCTCTCTGTCTTTGCGAGGTCACGATTTGTCACTTTCTTGTCAGAGGCCAGTATAGGCTTTTCTGCTGCATATTGGTTCATAACAGTTGTGCCTTCGAGGTTGGGGGTTTTCCTGTTTTGCACTTTTGTTTGCCCTGCCGGTTCCGGTCCGGAGGGAATGAATATAGCGTCAATGGTTCTAGGTTTTTGATCCCTCAACAGTTAAAAGTCTGTGCGCAGGGTGTCCCCCGGAGCCTCTGTGTCCGGGGTCGGAGTTACAGTCTCCCCTTCTACAGTTCAAATCTGTGGGCAGGTTTATGATCCCTCTCCAGTTCAAGTCTGTGTGCAGGGTGTCCCCCGGAGCCTCTGTGTCCGGGGTCGGAGTTGAAGGCTCCCCTAGTTCTCCATTGTTGCATTATGGTTTGACGTGCAATTGCATTTTGTTCTTTGCCATGTTCTAGGTTGATAACACATTACTACTTTGCATATAGTATTTTCTTTTTATTATTTTTTTCTCTCAAAACTGTTTATTGCCTATTTACATAGCATTTTTGTGCTCTTCCTCTGTTCTGGTCTGTTCAGTTCTCATCTTCGCACTTCCTTGTTGCCCATTCTTCTCTCCTGCGCCCTTCCTCTGCCACTTGTGCCCCTACGTTCTCATCCATGAGTGCGGCCTTCACGCCCTTCCATTGTTTACTTTCTTCTCCTTACAATCTATTTTAGCAAGGTTTGGGTGTCCATATCTTTTGTTCAGTTCCACTTTTATTCTGCTTTACTGACTGGCTTTGTCAGTTGCTGCCTTGTTCTCTCGTTCCACGAAGGTACAGAAAGAGGAAGTCACTTGTGGTAATTTCAGATTCCCCCCTCCTTCCTCGCCCATTCTTGCGCACCATGGTGCTCCACCGTGTTTAGTGAGATTTAATATCTAGGTCCTTTTTACTGTGCTTTCAGTTTTTATGATGCATCTTCATATGTTTTTGATTTGTCTTTGAAAGTTTTGTAATGGTTGATATTTGTTTTGTTCAATGTCATCTGTCCATTGCCTTGCTCTGTGTAAGTAGATGTGCTTTGAAGTTGCTTCTCTGTGCGTCCAGTGACGTAGCGCCTCAGTCCTAGTTGCACCTCCTCCCACAGTGTTTTTTGTCTATCATTAGCCAAGCAACTGATGGCCAAAAAGGGGGGACGAGTATCCAAGTATTCCTCCAAGCCCCT
The DNA here is from genome assembly GCF_964263255.1 of Lissotriton vulgaris. Classification (NCBI taxonomy): domain Eukaryota; kingdom Metazoa; phylum Chordata; class Amphibia; order Caudata; family Salamandridae; genus Lissotriton; species Lissotriton vulgaris. Next base: position 192,471 of record NW_028244612.1, read on the forward strand.
TGACTTCCTCATCACATCCTCTATATCCGTGATGTCCAACACCACCCCACGTACTATAAATTGCTCTATCCATCTGGTGCATGACGTCCCTACCTCAGTCCATAACACCACTTTTAACACGATAACATACCTTGATAACAAGAGCCGAGAGAGACTAGCTATCGCTTGGGACCTTCTGGGGTTCATCTTCACTCCCGACACCCAGGTTAACATCTCTATCATTTCCATGACTGACGTATTTGCCAGCACACATGCATTATTCTGCAACTCGTCTAGCTCTGACGCCCTATCCACGTCTCACTCCGCTCAATCGATCCATTCCTGTCTCTCAGACGGCTCAAACTCCATTGTCATCACTGATGGGGAAGACTCAGATTCATCAGATTCTACGCAGTCTGTTGTAAGTCCACCCATTCGTCACCACCAAGACAAATAGCCCCATGCGGACGCTTCAGGCAGTGTTTGAGAAAGGAACACTAGATCGATTCCCCAACTTTCCCAACATCTAGGATAAAGATACAAGCAGGGCACACCCAAGCAAGCAAATTACATTTCTCCTCACAGGCTCACAGTGAACAACACAGATACTAGTGTCCCTATGAATAAGATACTGAGTTCTACTATATATAAGAATACCTACTGACTTTGACATATATTTTATCTTAAAATTGAAAATTGGGAAAGACTGCTAGTTCTATCAAGCTTTTGAACAAAATACCCATGTCAGTCTAAGATTGCCTATGCCAGTTGTGGCAGCCAGCTCCACTACCCTGGTTGCGCCGCTGCACAGGACCAAGAATTATAAGACGGTCTATACCCCTGTGTCATTAAGGGTATAGAAGAGGGACCTATACAAGATCTCAATTACAGGAACTAAGAAGGAAGAGTATAGGCAGAGAGTGTCACACCATAGACCCCCATTAAAAGATTATCCTGCATTTATACATCTAACTGGGGGGGGCGTTTAACATGGAATGCTTCTAGGTGGGCAATAAATAGCAGCTAAAGCTTCAATGACCCTAGCACCAAGGAAATGGTATGAGGAATAAGACTCCCAATGCTGCATGATTTATTACTCTAAAATAAGCTTTACAAATATTGGCAAATTCAAAAATTGTTTCTTCAAAAATAACATTACGCGTTTAGAATATACCAATCTTTTATATCAAATATATGCGTTTCAATTTTGATATACATACATTAATTTAACAAAACACTAAATAGGTTTTAATTTCGTAAATTGAACTGCATACTGGAGAGCTACCAGTAGCTCAAGAGCTACTGGTTGGAGAAGCTTGTTGCAATAACAAAGCAGTGGTGGTTGACATGAGCATGTAGTGTGTTTTTCATTGTAGGTTACATTTTTAAGTAGTTCCATTGATTTAAGATATTATTCTTTGCATTTTGAATGAGTCTGATTTGCACTCTAGAAATGTGCATGTAAATGCCAAGACTACGGCGTTTGGAAATAACCAACAGCGAACCGAATCCATTTGGCATCAGATCTTGAAACTTACATGGAGAAAGGCATTGTCGATTTCCCTGATGAAGGGCATGACCCCATAATGCCCGAAATGCATTGGATATGATCAGATATAATGACATTGCCTGTGTTTTGAAAATATCAAGAAGTTCAAAAAATATGGAAAACTAATGAAATTATGCCAACAACTAATAAATTGGTTTAATGAATAACAAACCGGATGAATGGAAATCTTTTTCTCTGTAGAAAGATAACAAGCGAGTGTGCCCATCAAGGGATGTCCCTAGAGATTCTCTAGGTCCACAATTTTGCATGTAAATTCGACGCCATCGGACCCCTGGCGCCACCTTGTGGAGCACCTACAAAACTGCATCAAAACTCTCTAACCACAAAGGAACTACATATAATACACAACCAGCTGTGCATCCATCCACCGCTAAAGCACATCTATTTATGTCATAAATTTGCAAAGCACCCCCTCAAATAAAAGCCGCCTTGGTTTAGTGCCACAGGACCATGACAGTTCACCCTTTCATTGCATTTTTATGTGCTTTAAAGTTGTAAATTCGTGCACGGTTAAAATTTCCGCATTTAGGGATTTCTGACTGATTGCTATTGAACTTTTAAATAGTCATTCTGAACTAATAAGTTGTCATGATAGCTGCACCTGTCAGTCAAATGACGGCAGTCAATATACCGCCTGCGCTGCTACAACAGCTCACCATGCAATACATCCAGGCCCCATTACAGCCTGCCATATTATACGTAGCGACCCAGCCACAACAATATGCACAATACGTTCAGGCCCAACGACAGCCAGCTGATCAGTACATACAGCCACAGCCCCCAGTACCAGACATAGCAGCACAGCATGCCTACAGAAATGACCAACAAAATTATTATATAAATAACAGAAAGAATGCCACCAGAAAATCAGGTATACAGGGAAGAGTAAATGGAATGGTGCAACTGAGGCTCCAATCACAGCCAACACAGCGCACTTGTTATTATTGCCACAGAATCGGTCACATGCAAAGACAGTGCCGCAATAGGCTTCGAGACCAAAGCCAGCAACTTATGAGTCCAGCTCAACAAGGACTAAGCCCCTATGGCCCCTATGAATGTGGCCCAAGTCCAACAATAGTTCCTGTGAATGCACGTTCCCATGCAACAGCAACAATAGACACCTATACACAAAATAATGCCCCAAAAAGGAAAAAATGCTGCAGCACCCAGGTACTAAGTACAAAATAATTTATTCGTACCAGTATCTGAATTCAGTCCCAGTTTAAGTAGGCAAGCAATGGTCTGAATGCAGGAACAGATCGGGGAGGGTGTTACAACAGGGCACTGACAGTTGATGTTCGCCATTACAAAATAGGGTTTGTGAAATTTTGGCTTGCGTTCAAGTTGAATGATGCCACTGGCCTTAGAGCAACGTAGATGTCGGAGCAGATAATAATGAAATAAAAGAATCTCCCACAATTTCTTATGCACAGAAATACTGAGAGAATAGGGGGATAAAATTATGGAATGGAATATACGGCGTTTACTCAGCATGCGCGACATACAGAGAACATGAGCCTGTGTTTAATGTGATGTTAAATATTCTGGTCAGCATAGCCTACAAATTAAAAAAGCACATGTTTTTAGATGTTACAAGGTGACAAAAGAGTTAACAGGCTTTCTCTGCCGTTGGAAGTAACCAGCCACAGATTCTGGGCATTGAGCCAGGCAGGAAATACATTTCCTGTGGTCTGTAACGAGGCAGTTGGAACGTCGATGATCGCAGGATCACACAAAATGAGAAATATATACATATGTATATATACAAATATATATATATGTGCATAACAGAAGTAATATGTAGGTATATTAATATTTTTTTTCTAGGTTCTTCAAAATTGCAGGAAATACTGTAAGGCGACTGGGCTAAAATGCTTTTTTAAGCAGTACATAAGCCAGGGACTAAAATACTGATTGTGCATTGACAAAGACAAAAGGCTAACAAAATATTTGAGGCCTACTGGATTTGGCAAGGCTTGTTTATTTTTATGTTGCTAAGAAATGGTACGTTCCTGATTCAGGTAGTTTAGTGAAATGTTTTAGCATTTCGGTTTATGAGCCTGGGGCAGGTTATGAACAGGTGTCACTGTGACAGAGATTTTCAAACATGTTTGACGTTGAGACAAGCTATAGCCCAACATCTTTTAAGTTCCTTTTTTTAGATAATGGATTTTTCTTTAAAGTATCTTATACAAAAAGGCAATATAATTCCCAGATTCTTTCCTTTATTTTGGAGTTCCTTCCATATCCCAGCTAGCCAACACACAACATACAGCAGTGAATAGCACTACTATTGCCAGGCCGGTTGAAGTACAGTTGCAGACTTCAGATGGTTGTACATATTTTTTACCTGCTTTAAAAGTTTAAATACCCTGGAATTATGACAGTATAATGTTTTAGGTGTTTAGTGTATTTTATTTTTTTAAGTAATGAATGTTCCAAGGTTTCACAAAATTATTATTTATGCATCAACACAAGTGAAAACTCTTCTGAAATAATGAAAAATATTAAAAATAACAAAAGTTTGTATACACTAACATGCACTGCGAAGTTTCTTTCAAAGTCAGGTCCAGGAAGTGGGGCCACATCAGTTCTGGGCTTCGACATATGAATAATGGAACACAGATCTTGGCCCAAAGATTTTTGGAAATAATAGACTATTAACCAGCAGCTGTCCCCATTGCCAAGAGGAACGAAATAACAGAACAGACTTCAAGGTCAACTCTGCAAATCAGAGAAGACTAACTTGTTTCCATTTGACTGTCCAAGAGGAAGAAGGCGGTGACAGCTTGGTCGTTTATGGATTCAGACGTAACCACAACACCTGCCGCACAGAAGTGTCTTATCTAAAGTTATGTATTTTGTATTATAATATTTTGCAGTACTGGCAGAAGTGGAATTAGATAAATTGAATTGGTTTTGTTTAAATTGTGTTAATAGGAAGACTTGTATTGCTCATATCTTTGAAGTTGCCAATAGCAACAAAGTAACTTCAAATATATCTGTTAGAACATGGAATAAATAGCCCTTGCAAGCATGCAGAAAGGTTCAACACCCCCTCTACCAGCACAGTTAGCACCCCAGAATAAGTGTATTTGCAACATGTGTCCTCATCGCCCTCCTCTGATGGAAGTAATAATGCAATAATAAGAAATAGTGCCCAAGCAGCTAGACAGCATCCTGCTCACGATTCTCTGCAGAGTATGAGATACAGTCAGATGACAACAATAGGTAGACAGAAGACTAAGGCACTGTTACATGACTGTTCATGGTATGGCCCATAGTGTAGTTTTTTTGCAGCATCAATAGGTTTATGATAGCAGGGCATCTGTTAGACCAACATTGCTCCGTCCCCCACACTCTACATTGCCCATAACAGATTAGAACGGCGCTGTTGTTATTCGCAAAAAGTTACGCCCATGGCAAAATTCAGTGCCCGAGGTCAGTTAAGGTATAAAGAAGCGCTCTTAGGGCAACATAGGGTAGACTACGATTATAAAATAAGATAGACAGGTTGTCCACTTAGGGTGTATAAAATAAAAATGTCCAAAAGCATGAACTGATTTCAAACTAAAAGACACCTCTTCTCTCTTTTCTAGAATGGCATGTTACCTGTGGGGCGACACTCAAATTGAAAACAGCAGGTTTTTTTCAGACAATAAATATGGCATCTCTGACCGAATTGACTTTTTCTGGGCATGCAGAGAATGGCTCTATCTCCAACAGCCCTAACGAAGAAGCAGCCTGAGCTCAAGAGAACATTGCACCAAGTCTCCATGATGGTTCCACCAGCAAATATCTCCCACATCGATGCCCATCTCTGGCTCTGATATCTGGCTCCACGGACAATGGCAGTGTGCTGAGTTCTAAGGGTGGACAGTGTTCAAAGACCCACCAAAGGAGTTTGCCGGTTGAACAGAGACAAGCTCTTTTTCCTACAGCATCATTGTGAGGCTCCACACCGAGGCAGAAGGACTCTGGCTTCGAAATACCAAGAGGAGAGTATGCCTCTGGATAAGGAGTGAGCTGTACATTACTAACAACGAAGAACATGGCTCAACTGACCAATGCCATCAACAACTTGAACAAGATAGAAAGGAAATGGATTGCTGGAGGAGATGCCATAGTAGAGAGCCACAGATTTGTTGAACTCTGACTGGATACCTTTGTGGCAGTTCTAAAAAGTTTTTATTTTTTGCTGTTTCTTTTTGTGTTGCATCCCGCAGATGAGTGCCATTGTAGGAAAAGAAAGTTAGCACCAAGATAGTGGGGACAAACTACACTAGCATAGGTATTTACAGGTAGCTGAGTATGAGGACAAAGATCGTGTTCATTGGGATGGGACTGGAATACGAATGGAGATGAGCGAGTTAGCAGTACCTAGCACCCACTATGGAATACAAACAGCTCCTCCACTTCTCCCAGGTAGACTGTCTGAGTAAGAGTCCAACAGAAGCCCAATATGAACGCCTGCTTAATGAGCAAGATGCAGAGTATGCGAAAATACTCATTAGGCCAAATGAAGACAAAGCCAATGAAATAGATAAACAACAAGGTAGCTTTAAGTGTTATGTTAATGACATGCCCTGGATACCGCCACTGGCTGAAGGGTCACAGAGATACTCAGTTAAAAGAGTGTTCATAGAATGAACAAGAGCAGGGAGATGATAGAGGGGCCTTTTTATCGACCCTGGTAGCCTGAAGGCCCTACATGGCCCTGCGTGATAGAAATCTGAAAACATGCTAAAATAACTAGCTTTCCTCATTAGTAAATAAAGGCCCCAGGGCTCACTATGCTTAAGGCTTAAAAACACACGTTTCTGTGCATTGAACTGAACAAGGTAAAATTAGGCCTTCAAAGATTAGTTAGTTTCATTGCCAGCTTCAAGACGAACACACACACACACAGACTGGTGCCCGTTGGTACAGCTTCCTGAAACCCTTGCTAACGTTATATTTTGAAACATAGCTTGCACAAGTATAAGCAGCAATTTCTAGCAATAAACGGCATCAATCATGGGAGTTCACACTTTCAGATATGTAGAAATGTACGTGACAGAAAAATGTCCTTTTTTAGCAATGTACAACATGTAACCATTTTTTTAGAAATAAGTGACGAAAATGTTCTCTTTCTAAGGTACAAGATGTCCTGAAAATGTTCTCTTTCTAAGGTACAAGATGTCCTGAAAATGTTCTCTTTCAAAGGTACAAGATGTTCCGTATATTTTTAGAACAGAACATAATGTACTGAAAAGATTTCCTTCCGGTGTAAACCACCTGCACTGAAAGGGCGTAGGTCAGCGTCATCATAGAACCCTAGTTCCTCAATTTTGGGTATATCAGGCCCAAACGTCAAATCTGAAGCCAGAGCTCTGCTGATGCGACCTTTGCATGCAAGCTCTCCGGCTAGCCGATTGTCTGACTTGGGACTTTAAATCCTCTCTCTCAGGTGGTGGACTTCCTAAGCCAGATAATGCTTTTGTCTTTTTATATCTCTGTCCTTGCTCTGTATTTTCCATTCACACCCAATTCCTTGCATTTTTTAGGTTCCCTTAAACTACTAGGCCCTGCTGGGATAGTCTTCATAGTTAAAGTGCTTCAAGGCACTAGACTTTATAGAGTGTTCTGCTTTCCCTAACTAATTTCTATTGTGCCTTTTAAAAGATCTCAGTCCTTTTCGCACCTTGGATTTCTTTGGAATGTTAAAACTTGCATGGGTAATTCTCTTCAGAAAAGCACCTTTGTAGGCGCTATGGTTTCTTTGAATGTATTCTGAATGTGAACTTGCGTTTTGTTTTAACCCTGACAGATTAAAGTCAGACTTTCAAACATTTCATTGCTCAGGCTGATCAATTAATAAATGCATTTTCTGATGTACTTAAGACTTAACAAATAAAATGCCACTTTACATGTGATCTTTGTCATCTCATATCATTGCTCCTTGTTCCTCAGTGAAGTGTGCGTCGGTGACCTGTGACCACGGCTCATGACCACAGCAGGGTTGTTCGTAGGTTGTGACTCGTGACCACACCCCAGAGGGCTTTCCTTCCCCCTCAACACTGGCCTGCAAGAACAAAAGAAATTTCCTATAAAAGTAGGAGCCCTGCTCCTAAGAAATCAGATCCTGTTTACGCCAAGAAGAAACTCTGCCTGAAGAGAAGGACCTGGGAAAGCTGCATGGAGGACTACTGTCTCTAATTCTGAGAGACTGGCCAGTGGTGGGTGCCTTGCTGCATGAACGAGAGAAGACTGAGAAAGACTTTTAATTTCAACTCGTGCCTCTGCTGTGAACAATCTCCAAGGGCTTGCGTGTGAGCCTGCCCCCTGAACTGCGCCCCAGGAACATTGGGCGCTACCCCCTTCCTGAAGGAGGAACTGCTAATGGTGTTGCCTGTCCTGCAGTGCCCACGAAGAGAAGCTGAGTACGCTGTGTAAACGCGCCCTCTAAGGAAGCTACGCATCCCTGGTCCCGCCGAGCAAAGTGAACTGTGACCTGGCCCAAAAGCTGTAGCCGCAAAGTAAAGCCCAGCCCCGTCTGGCCTGCACACCGTATCTGCCACCCAGAGCTGAGCCGTAGCTCATGCAGCAAGAGAGGACCTGTCCGGTCCGAGTACCGCGATGCTGTTGCCCCGTGTCAGAGATCGCATCACAAGGAAGGACGTCTGCCTGCTTCTCTTCTCTGCTGTGAGCCTGCCACAGTGTGCCCGGCCGCACTGAGACTCGCTGTAAGCCCCAACCCCCCCTCAGGACCCCAGGACTCTGCACTCATGAGCCTGTGTCCCCGAAACACCGCCAACCAACAGAGAAGTGACCCTGTGGCCTCCGCGCCACCCCACCCTCCAGGATGGCACCGCAGTGTCGGACCTCAGGAGAGAGCAGTCCGCCCGAACCTGACATCAAGAACAAAGGTACGGGTCACTGTGCGTCACGTATGCTGGTGTGTGAGAGATCTGTACGTTGCGCACCACCTTGAACGAACTGTGCGCTGCGTACCACTCTTCCCGTCTACGCTGATCTTGCTAGTGAACTGTACGCCTCGTACACTGGATGTTGGGAAGAACCGTGCGCTGAGAACAGTGTGCTTTATTACGGCTGCTGGTACGCCTCGTGCCTCCCCTTTACATTGATCGCGCCATACGCCGGCTCGCGCAAGAAGCGTCAGGATTAGGGGGGCACCTTCCTTAAAAGCGGTACGAAGCGTACAAGAGCGCTACGAAGCGCACAAACCTAAGAGAACTGCCTGAAAAGAACTAAAACATTGCCTTTTAAGAACTGTGGTCTACTGAAAGTAACTGGAACCCTTCCTAAAGTATAAAGACTGTATTTGAAGCCTGCTTGAACACTTCTATATAAAGAGTATATTTTTATAAATACAGTCTTGTGTCTCTGTGTGATGGGTTGGTGATTATTGTGGGACATTGCAAATGCTTAACCATATACACTCCAGAGATTAGCCTTGACTGCTCGTGCCATACTACCTAGAGGGTGAGCAGAGGTTATTTCCTGGGAGTAATCCTTTGCCCTGACTTAGAGGAGAGGGTCCCTGCTTGTTGCAAGTACATACCTGCACCAACCAGAGATCCCCAACTCTAACATTGGAGGTAGCAGTGAGGGTCACAAATCTGCATTTGTAGTGTCTGCACAAGTGATTGTTGACCATTACATAGGGAGTACAGTCCAGTAACTGAAGCCACAGACTCCTTTTAATTTTTGCTTGCCAAAAGAAGATCCCTTGAGTTAAAGTCATGCCTGGCTCAAACAGCGTGGAGAGAGCGGCATCTGAAACCTCTGAGGTGTTGGAGGTAGAATGGGATGTGTCAAAACTGGACAGCTACAAGAAATCAGAGCTATTGAACTTTGTCAAGAAATTCAAGGTTCCACGTGTGGGGTGCAAGAACAAGGAGGATTACCACAGAGCCCTGAAAGCCTGGATTGAATCAAGGGATGCACCTGAGGATCTTGTAGTACCTGACCCAGCAGAGAGCGTCAATAGCTTTGGCAGAGGCCTGTCGCCAGAGGAGCTGGCAGATAGACAGGGAACCAGGGATCATGAGATGAAGTTGGCAGAGCTGAAGGTAAAAGGCCAACTGGAGCTAGAGAGCAAGAGAATGGCTCCGGAAGAGCGACAAATCCAAATGGAACATGAGATGAAAGTGAGGGAGATGGATTTCAAAGAAAAAAGTTTGGAGCACACTTCCTCTGGTGGCATCACAACACAGGTGCAGTCAAGGGTGTACATGCCTAAGTATGTGGTGAAGGAATATTTTAAGGGGAATGACATGGGGCAGTGGTTCAAGGCCTATGAGGGAGCCATGTCCTCCCACCGGGTCCCTGAGGGAGATTGGGGAGCGGGGTTGTGGGGGCGGTTCCTTAGTGAGGGGCAGGACACACTGCTAGACTTACCCTCTGAAGAGTATAATTCCTATCACCACATGAAAGATACCTTAATGACCAGGTTTGGGTTAACTCCTGAATTATATAGACAGAGGTTCAGGGGTTGTACTAAGATTCCTGGGGCTACCTATGTAAATGTAAATGTAAATGTATTTGAGCTTGTAAAGCGCACTGCTACCCATCCATAGGTCTCCTGGCGCTGTATAACTCTGGGGAACCCGTCCTGGCTTTCCCTGTGGGATGGTCCCTGCTGGGAGTCCCCAAGGTGGAGCCAGGCATCCCCGGAATTGATGGGGCTGTTGTGGAGATGAGGCAAGCTAATGCCCAGAGTTGCCGAGTGGAACCCCTGATTAGAGTACGCACCAAAGCGAGAATTATCGAGTCCGCTGACCAAGGTCCACGACCCTGCCGCGTCGGGAATTGAACCCTGGTCCCGGGCCGACTTCTGCTCTCGGGTCTGCCGCCTCTAACCAGAGAGCCACACTACCTATGTAGAGTATGTAACCTTTTTCTGCAGAGCACTGAATGGTTGGGTGAAGGGTAGCAAAGTGAATGATTTCCAAGGTCTCCTTGATTTAACGGCATGGGAGCACTTGTCCAGTAATTATTTTCCTGAGCTACGCCAGCACCTGATAGATAGCAAGCTGACTAACCCTAGGAAGCTTTCTGAGGAGGCAGACCACTGGCTCAGCACCAGGATCCACAAGGGTCCAGTGGGAGACTCAGCCAAGGGTGGGCAGGGTCCCCAGCAGAAGAGTGGGGGGACAAGGGAAAACAGAAAGGGTTCCAAAAAGGCCCCCAAAGTAATCCCCAAGGGAACCAGCAGAAGGGTTCTACGCCTCCCCCAACCCCGAAGCAGACCAGGGACCCGCCAGGTAAACCTGTTCCCAAGGGGCCCCCTCAATGTTATAAGTGTGGTAAGCTAGGTCACTTTGCCAGTGATCCCAAGTGTCGCCAATATGTGAAATCAACACCCACTGGTGCTCTACCCAGGCAGATGGCTACTATAGCCTTTGGAGAGGAGATAGAAGCCCAAGGTGGGTGGGACCCCGACCAGATGACCCTCGTCTCACTAGGAGACAGTGAGATGGTCCCTGAAAGCTACTTACCCTCTAACACTAAAAAACATGGGCAAGTAGTGACTGTCAATGGGAAGAAAGTAGAGGCTCTTAGAGACACAGGAGCCAGTGTGACTGCAGTCCGGCAGCACCTGGTGTCTCAAGAGCAGGTTGTACCCCATGCCTATTGTCGTGTTGTCAATGCTGACAACACAGAGAGTCGTTGTCCAATGGCTCAAGTTCCCTTTGAGTGGGGGGGTCTCTGGTACTCTGCAGGTTCCTGTGAGAACTGCCATGCCTGTTGACTTTTTGCTAGGGAATGACTTGGAGAACGCCCCTTGGGAAAAGGTGGGGAAGTCAACTCACCTGCCGATGGTGGGTTTACCCGACTGGGCATGCGTGACCACCAGGTCCATGGCAGCCAGTAGGGGTGTTCAAGAAACCCTGAAGCCTGAGGGAGAGGCCCAGGGACCGGCCTTAGGGAGAGGGCACAGTACACGCAGGAAACCGGCCCCCAAAGTTCCCACGGCCCAGGAGGAAGCAGACCTTGAGAGGGATGCCCATGAGCCTACTGGGGAACAGATAGCCGGACTGGGGGACATGCCTGAGCTGACCCATTGGCAGCAAGAAGGAGGCCCCTCCAGAGTGGAATTCTGCAGGGAGCAGAGAGAATGCCCCTCTCTCGTGGGTATGCTGCAACAGGCTGCAGACCAGGCCAATGGTTCTCAGTCCGGTACACATTTAGTCTACTGGGAGAATGACCTCCTGTATTCAGAGCCTAAGGTTGCTGAACCTGGGTCAGCCCATGCGCTGGTGGTACCCCAGAAGTTCAGAGCCTTCCAACTGGGGCTGGCTCACGATGTGCCTTTAGCAGGACATTTGGGGATGGACAAGACCTATGACAGGCTTGTCACCCACTTTTATTGGCCCCAAATACATAGGAGCTCAAAGGCTGACTGTAGATCATGTCAGACTTGCCAGGCAAGTGGTAAGAGTGGGAGGAAGCAAAAAGCTCCTCTCCAACCCTTCCCCGTAGTCAGTACCAATGTTCCCTCTAATTGTTTTCCTCTGTGTGGGGCAGTGGAGGGTCTCTGTGCGTTGCAACCATGGCTATGTGCGCCAGGAACTAAACTGCGCATGTCTGCGGCGCCAAATGGCACTCAAAACGTATACTTTAAAAAGTGAAAAGATGGTGCATTTTCACACATACAGCGCAACAATAAGGGTCTTAAGGGCAGTTTGCAAATTTATTGTATTGCCTTTATTTTCATTGTTGTGCCTGTGACTGCTGTTGTCTGTCTTTCCCGCTGCCTGTACATGGTCCACGCACCTTTTTCTTCTCTCTGTTCCCCTCGCTGTCCGAGGCTCTCTCTGCCCGGTCTTTCCTTCTGTACCCCTCGCTGCCCGTGTCTCTGCCCAGTTTTCCCTTCTGTTCCCTTCTCTGCCCCCGTGCTCTGCCTTCTGTTCTTAGCTGCCCCTATATTTCTGTATTTTGCCTCTGTGCCATTAGTTTTTTGTGCCCGTCTGCCCTCTGTACCACTCGTTTTTGTGCCCCTTTTGCCGCCTGTTCCTCTCATTTTTTGTGCCTGTCTGCCCTCTGTCCCACTCGTTTTTTGTGCCTTTATGCCCTCTGTCTCTATCCCACTCATTTTGTTTGCCTTTCTGCCCTCTGTCTCTGTTCCACTCTTTTTTTGTGCCTTTCTGCTCTCTGTCTCACTCATTTTTTGTGCCTTTCTGCCCTCTGTCCCACTCGTTTTTTGTGCCTTTTTGCCCTCTGTCTCCGCCCCACTCGTTTTTTGTGCCTTTATGCCCTCTGTCTCTGTCCCACTCATTTTTGTGCCTTCATGCCCTCTGTCTCTGTCCCACTCTGTCTCTGCCCCACTCGTTTTTTGTGCCTTTCTGCCCTCTGTCTCTGTCCCACTCGTTTTTGTGCCTTTATGCCCTCTGTCTCTGTCCCACTCATTTTTGTGCCTTTCTGCCATCTGTCTCTGTCCCACTCGTTTTTGTGCCTTTCTGCCCTCTGTCTCTGTCCCACTCGTTTTTTTGTGCCTTTATGCCCTTTGTCCCTGTCCCACTCGTTTTTTTGCCTTTCTGCCCTCTGTCTCTGTCCCACTCGTTTTTGTGCTTTTCTGCCCTCTGTCTCTGTCCCACTTGTTTTTGTGCCTTTATGCCCTCGGTCTCTGTCCCACTTGTTTTTTACCTTTCTGCCCTCTGTCTCTGTCCCACTCGTTTTTGTGCCTTTATGCCCTCTGTCCCACTCGTTATTTCTGCCTTTATGCCCTCTGTCTCTGATCCACTCATTGTTTGTGCCTTTCTGCCCTCAGGCTCTGTCCCACTCGTTTTTGTGCCTTTTGGCCCTCTGTCTCTGTCCCACTCGGTTTTGTGCCTTTCTGCCCTCTGTCTCTGTCCCACTCTTTTTTGTGCCTTCATGCCCCCTGTCTCTGTCCCACTCGTGTTGTGTGCCTTTCTGCCCTCTGTCTCTGTCCCACTCGTTTTTGTGCCTTTATGCCCTGTATCTCTGTCCCACTCGTTTTTTTGGGTTTCTGCCCCCTGTCTCTGTCCCACTTGTTTTTGTGCCTTTCTGCCCTCTGTCTCTGTCCCACTCGTTGTTGTGCCTTTATGCACTCTGTCTCTGTCCCACTCTTTTTTGCCTTTCTGCCCTCTGTCTCTGTCCCACTCGTTGTTGTGCCTTTCTGCCCTCTGTCTCTCTCCCACTCGTTTTTGTGCCTTTATGCCCTCTGTCTCTGTCCCACGTGTTTTTTGTGCCTTTCATGCCCTCTTTCTCTGTCCCACTCATTTTTGTGCCTTTGTGCCTTCTGTCCCGCGCGTTTTTTGTGCCTTTCTGCCCTCTGTCTTTGTCCCACTCGTTTTTGTGCCTTTCTCCCCTTTGTCTCTGTCCCACGTGCTTTTTGTGCCTTTCTGCCCTCTTGCCTTCTGTTCCGCTCGTTTCCCCAGCTGCTGTGGCCTTTTGTTTAGATATTGTTGTTAATCAGAGCCCCTTCATGGGCTCTGATTAACAACAATATTTAAGGGTAAGGGCCTGCATCAAAGAGGAGGTCTCGAAGATGCTTGCTCTTGGGGTGGTTGAGTCCTCCAGCAGTCCTTGGGCCAGCCCAGTGGTCTTGGTCTCAAAGGCTGCAGCGCAGGGAGCCACACCCGAACTCCGGTTCTGTGTGGACTATCGAAGACTCAATTCAGTAACCAAGACTGACGCGCACAGTAACCAAGACTGACGCACACAGGGGCTGCTCAGTTCCTCAGCACGTTTGATTTGACGTCTGGGTACTGGCAGATCGCCTTGACTGATGGGGCCAAAGAGAAGTCAGCATTCTCCACACCAGATGGGCATTTCCAGTTCCGTGTTATGCCATTTGGGATGAAGAATGCCCCTGCCACCTTCCAGACATTGGTCAACCAGGTGTTGGCTGGCTGGCCAAGTTCAGCGCCGCCTACCTGGATGGCATTGCAGTGTTCAGTAGTACCTGGAAAGAACACTTGCGACACCTCTGGAAAGTGTTGACGGCGCTGCGCAAGGCAGGCCAAACCATCAAGGCAAGCAAGTGTCAGATCGGGCAGGGTTCAGTAGTGTACTTGGGACACCAAGTCGGGAGCCGCAAGGTGGCGCCCCTGCAACCTAAGATTGAAACTATCCTGGCTTGGGAACCCCCAAAGACCCAAACTGAGGTGAGGGCCGTCCTAGGACTCACCGGGTACCACAGGAGGTTTGTCAAGGGATATGGCACCATTGTTTCCCCCTTGACAGAGCTGACTTAAAAGAAGCAGCCCAGGAAAGTGATCTGGACTGTCACCTGTCAGAAAGCTTTTGACACCCTGAAGATTGCCATGTGCATGACGCCTGTGCTCCTGACTTCTCCAAGGAGTTCCTAGTGCAGACAGATGCTTCAGAGCATGGTGTAGGGGCTGTTGTCTCACAAATGACTGAGGAAGGCTGGGACCATTGCCCGAGGAATCCAAGCACACCACACACGGGGAAAGTGTGAGCACCTCGTTGGGATCTTCCTACGCTGCACAGGTTACCTGGTCCCAGTCGCCATTAGGAAGAAACTTCTACCAGAACGCTGAAATTACTAAGCGTTTTAAACAGTAAAAGGATGCCGAACTTACAGAAGAGTCCGGATATGGAGCTTATCTGGTCCTGTATTGAAACTCCCCCTCTATGACTGTGACCCATTCAAATAAAGGCCCACTCTATCCCAGAGTCGGTTACCCGGGACGCCATTAGAAGAGAGACACCTTTCCTCCCTGTGCCCCCTATCCACTCCTGCCCTGATGAAGGTGTAGCCCCGGCTGGGGCACCACACCGAAACGCGCGTTGGCATTTATACCATCTGAAGACCAACCGAATCACTTGGGAGAATATTTCAACTGTTCCCAATTGATCACTGATTATAACATGTCTGCAGAGTGAATTATGAATGTATTAAGTACACTAGTGTTGATGTGAGAAGTATGCATGTGTATGTCTTGGTGATATGAGAGTATGGTTTGCTGTGTGGGCTATGGTGAGGATACCATAATTTTTCTGTATATTTTAGCTGTGTTATTCTTTTCATTGAACAATTATTAAATATTTGCTACCAATCTATGTTGATTAAATATATGATTTGAAAATCAATGTCTTGAAAATTAATAAAATATCTATATTTCTACTTTTCCACTTACTTGTTCAAGAATTCCTTTGTGGTTCCAGGCTGTTATAAATATATTTGGACCTATATTGAGGCCACTTTGAACTCTATAGGCAGGTATCTTCCCTTTGCCCTGATCTGTATTTTCCCCATCTACCTGCCTTGTATTGATGTGGGGTCCCCCTTCTCTGTGACTACAGGAGGTTTGTCAAGGGGTATGGCAGCATCGTTGCCCCCTTGACAGAGCTGACTTCGAAGAAGCAGCCCCGGAAAGTGATCTGGACTGACACCTGTCAGGAAGCATTTGACACCCTGAAGACTGCCATGTGCACAGCACCCGTGCTCCTGGCTCCTGATTTCTCCAAAGAGTTCTTATTGCAAACAGACGCTTCAGAGCATGGTATAGGGGCTGTTCTCTCACAGATGACTGAGGAGGGCTGGGACCAACCCGTAACATTCATCAGTAGGAGGTTACTTCCACGGGAACAAAAGTGGAGTGCAATCGAGCGAGAAGCATTTGCTGTGGTCTGGGCCTTGAAGAAGCTAAGACCCTACTTGTTCGGGTCCCACTTCCGCGTTCAGACAGACCACAGGCCCCTCAGATGGTTGATGCAAATGAGGGGTGAGAATCCAAAGCTGTTGAGGAGGTCCATTCCCCTACAGGGTATGGACTTCACGGTGGAACATCGCCCTGGCACAGATCATGCCAACGCTGACGGTCTGTCCAGGTTTTTCCGCCTTAGTGAGGAGGAACTCCCTGGGGTAGGGTAGTTCTCCCCACTTTCTGCTGGAGGGGACAGGTATTGGACCTGGCACCTTGGCGTGAGTCTCCCTTCCACTTTTTGCTTATGTGCCTCAGATGTTTTGTAGAGTGCACCGGAGTGCCAGGGCTTGTAAATACTGATACGACTAGTGGGCCTGCAGCGCGGGTTGCACCACCCAGAGAAGCTGCCTTGTAAGATGTGTCTAAGGTCTGCCACTGCAGAACCTGCGTGCAGTCTGGTACTGTCATGCTGGCTGGGTAAGTGCACACACTTACCAGCCTCTAACCCTTCCCTTTACTTCATATCAGTCACCACTTTGGTAGGCCCAGGGGCAGGGTGCATTGTAAGCATAAGGTAGGACAAGCCCTGATGTGCGTGGCATGTCCTAATAGTGAATTACAGCCATTCTCGTTTTTCACTGTTGCAAGGCTACCTGTTCTCGTAGGCCAGAATGGGATGCTGGATTATTGCACTCTATAATCCAAGTAGACTCAGGGAACATGGTAGGAAGTCAAGTTTAGTATGCCTGAACTCAGAATAATAAAATACTTCTTTTAGTAAAGTTTATTTTAATATCCTGTGTTTGCAAATGCTACTTTTAGAAAGTTAGCATTTGCTTGCCTAACCATCCCGGCCCCCCTCTGCTCTTATGTGTATTTGTTGTCTGGGTTGTGTGAGTGACAAGGCTGGGGGAAAACAGGTGGTGAATAGGAAGATTACACCAGGATGGGTGGGGGCAGTTCCCTTTGAATCTGAATAGACCTGTGCTCAGCCACCTCAATGCCGGCTCCGCCCCCTAGGGAGCGGCAGACGACTCTGCCCTACACCTTGTAACAAGAGAGGGGAACACCGTCAACAGAGTACTCCTGGACTGTACTTGTCTTCACAATGCTGGCTCCACCTCCTGCGGAGCGTCTGCGGGGCCTGCCCTGCTCACTGAAAGGAAAAACTAGACTTCGAAAAACAAAGTACTCAAGAGCTGAGATGGACTATGCAAAGGCCCCCCTGGCCGGGAAAGACAAAAGAAACGGTTGTATAAAAAGAGGAGCTCCGCTCCTATCAAATCAGATCCTTTTTTGACCACAACGAACCTCTGCCTGACAATAAGGACCAAGAGAAGCTGAAGGAAGTAAACCTGTCTCTGACCTTGGGGACTGGCCTGCAGTGGTGCCTTGCTGGGAACGGAGAGGAAAAGACCAGAGAGGACTTTGAAGACTTGTGCCTGAAACGATCTCCAAGGGCTTGATCTCAAGCTTGCCCCTTGAACTGAACCCTAGGACCAGTGGGTTCAATTCTGCCTGTGCCCGTCTACTGCTGGGCCCTTAAGTTCTCTTCCCTCGCCGGAGTTGTGACTTGGGTGCCTTCGCCCTTATAAAGTCGTGACAGCTCGGAGCCTGGTCGCGCCGCAGAGAGCCCCGCTCAAGCTTGAGTCGCCCTCCACATCAGTGCCGGGCCGCTCGCTCTCCTGACACCTCGCTTGCTACGGAATGCATTGTGCGCCTCTCATCTTCTCCCGCCAGAATCTGCACGGAGCGCATCTGATAGCCTCGGACGGTCCGTACTTCGATACGTACTTGACTGTCTCGCTTTGCCCTCCTGCATACTAAGGCCCGTGCCGCACCGCAAGAAGGTCTTCCGTACGTTGGTACCGGAGGCCCTGTGCTGCACCTGTCTGCCCGAGAGCACGACTGAAGAAATATATTATCGATATCATATAATATTGTCATGATGTATCCAATATATATTATTATTCTGATAGAAACCTCTTGTAGATACACTTGACCCATGTATGACCAATAAACTAGGCCCCAACCGAACAGACCGCATCCTGATTTCATTTCCCTGGGCTTCTTTCGTTAAGTAAGGAAAGCACGTGACATGTTGCTGAGCGGAGAGTCCGAAAGGGTGGCCCGGGCTATGAACAGAGCATTGATTCTAACTTAGAAAACTCAAGGTCACATCTGTCTTTCTTCTCGTATGAGCACATTCCTGCAGGCGCCATGCCTGTACTCCCATGCACCAGAACTGAAGGGAGGCACATCTACTGACCTGCCCCCGGAATAGCTAGAGCTGAGTTTCGAATCAATCTATTGTGCCATATATGGGTCTTCCTGTTGGTTTCTCAGTTACTGGTACTTTTCCATGTACGGGGTTTCAATATGGTATGCCAAAAGTATATATGCACTGTTTTGAATGTGATCCAGCAGTCTCCTCTGCACACCTTTGTGAGCTGTGGCGAGAGGAAGCCTCCCCTGTGTAGGGTACTTTGCAAAATAAATGACTGAACCTTTTCCATTGCAGACTGACTTATGTATGGTAAATAAGGTTATATAGGCTATTGGTAAGTATAGCTCGATGGTATATTTCTCTAGTACTTCAGTTGGCGACTCCTCCGGGACTCCGCAATAGGGTTGTCCCCTTCTGTAAACAGGAGAAAAGGGATGGGGAGGAGTACTGGTCAAGGGGGTGGACCGAAAACGGATCCTAATTGAGAAACCAGTTTGTGGTAGAAAAGGAAATTCCACTCTTCGACCCAGGGACCTTCCCAGCTTCTAAATAACCCTTCGCCTGAGTCCTTCGGGCTTAACCCAGGAACAGCTGACCGTGTTGGTCTATAAAGGAAATTGGCGTTGGAGAACGCTCAATCAGACCTGAGTGCACCGGGTGAGTGACTTGTATGGTATGGAATGAGCACTTTTTGAGAAGTGGCTCAGAGAAACAGTTAACTGCGTATGGAATAGTGGTTAGTGAACCACAGGGAATCTGAGGGTCTGACGTGCAGAGGTGTGACTGCACGGGCAGATGCCTCACAGACTTGTTTGGTGATTAATTGGGATAACGTCGGACGCCTTCGTGTTGCACTTGGGTGCTCACTCGGCCGGATCCTCTTTGGAAAGGCCCCCAGGGGCAACTGGGTAAGCGCAGGGTCTGGGGTGGCGCCCATAACTCCTGTCCCAACCAGCACAGGACTGGGGGATAGTCTGTAAGAGGGTCCATGGTTCGCCTGTCTGAGGATCCCAGCGCAGTCTCTGGACTGTCTCTTTTGTGAATTCTTTTGGTGGTCTGGAATCCGGGGTGATCGATTCCCCGAACAGGAGTCGACGGGCTCTGTTCGCGTATGAAACATGTCGTATGGAATTGTAAGGGCATGACCGGAGTACTCTTTATCAATCAAAATGTATGCACTTTAAGTATAATGTAAAATTGACTTGTTGTAAGATGAAAAAGTGAAAGAGTGTGTGGTGAATAGACGCGTCTATGAGTATAACTGGAGTGTAACTGCAGTGGAATGATATGATTTTTTGGAAACATAATAATGTCTTGTTTTAGTAAATTATGTTTTGGGTGCTGCCATCGGAAAAGTGGGCGGTTGGAAGAAAGACAGACCACTCCCCCGGAAGGCATTCCTAGTTTTGACATGTACGTTAAACATGGTATTTCTCCCATTTTGTTTAATTCACTGTGGAACAAATATACTAAAGATAATGCAGAATTACAGTGGCCCCTAACAGGGTCCTTTGATGAAAGAAAAATTAATTACTTACAGAATAAATTATTTTTAAGAAGGAGCCGTCAGACCATGTTTAACTCTCTGACCTTATGGTTAAAAGAGGCAAAGCGACGGCGAATACGAGGAAAAAAATTGGGAAAAATCAAAGCAGGACAGACTGTAACGCAAAAGGCAGTGGCGTATGAGAAAGAAAAAGTAGAGAAGAATATTGAACAATTAGATAGACAGTTTAGATTACAGACTGATAAAAGTTATGTGACTCGAACTGAAGCAGAAGATGAAATAGAAAAACTATTGGAGGCTCATCCTCCGCCACCATATGCACCCCAAGGTTTGTACCCTGCGGTCCCAGTGGACTGAACAGGAAGGACGGGAGCAGCGGTTGCTACCACCCCAGTACCTGTGCACCCTCCTGCTCCGGTGTTTGCCCCTCCTTCCCACCGTCCCACTACCTCAGATTTAATTACCTTGTTACCGGGGACGGTGGCTGCTTCACCTGTATCCCCATTGTTTTTAACACCCCCGGATAGAGGAATGACGGTTACCCCTAAAGGGATGACCGCTGCCTCTTTAGATGACACACCACAACGCCCTATGGGAGGGATGGAAGGTCGGCGAGTTTTTACCCGATCATCCTTAGGGGATGAAGAAAGACGGGCTTTAGTGGTACAGGTGTCCCAATGGATGCGGAATCCAATTTATACTTTAGAAGACATTTGGGGTACTATGAAAGATTTTGAACCGGTTACACAACAACTAGCATTAGAACACATGGCAATAAGACTGATTTCTTTATGGGAACAATGTTTTCAAGAAGGGCTGACCCCTCAGCTATTGTGTGATGTCAAAGATCGAGCTTTCAAATTTGAATTACAGGTCGACGAGGTTTTTCAAAATGTAAAAACTTTGATAAATTATCAAGACCGAATGAATAGGAGATGCCCAGATGTAGGAACACCGTACCCCATGAGAGAAGTGCATCCTCTTTTTCATCCTGAGGTCCCCGAAGTAGTGGACGGAGGGGGCCAAATCGTTTGAGCACGTGTAGAGGCACATTTTCAAGACCAATGGGTTTATACCCCTTGGAAGCGGAGTGAAGTCCTTACTTTAAAGGCTCAGCTTCCTGACCCCCCGAAAAATCCTACGGCTTACTATAAGGAGTTAAGTGAAGCCGCGAATTCGGCTGTTATGACTTTAGCTGATATTGAGTTGTTTTTCGGTCTTTTGGTCCCAGTAGATATATGGAGGCAAGTGCATGATTCAGATCATGCTGCCGAGCTTGGAGGGACCTGGGATCAAATCAAGGTATGGGACGAAGACCGGAAACCAGGCAACAAGCCGAAAGATGAAATTTTAGCTATCCCCGCTCGAATTATTGCATTTATGCAAACCCTTATTCCCCCACAAAAGGTGGACTGGGACAAATTAACAACCTGTATCCAGACGAAGGATGAAAATGTATCTGACTTCTTTACACGATTTGAGAAAGTATTTATTGACTTCAGTGGACAGGACCTGTCCACAGAAGGTGGAATATGGCTATTTATAAATAGATTTGTCACTAATTTATTACCAGAAATAAAAACCTGATTACAGGCTGCCGAAAGTACTTGGACCACATCAACCCCTTCAGTTATTCTTAGCATGGCTCAGTATTATGAGCATCGAGAAGATGAGCGTAGGGATAAATTGGATAAAAGGTTAAGGAGTTGAAAACCCGAGTACTGCTGCAGCAAGTCAGTAGAGGGCAGAATGCCAGAAGGGGAGGAAAGGTCTCTTTCCCAAGGGGGGTAGTGATGAGGGGAGGTGGAGGACAGAGACCTCCTGTAAGGTATGATCAGTGCTCGAATTGCCACCAGGAAGGACACTGGCGAGCCCAGTGTCCATTATTACATGGACGGGGAGGCTTCAATAGAGGGCGAGGAGGTACTGATCGAAGTAGCATGACACGGGGTGACAGGTCCGGCGAAGAGTCAGGGAAAAACTATTTTGATGATTTTCAAGGAAGACAGTACTATAATGAGGATTATCGAGAAGATAACTTTGCTGGGAACAATTATGCATGAGACAGCCACGGACAGAGCAGGGGCCATATATCAGTACCAGTTGATCAACAAGGGCCTTACGTGCAAGGGCAAAATAACGTGTCAGTGGGATTTTCAGGAATTCCCGTGGTCAGCCCCGTTTCAAAACCACTTCCCTTTACTATTGGACCTGTTACTGTAGATTCACCATTTTTGCTTACCTCTAGCTGTATATATTGAAGAAGTTGCATGCTCGTATTTATTGTTCTCCTGATTTTGTGTATCTCACATTACAGCCTCCCATTGAACGTGTATCTCAATGTTTAGTCAAAAACGCACCTCTTCCTCCCGAGTTTACAGATATACCGCCCACTCTTTGGGCGAAAGGAGACATGGATGTTGGATTGTTGAATATACCCCCTGTATCCATAACTTTAAAACTAAATGCGCATTTACCATTTACCATGTAATCCCCAATATCGAATTTCGTCTGAAGGTGATCAGGCTTTATTACATGTTATTCGTGATTTAATTAAGAAAGGAGTTGTAGAAGAAACAGCTGTGAATATTTGTAATAGTTCCATTTTACCGATTTTGAAAAAGGCCCCTTTAGATGGTGACCCTGAATATAAAGATTCTTATCGTTTTGTGATTGACCTTAGAGAGGTTAATAAACTAGTGGTTCCTCAATATCCTGTGGTTCCAGACATCACTGCCATCTTGACTATGATTCCTGCTACCGCACAATATTTTTCAGCTTTCTTTAGTGTCCCCATACATCCAGACAGCCGTCATATTTTTGGATTCTCCTTATCTGGCCGCAGTTTTAGACTTTGTTGTGCACCTCAAGGCTATACTGAAAACCCTAGTATTTATAGTCAGGCTTTAAAAGCAGTATTAGATGAATTGGTTGTCCCCCCTGGCAATGCTCTTGTCCAATATGTGGATGATATTCTGGTGGCATCTAATACGGCAGATAGTTGTAAAGAAGCCACTGTTAAATTGTTGCACCACTTGGCTGCAAACGGTAATAAAGTGTCCTTATCCAAATTGCAGTATTCTCGACAGGAAGTGACCTATCTTGTTCATTTACTGTCGAAAGCGGGGAGACGATTAACTCCTGAACGAATAACTGTTATTACTAACATGTCTGTGCCTCGTACTCAGCGTGATGTTCGTGCTTTTCTGGGCATAACCTCTTACTGTCACCAATGGATTCCTAATTTTTCTCTTCTGGCTCAACATTTGTTGCATTTGGTTACCAAAGATGTGCATGAACCCTTGCCCTGGACGGATGAATGTCAAGATGCTTTTATTTATTTATTTCTTTAAAAACTGCTCTTTGTTCTGCACCCGTCTTGGGTACTCCGGACTACCAGAAATCTTTTGTACTTTATGTGCATGAGGTGGACGGTTGTTCTCTTTCAGTGTTAACCCAGGGTTTTGGCAGAAAACAACTGCCCTGTGCTTATTTTACGGCAGTATTGGATAACGTTGCCAGAGCCCTTCCAAGCTATCTAAGGGCTACTGCTGCTGTGGCGGTGGCCATTCGACAGTCCGAGGGGATTGTTTTGAATACTGATCTCACAGTGATGGTACCGCACGCTGTGGACATACTTTTGAATCAAACAAAAACTCAGCACCTCACGAGTGCACGATTAACTGGTTATGAATTAATGTTATATGCACCCCACATCAAAATTAAACGATGTGCTAATCTGAATCCAGCCACGTTACTACCCCTCCCTTCGAATGACCAAACGGACGATGTCCATGATTGTATATTTTGAACTGAAGAAGAAACGAAGGGACGTGTAGACCTCACTGACTCCCCTTTATCTGACCCACAAGGGGAGTTGTATGTGGATGGCTCTTGTTTCAAGTTACCAGATGGCACAACAACAGCTGCTTATGCTATAACTACCCTTAAAACAGTATTAGAGACCGCTTGGGTTTCTCAGCAATCAGTGCAAGCGGCTGAACTAATAGCACCATTGAGAGCATGTGAACTGAGTGAAGGTTTAAGAGTAAACATTTTTACCGACAGCCAGTACGCCTTTGGTGTGGCTCATAGTTTTGGGTGAATGTCTGACATAATATCGACAGACAAAATATCACCATACAAAATATCGTAATACAAAAATATCGAAATCAAAAATATCATTTTTTAGGTCTCGCTAGACCTATTGTTACCGAGTTCCTTGTCAAGCGACGTAGATCTGGCCACGAGCGCCGATTACAACTCGTGGACGCGCACGCCGAGCCTCCTGGAGCCGTGCACATCTCTTGCTCCACATTCACACTCACGGAAGCACACACGCACGCACGCAAGCACACACACACACACACACGTGCCAAGACCCCAAGCCTCACTTACCGCATCAGTGGCCTCAGCCGCCACTCCTTCTGCTGCCACCGGTCCTCTGGGCCATCCACTCCGTGGGCGCGGGCTTCTCCGAAAGACATAAGTCCCGCCCCACGACAGCCGTGAGCGTGCACATCCCGAAACCGGAAGTTCGGGAGTGTTCCCGAAACCGGAAGTTCGGGAGCGTGCACGCTCACAGCTTGTTGTCCTTTTGAGACCCCGGTGGTCGCACACCTCCTGTCAGTTTCCCCCCCACCTGTTGTCTCCCGCTCCTCCCCGGTGTCCCCTACTCCCGGCTCTGTCATATGCCCCGCTCCCTTGCTCGGGAACATTCGGCGGAGCGTGTCGTCAGTGGTGGGACCCGCCCGGCGCAAGGCTTTATAAGACAGGCGGCGCTCACGCACAGCCTTTCCCGTACCGAAGCTCTCTACATTTTTCAGGTAAGGGGAGGTGACCGTTAAATAGAGGGATGGGATATTTTATCAGCAAGCGCGACGGGCATCCTGTCAGGGCTCCAAGACTGGTTATTATGGGGAGGGATGATCGGTTACCACTTATGCCTGCAGATACTGGTGGCAGGTATTGTGCCAGCTACTTTGCCCCGCCCCTTCCTTCAGTCTGAAGCTTAGGTGCTTCCCGGCATTGTAAAATTACGAGATGTTGAAGAAGATGGTGAGGGGAGCTGACCTTGCAAAGATGAACGTCACTCGAATGGGTACCAGGCGTTAGCTGTCATGCTTTTCCCGCTATTTGCTTTGCCTTTCATGACCTGCTGGTGCGTGAACGCCATTGATATGTCTTGGTGTTTTCGTAGTGAGTTGTTAACGGTAATGAATACCGGGGAAGTTCAGCACCTGCGTTTTTCTTCTTCTAGTGATCTAAGAATTTCTACCACCCCTCCCTCTTAGTCGCCCAACTCTTTAGTAAGTATTCATGTTTTCCCCCTGTTTGAGCTTTTCCTTTATCCCTAGAAATAACACCGTTTACCTTTTTGTGGTTGTGGTTAGCGTTCTACCCTTGCGTGAAAAAGCTGCAAACTTCAACATTCAAATGTTGCTTATATTTTATCCCACATATTTCTTTCAAACCTCGTGGGAGCCTTCTGTCCAATTTATTGCGATATTTTCTCTCTTAGTGGCTACTTGTGTGTATTTCCATCTACTGTATCCGGCTTCCACTTTTAAATAAAAATTGTGTGATTGTGAAATTTGGATATGCTTTAGGGCAGCATCGACTATTCTTCACCGTGGGTATAACATATTGCTGCTCTTTAGCTTTTGAGACCTGCATATTTTTCCATTGGAGTACCCATAAGGAAGTCTTGAAGTCTTAGGTACAGATGCATTGGGAAGCGTCAGAGATTAAACATACTGAAATTGCGCTACGAAGCACCTGTTACGTTTGGTGGTAAAAAAGATAATTACAATATCGACTCTTGCAGTTTGAATAATTGAGGCTTCTCTCCATATGTGTTGTTTAGCCATTGGACAGTTAACACGTTTGAAAGGGATGACACTTTTTCCATTTTTATCGTCCGGCTTGCTAGCGCAGCGGTTGTCAGACAGTTATGTCGAGACTCACCAGAAGAGTGGCTTTGGCTTCACCCACATATTGGGAGTCAAGTATACACGTTTCGAATAAGCCGAACTTCTGTGCTTCTACGAAAAACGTCCTTGGCCTCCACACAGCTGTGATATCCAGCTGCCTGAGCTTGGACCTACAGGGGCACGTACATACCTATCGTTCTAATGTTATTAAAATGTCTTGGGTAATTAGATAATTTACTTTACTTTCGTTCCTCTGGCAGCATGGGGCCGATGGGAGAAGGGTGGTTATTAAGGTATATGGATTTTTAGGTTTGGATTGACTGCATTCATAAGCCTGACCTATGGACATTGCCAGTGCTTGTTTTACATAGGAAAAGCAAAACTAAGTCCCAGAGTGCAAAGTGCTATAAGTAAAAAGAAACAAAAAAAATGAAACTGGACGGGCTAAAGGTGTCCTGCGAGACAGGCAGCCACTGTGGAGGTTTGCAGAATATTACATGCTCTAACCAAAAGTCAGTGGGCTGTAACTCATAAAAAGGAGATCACGAAATTGCACTGACCATCATGTTATGGTATTATACCCTCACTTTTTAAAGGCACTGCAATTAACCATTAAAGGGTACATTTTTAAAGACACATTTCAAACTCATGCTTTTTACTTTTTAACAAACGTGGCTAAATTTGTGTAGTGTCTTGCTGACTTTCTCTTCGTGTACCTTTCACTTACACTTTGCACTTTAATGGACTTGATTTTCTAAATAAAGTACTCCTTACCTTACCGTACCTCATTACAGGAGATGATGTGTTCATGATTTTTCCAGGATGTTTAAAATTAACACCTGGGCCATTGTAGTAATGATGGGGGGGGGGGGGGAGGCGGTTTATTGATTGATTGATTAGTGCTGGCTACCCAAGAGTCTCTAGGCGCCTCGGGATGTCAGTGGGGCTTTTTGTTTCTCCAAAGTGAAGCTGGGGTCAAGGGGCCCAGCTACAAAGCCATGTGCGCGCGTCCGCCGTCATTACTTCATCGCTCTTATAACTGTCATGGACTCCAGCCTTGTTCCACAAGGGCTAGGTCCGTGCCAGATATTCAGCGTATCACACGACACAAATTCATATGCAGTGGTTATCCTGAAATCCTGGCTTTGCAGCTTCATTGCTGGGCCCTCTTCATGCGACACCCCCCCCCCGCCCCTCTCACCCCCACCCCCTTGTAGTGAAATATTTTCAGGCTCTCTGACTGCAGTCTTGGGGTTATCTTAACATCTCTCCCAATGAGCACATTACCATGCTGCTTCTAATGGCTACAGTCCTGCCTTTTTTGACGAGTTACACCCCTCTCTTGCATACCAGTGTCCTAGCGCTAGTCTATATGCTGTCTTTATGCACACTCGCATAATGCAATCTCCTATTATCGATTCATAACAAGGTGCGCTGCGTCCATACTGTGTTTTTCATTCTGTCAACCTGAAAAGGCTCAGGTGTCACCCAAATGTGGTGTGTACTATATTCAGTGGGTCAAATGGAAATATCGAATTGCAGGTACTCGGATCTATGACAGAATTTCGACAGACAGAATTTCGACCTACACAAATATCGGCGTAATTATATCGATAGCAAAAATATCGACGCCCTATGAACAACATGGTAAGTACCAAAATATCGAAAAAATAATATCGATGTTAAAAATATCGTTGTTAAATATATCGATTTTTTTTAAATTTAAAATAACATTAAAAAAACTGTAAATAATACTTATTAATTACTTAAACATATTTAAATATATGTAATAATTGTTAAAAAAAATAATAATACATATTTAATAAAAAAATAAAATGATAAATCATATATAATATATAATTACTTAACAATAATTACTATTCCCACTCCAGTGGGTGCAACAGTAGGGAAAACTGACCCTGAACACTAAAAATACCCCTTTACCCAAAAACCTAAAACTGACCCTGAACCCTAAAAATACCCCTTTACCCATAAACTGAAAACTGACCCTGAACCCTAAAAATACCCCTTTACCAAAGAACTGAAAACTGACCCTGAACCCTAAAAATACCCCTTTACCAAAGAACTGAAAACTGACCCTGAACCCAAAAATACCCCTTTACCCAAAAACTGAAAACTGACCCTGAACCCTAAAAATACCCCTTTACCCAAAAACTGAAAACTGACCCTGAACCCTAAAAATACCCCTTTACCCAAAAACTGAAAACTGAACCTGAACCCTAAAAATACCCCTTTACCCAAAAACTGAAAACTGACCCTGAACCCTAAAAATACCCCTTTACCAAAGAACTGAAAACTGACCCTGAACCCTAAAAATACCCCTTTACCAAAGAACTGAAAACTGACCCTGAACCCAAAAAATACCCCTTTACCAAAAAACTGAAAACTGACCCTGAACCCTAAAAATACCCCTTTACCCAAAACCTGAAAACTGACCCTGAACCCTAAAAATACCCCTTTACCCAAAAACTGAAAACTGACCCTGAACCCTAAAAATACCCCTTTACCCAAAAACTGAAAACTGACCCTGAACCCTAAAAATACCCCTTTACCAAAGAACTGAAAACTGACCCTGAACCCTAAAAATACCCCTTTACCCAAAAACTGAAAACTGACCCTGAACCCTAAAAATACCCCTTTACCCAAAAACTGAAAACTGACCCTGAACCCTAAAAATACCCCTTTTCCCAAAATTAATTAATATTACAAATAAATTACTTCCCACCCTATTCCCCTATAAACCCACAACCCGCTCCAGTAGTAAAACATATAATTTAGTTAAAAATATACATAAATTATCAATTAATTAATCAATTAATCAATTAAAATAAATCATTGCCAATTAATATTTAATTGCAAAATAAATTAATCATTGAAAAATAAGTATTTAATTACAAATAAATTACTTCCCACCCTATTCCCCTATAAACCCACAACCCGCTGTGGTAGTAAAACATATAATTTAGTTAAAAATATACATAAATTATCAATTAATTAATCAATTAATCAATTAAAATAAATCATTGCCAATTCATATTTAATTGCAAAATAAATTAATCATTGAAAAATAATTATTTAATTACAAATAAATTACTTCCCACCCTATTCCCCTATAAACCCACAACCCGCTGTGGTAGTAAAACATAATATTTACTTTTATATATTTTTAAATTATAAAAACATATTAAACACATATTATAACAATTAATTTAAATACTTAACTAATATTTCTAACACATATTAGTAAATCGAAATTACTTACATCGATATATAAGCTATCGATATTAGTAATTTCGATATTACTTACCTTAGGGTCGATATTCTGGCCATCGATATTCTGGACATCGATATTCTATCCCATCGATATTAGCAACTGGATATAAGTGTAGGTCGAAATTAAAAACTCGATATTTTGACTGTTTACCCAGGTACTCACTATCTAAAGTACCTGTGTACTCCTGAAGAGTACCTTCCATTAGATGTATTTCTGCAGCGCTGAGAAGTGCAGGAACTCTTCATTTCAAATTAAAGAAGTGCAGGTACTCAGGACTGAAGACTGACTACCTGCTTGCTAAAAGTACTGACTATGTACAGCTTCAAATAAATAAAGAAAATAAATATTGGTACAGTAGTGAATCTGACGAATACCTTCATCATCATATCTCTTTATTCGATTATTTAACAACAATCATATAAGAACAATAGTAACGAGACGCTTCATAAAATCATCAAAAATCTATATACAGCGATACACAATCATAACATTTCCTAACCATGAGAAAACAGGTTACGCTAAAAAGTAGTCTAAAAATTAATTAAGTTGCACCAGCGCAGAGCACTTTTTAAAAATCCTCGAACGGAATGGCAAACAGCCTGCTCATATCTCATTCAGAGAAAATAAAATGCCGGTCTGTATTAGCAAAATCCATTTAAGAATAAACAGTAAGTGCCTGCGCTAGAAAGGCAGCAAAAAAAATCCCCCTTCTTTTAAATACGATATTTCAGCAGCAGCAACCGTCAGTCCGGCGAGCAATTCCATATATTTCACCAACGACTGTGTTTCTTGTCGAGGGCTTTCATAGTTAACCTAAAGCATTCTGGGTGTTGTAGTCTTGGTTTCCTTCAATTGAGCAGGTTAGACTAGCACCTGAGAGCACTGATGTCTAATGTTGAGAGTCCAGGGTTAGTAACCTAACCCTGTTCCTCTAGGGCCTGCTATAGAGGGCTTGGGAGCCCCCATATTACAAGTGTGCTGCTAGAATCTGTTACAATCCCCACCTAGAAGAAATACCCTTACTACATGGTGACTTTATTTATCCAGGCAATCATTCCACCCATTTCTATGTTTACCCAATGGAAATGGGGAGTAACAGAGAAATGGCCTCTGTGACTGGTATTACCAAGCAGTGACTTCTATGTGCTAACACATTTTCCTATAGACACAGAATGGGTACAATCCTTTGATATATCATGGCCGATATTTCGATTTCTACACTGTCCGGTCAGTTCAAATTCTTCAAGTTTTTAACAGGACGGACCTGCACGTGCAAAAACTGGTATTGGAAGCTTAATTAGAAGAAAATCTGTCATCTCGAAATTGTGAAAAAGAAAGTTTGCGGATAGTTTAACAGTTACCGGGGCGCTTGCAATAAGAGCTGTGTGTGTGTGTGGGGGGGAGGCTCTGTGCGTGTGTGTGTCTGTGTGTGTGTGGCTGTGTGTGTGGGGGGGCTCTCTGTGGGTGTGTGAGTGGGTGCAAATGCAATATGTATCGCATTTGGGAGAGATTAAGCTATTGACAATGTAAATGACAATGCCATTTATTTATCCGTTTTCAAAACCAACACATAAATAAAAATGTCATTTACAATGCCAATAGCTCTAACTTTGGCGAAGGCGAGACCGTTGCATTGTAAATGCTTGTTTAATGTATTAATAATAATGTTAAAATAATTTAAAAATACATATAATTTTACAAATATTAAATAAAAACATTAAAACATATTTAAACAATAAGTAATACATATACATTTAAAATAAATTAAAAAGTCTACATATAAATTAATATATATACTTACTCCACATATTGCAACAGTAGGAAAAGCGTTGGATAGCATAGGGGTTTAAATTACTACTCCCACTACAAAGGGTGCAACAGTAGGGAAAGCGTTGGATAGCGTAGGGGTTAAAATTACTATTCCCACTCCAGAGGGTGCAACAGTAGGGAAAGCGTTGGATAGCGTAGGGGTTAAAATTACTATTCCCACTCCACAGGGTGAAACAGTAGGGAAAGCGTTGGATAGCGTAGGGTTTAAAATTACTATTCCCACTCCACAGGGTGCAACAGTAGGGAAAGCGTTGGATAGCGTAGGGGTTTAATTTACTATTCCCACTCCAGAGGGTGCAACAGTAGGGAAAGCGTTGGATAGCGTAGGGGTTTAATTTACTATTCCCACTCCAGAGGGTGCAACAGTAGGGAAAGCGTTGGATAGCGTAGGGGTTTAATTTACTATTCCCACTCCAGAGGGTGCAACAGTAGGGAAAGCGTTGGATAGCGTAGGGTTAAAATTACTGTTCCCACTCCAGAGGGTGCAACAGTAGCGAAAGCATTGGATAGCATGTGGGTAAAAATTACTTCACACACTACTCCCCCTTTAACACACAACACAGTACACATACAAAAAACACAATTAATATAAATATCAATTAATCAAATAATAACAATTAATATTATTAAATTGATGTAATTTTAATTGAACTAATTAACACATATTAATCACCAATTAATTAACAATAAATACCAATAAAGAAATACAATCTCTTTAATTATTTACATTTAATTATATGACACCTTACTACCCTATAAAAACACAACCCACTACACATAAAAAAATCATATCATTTAATCACTTAATAATTATTAATTACCAATTAATTATTAATTAACAATAACAAAAAATTTAATATATTAGCACATCAACTCTAACTAATTTAATTAAATAATTAATAATCTTTTATTACTAATTATTTATTAATTAACAATACCAAAAAATTACTTTTATTAGCACATTAACTCTAATTATTGTAATTAACTAATTAATATTAATTCATTACCAATTAATTATTAATTACCAATAACAAAAAAATCAATATATTTGCACAATAACTCTAATTAATGTAATTAACTAATTAATATTAATTAATTACCAATTAAATATTAATTAACAATAAATTAAATATATTAGCACATTAACTCTAATTAATTTAATTAACGAATTAATATTAATTATTTGCCAATTAATTATTATTTAAAAATATTTAAATAAATATATAAATTAATCAATTATTATTAAATTACTTTCCACCCTATTCCCCTATAAACCCACAACCCGCTCTGATACTAAAACACAAAATGTAAACTAAATTACTAATTTTCAAACATACATTTAATAACATATTTAACAAACATATAAACAACATAATAAAATACATAACACTAAACATAATTTCGATATTAGTAAATTTCGATATTAGTAACATACATAACATAAAAACGATATTCTGTCTGTCGATATTTTGGACATCGTTATTCTATACCATCGAAATTTAAACTTCGATATTATTGTATATCGATATTTAAATTTCGATATTTTGTCTGCCTACCGTTTTGGGCGGCTGTGGAGGGAGCGAGGATTTCTTACCTCTCATGGTCAAAGAATACAACATGGCCCATTGATCGAAAGGTTGTTTTATGCCTTAACTTTACCAGAGAAGGTAGCTATCATTGAGTGTAGTGCCCATAAGAAAATTATTGATACTACAGGAGAAGGAAATGCTTTTGCCGATCAAGTAGCGAAGGAAACGGCACAAACTAAAACGTCTACAATGTTCCCTAGTGTAGCAACCCGATGGGTGGCGGGGACTACAGTATTTGATAATACTATTGAAAGTGTCAGAGAATTGCAGAAAGAAGCAACGCCAGATGAATTATTAAAATGGGAACAGGAAATAGGGTTTTTAGACAAGAATGATTGCTGGATTGATTTGACTGACAGACAGAGATGCCTACTGCCCAATGCATTGGTGTACGCGGTGGTAGTGATGGCCCATGGCACTGCCCACATTGGAGCAAAAGGTATTTGTTCATTATTAGACCCAGTATGGAATAACTCGAATATCCCTAAGACTGCTGCCCATGTGGTTAAATACTGCATGGTCTGTTTACAGCATAATCCTGGAGGAAGGGAGACGGTTCTTAGTGGAAATTTTGTGCCCCCTTCTTTGCCCTTTGAAGTGTTACAGATGGATTATATCCAATTCGACAGAGTAAACAATCTCAAGTACGTGCTGGTGGTGGTTTGTGCATTTAGTAAATGGGTTGAAGCCTACCCCACCAAGGAGAACACTGCCCTAGCTACCGCTAAAGCCCTAATTAAGGAATTTGTGCCCCGATTTGGTTTGTCCCGAATTATATGGACAGACAATGAGGTACATTTAAATGCAGAACTCGTTAGATATGCTTGTACAGGATTGCAAATTAAACAGAAATATCACGCAGCAGGACACCCACAATCTGCAGGATTAGTTGAGAAATATAATGGCATATTGAATAGCATTAATGTCAATACGAGTAACCCCCCGTTCTCGAGCTGGGCTGTCACCTTATGAGGTTGTTTTTGGTCGACCAGCCAATGTGTGGGGTGTTCCCAGACCGAAATCTTTCCGTGAACTTGATTACCCTATGATGACAGATTATCTGTACGCTTTAACAAAAGACCTGCGTTCTATTCATCAACAGGTGTCATCAGTATTGCAGCGGCTGCCAGAGGATCCTAGACATCGCTTGGAACCAGGACAGTGGGTCCTAGTGTGAAATTATCAATGGAAATCGAGTCTGGAACCTAGGTGGAGCCGTCCCTACCAGATCCTCCTGGCCACCTGGACAGCAGTGAAAGTGGATGGGAAGAAGAATTGGATCCATGTGTCACATGTGAAGAAGCTACCCATACCACTTCCTTCTGACCAGCAGAACCAAAACGGAGTTCTGACACAAGAAGGAGAACAAAGGGTGCGGTTTGTGCCTTTCTCGGACACCATTGAAATTGGGCAAGATGAAGGATTGTTGATAACGCACAATTTTTCAGTTGTGATGTAAAATTTTGGTTTGTGCTAGTTGCCAGATTATAATTGTATATACAACGCTCCAGCAAAGTAGT
The DNA here is from genome assembly GCF_964263255.1 of Lissotriton vulgaris. Classification (NCBI taxonomy): domain Eukaryota; kingdom Metazoa; phylum Chordata; class Amphibia; order Caudata; family Salamandridae; genus Lissotriton; species Lissotriton vulgaris. The sequence continues at coordinate 226,566 of NW_028244612.1, forward strand.
ATGTTAAAGCACTTTATTAGACAAATATGTACTTGGCATACTGCTGCAACATCAATTCCAATGCATTCACTGCCTGCTTGACGCTGTCCCTGCCTCTCCTTCCCTAAAGTAGCAATTTTGAGCTAGTCTGTGCTACTTTTCAGTTGGCTTTGGGCTATAGAAAGCTGAAAAAATCTGACATCACTGGATGCGAGTGTCTGTGTTGCAGTGCTACCATCACCCGTGTTGCAAAAGCCAAAGTGTCACTCTGTGAGTGAAGTCCCACAATATGCCAACATGGAAGGTACAGGGAATTACTGACCCTTTATTTATCCATAGTTCCACACAAGAAAAATGGTGGTCATAAGATATGTGTGTAGATATGAATGTTTATTGTACATTCAGTGGAGTATTGCAGCTGTAGCAATACAGGCCATTGAAAGTTGAAGTTTCAGTTTTTGGCACATGGAAGGCTGTCAATTAGAGACAAGGTCGCTGTCGGAGTTAGGCTGCGCCAACTTATGTACTTATACAATCACTCCGATGATCCTCACGCACTTATAAATTCGGTATACACTCTCCTTGCAGTACTGTAATGATGCAGTCTCTACATACTTGTACAATGACTGAGACAAAGTTACATAACTAAAGTTTTCCACCACTGTCAAAGGTAAGTTGGTCGAATACACCGCCCAGAGCAGTATGTAATGTGGTAGGGCCTATGGGAAGCATGTTGAATACATATTGAACACACGGACACAGAGAGGTAGTGGAACTGGGTACGGGGACGTGCAGTCAACTTCTTTTTATTAACAGGGTCACATGTCCAGTGACGTCTGTGATAGATGCGTGTGGGGTGATTGTAAGCCAACTCTCCGTGAATGGTTGGTGGTGGCAACAAGTACAACAGTAATCATTGGATCAGACACAGAGATTCAATCATAAAGGGTCAATGATTTGTGCTGCACTAAAGTACGGGTACCAGATATGAAATCATACAGAAAAGATTCTATCGTAAAGGGTTCATGAATTGTGATACACTAAGGGAGAATAGCAGATGTGAAATTACACACAAAATATTGTATCAGAAAGGGTGCATGAGTTGTGTTGCGGTGAGTTAGGGGCATCAGAAGCATTGAGCATGTGCGCAGTCAGCAATGATGCGTGGTCCGGGGGGGGGGGGAGCCGCACTGGGAGCAATATCTCTTGCCTATTGCACTGCGTCATCTGCTATTGCGACTCAATGTGAAGTGTGAGCCCTGCAGTCTGCAGTGTAGGTGGATGAAACAAAAGATGAAACATTTATGAAATACACTGTTGAAATGTGTAGGCTTCAGGAATGTTATTGTTCAAATTGTGAGCTCTGCTGTCTGCAGTGTAGACTGCCATTCAGTGTTCATTTGAACTTGGAAGATGAATTTTGTTATTTATAGTAAAGCTATAACTGACATAAAGCAAGTTCTTGAAGCAAGGATACTAAAAGGATATTGTGTAGATTTGAGAGACATTATACTTAGTTGGGATTTTCACCAGAAACTACTTTAAACTTTGTTATTTCTTTTTGAAACTTCACATCACTATTATCTTCCATCTCTTCTTCAACACGAACACTTATCAAACTGTTATTTTCTGTACATTTCTCTTGACTACCAAAGAAAGGTAACTCTATATCATTACACACTTAGGGCCTCATTTATGAGGTTTTGCCATAGGAAAGCACAGCAGGCCTTCCTGCTGCGCTACCCTACTGCAAAAGAAAAGGGCAGGAATGTGCTATATCTATAAGGTATAGCGCATTCCTGTCCTTTTCCCCTGCGCCGGCGCACAATGGCTGCCTGCGCCAATACAGGCACCTTTGCACAATGTTGCAAGGGTGCCTGCCTTGCGGGGATGATTATTTTTGTAAAGGAAGGGAAACCTTTCTGTACAAAAATAATCACAAGAGGCTTTTCCTCTTTCTATGTGTGCTGCAAAATGCAGCACACATAGTAAAAAGGAAAAACGAGGAGAAATAAAGATATTTCTGCCTGGTCCCTTACGCCTTCCCTGGGGAGGCCTAAGCTTTTGGCACTGCCTCAGATTTACAATTTCTCGTAAATCTGGGGCAGTGTCAAAAGGCCATTGATGTTGCTGGAAACTCCCCTAGCAACACCCATTGCACGCCCCTTTAACACAGAACACTGCGTTAAAGGGTCTGATATTTATCAGGCAACATTAAGTCCAAAAAAGTGGCTTAATGCTGCCTAATAAATATCACGGTGGCTTCTGCGCCACGGAACGTCACAAAAAGTGACGTTCCGATGGTGCAAGGGGCTTCATAAATGAGGCCCATATTTTATATCATTTAAATTAAAACTCGCTTTTGTCCCGCAGCAAGACCTAGACTTTTTCAGATGATTCCTCTTGACTTTGAACATAAACTTGCAGATGTCTATCGATGCAAACTTTTGTAGGATCTAATTTCTCGATGTGAAAGCATCTTTAAGCTGAAGCTGTACAATTTTTTGCTAAGTGTCTTCTCCTGTGAATTTTTTTCCCACATTACTTTCAATTCTGTCTTCTCAGACTTGGTAAAATATGACGTGACATAGGGAGAAACAGCAAAGTTATCTGCAACATATTGTATGTCAACATTTGCATTCCACATCTTCAAAATCACTGCATTGTAATCATTAATGTACTTTGATTGTTCTGTTCTTTATATATTATAAGTATATGTGGGTGATTTTCAAGTGATAGTATGCCTCACTGCTGATATAAAACTGTTCACTGCTTCTTCCGATGACTTATGGTGCTCTGAGTTTGTAGTACCTTTGGCGCTCAGCGTGTACGTACCCTGCGATGATGCATGGTCTGTGGGGCCCGCACTCAGACCAATGTCTTTGTCTATTGAATTCTGCCTTAAAAAGGCCACGTGGCGAAGAGTTATGTGCACTGAGTTAGTAGTACCTTTGGCACTCTAGTGTAGTTCCTATTTTCCCAATAGGCTCTGCGCATTGGAATAACATAAACAGCAGTGTAGACGTAGGACTGAGGTCATCTAGATCTCTACTGACTATGTTAAACTTAATTTAGGTTTGCGCCAGCGAGCTCAGAGGTCACTGGAAACTTTCTTGAATGTATAGGGAGGGAGAAGCTCCCCTGGCTCAGACAAGAAGGGATTCAGTTTCCGACAACCGCATAAACATAACAACGTAGCTCCCTCAGAATAAGAGTAAATCTCTAGAGTCGTGTGAAAACAATAGACAGCTATTTCACTCAGTCAGCAGTGCATACTTAGTTTCACCAGAATGCAGAGAAATAGAGAGACAGGCGTTTTCAATAAAAGGGTCTTATTTATTGAGCAGTCTTCCTTCTCATGCAAGAGAAATGAATTGCCACAATTGCAATACTTAAAGTAAAGTAAATTGCGTACAGTAAAAGTAGTATTATGAAATAATACTGTAAAAGCATTGATATGGTTTCTTAGCCATATGATACTTTAAAATGGATAAAATATATACATACATAAATGCATTGACTAGAAAGGCTCAACTGGTGCTTCTAACTAAGCCTACCCCGGTGTACCTGACCTAAGCCTAATACGTGGGAAGGGATAAGTAAGTAGCAGTGTTAAGTTAAGTTGGTTAAGGTAATTTTGCCAAGAATCTGCATCAAGAATTCTCTTAAGGGTTTAGTCAGCTCCGTACCTTGGTAATAGAATGTGGGAGGTCTGGTATCTCCTTCCTCAGGACTCGATATCCCAGCAACCCGCAAGGGTAGGCTGGAAACACCGGAGCTGGATTTTCTCGGCTGGAGAAAAAACAGCGTCTCTCTCAGTGCGTCAAACAGGAGGGGCGGCTTCCGTGGGCACTCGCATCAGCTGGGCTCTCGGGCAAGTAGATGGCCGCTCTGCTCCAAACCACCATGTGTTTGCTTAAGGCAACTGTTGGTATTTTATACCTGAAAGGTGCCAGGTTTGACGTAAGGTTGGACATAAGACGTCACCAAGAACTAACAGTTCTTGCAGGACTTCAGGAGTTCTTGTTCAAATCAAAGCAAAAGCAGGGGGGGTTTCCCGGGCTCCTGGAGGCTTGGTTTGTTTAAAGAACGTGTTGTGCTTTCTAGGAGTCGATGGGAGTAGCTGTGCTGTGCTTTGGATTGCATGGGCTATTACTGAATATGAATCTGATTCTTATGCCTTTGTCAGGACATTATTGATTATAACCTCACAAGGGCATAAATCGGGAATATCGAATTAGGGTCCTAAATATGAACACGACACCCACTCCACGAATTGATGTCCATCATTACTAAAAACTAAGCAATAGTAAGCATTCAATGATGCATGTGTTTTTTCCGACCCACCCCAAAATACATATTTCGCATTTGAAATGGTATAAGGTAAATACATGAAAAATTAGTATTTGTACTGTACGCTTTTCAAGCAGTGTTATCATTCAGATAAATGCATATATATATATATATATTTTTTTTTTTTTTAAAACAACTTGGAGAGATAGGACTACAAGGCAACCGTCTGTGTCCCAGTTAATCGATTGAAAAACAAATGAAGACTGTCAGGAACAAAATTGTCTGACAGTGTAGGAATTAGCACCTCTAAGGTTTGTTAATAAAACCCTCACACACCAACCTGGTTGGTGTCATACTTCATCATCGGGATAAAAGTAAATATCCTTGCTGTTAAAAGTAATGCATGCTTTATGAATGTGTTTATGCTAACTAAAGTAAAAACGTGCATGACCAGTTTTGCACCAAATCAACTAGGTTTCAGTCGATTTATTCTTGATATATCACACTGTGTAGTCTCTTACAACAATAGGCACACACTGTTACCCACGCCACTAAGTATTCAGTAATAACACAGGCACCAACCCTATGTTGTGATTTGAATGTATTGGTTGTGTGTCTTTTCGTGCATGGTAAAAGCATACTTCATGCGTTCATCTGACCACCCGACAAGTACTTAGCACCACGTACAATTCACCAGTATAGTCATTATCCACAGCATGACAGATATTGCACAATGGATATCACCTTTCAGCACTGGTGAATATAGGCTTAAGTATAGCCTACGCTGGAAACATATATCTAATACCAGTATTCATACTGTATTTTCCTTTACAGGTTTTTTGAGAGGCCGACAAAACAGGCGGTCCTCTCGGCATGACACACATTCCTTAGAGTGAATGTAAATATGCAATACATGTGATAATTTTTTATCACTCACTTTATTCTCACTTATTCACACTGTAAGTGAGAGGTCCTGAAGAAAGCCCGATATATTTTTCCCAGAGGCTGAACCTTGTCGACCATCTGATGATACATACAGCAACACATAGTGCCTGTAAGAAATCATCTACTCTCTATCAATTTTAACCATACCCCAGAACTCCGAGAAAAAATCATTTGGGAGTATTCTGGAGGTATTTTTAAATTATAAATACACACAATTAGTCACCCATCACATCACTGCTCCACTGTGGTGTTGAAGCACAGCCAGGTGGCATTCGGCCGCCTGGCTAGAACCCGATGATGAAGCATGACACCAACCAGGTTGGTGTGTGAGGGTTTTATTAACAAACCTTAAAGGTGCTAATTTCTACACTGTTCTTAAATGCATATATATATCAGCTGAACGAATTACGAAAATTACACATGAAATGGCTCTAAATACAGAAAAGAAGGTCGAGACCATTTCATCACATATTTATACAAATTGCTGTATATCTGCTAGAGGCTGAGGTAAAATATTGTCTCTAGTATCCTAAAATAGAAGCTCTGTTCTCTAAGAATAGTTCTACTTTAAGCAGAGTACCATGTGCCAAGAAAAAGGTAAATATTTAGAAAATATGGGCAAAAATAATTTTGCTTTCAAGACAAAAGTTCCAAATATTTTCTGTAGCTTTGTTTATAAAAAAAACTGAAGTCCGAATTCTGAGTTCAGAGAACGCTGTGTGCTCGTTGTTTTTAATTAAGAGTTATTCTCGTTGATTGGAGAGAACATTATTTCAGACAGACCCGCAAAAAATTGGTCTACCACATTAGGTGAAAGTTCAACCAAGTTCGAAAATACTGCAACTGTGCAGTTTTCTGCGTGATTGCTATCATCGATGGTTGGATCAGCAATGCTCACAGAAGGCTGTACCTGTTTGGTGCTGCTTTCCTCTCGTACTTCGCCGCCACCTATTCGTAGTTGGGAAGTCTCAACGAATGCCGTCATCAGAATCGGTAGCCGCTGGGGACAACAAGATGCATGAGTCGTTATAGGACCTAGCAAAGTATCGATATCCATTGGTACTGCTGATTGTAGTGTAAGACAGATGTCCAACACGCATTCTTCTCCGCATAGCAGACATCGAAGCACAGGTATGATGCAATTTTGCCAGATGGGTCTAAATGAAAGAAACCAGGTTGTACTCAGATCTCTTCCAATCCGAGGACCTTAGTGATACGGTCTCGGTATCGTATCGCTAGGATAGTTTCTTCCATTGTTTCTAGAGTCTTGCCTGTGGATTGGCTTGCCATATCGGTGCTGAAGAAGCAAAAATAAAATTCCTGCTACGAGTCCCAAGATTAAGGGTAGGCCGCCAAAGACAGAATGGACAAAATTCGGGAAGATGCCCAGAACTGTTTCAAAGGGTGTTAACAGTTCCGAAAAAATTGTCTTAAATACATGTGCGATGCCACTGGTATCAGACATGTTTAAGATTTGGCTTAACACTTCTACAAAATGTACGGGGCAATTTGTTGATAAAAGGGTATGTATCTCTGCTGTTGTCCTTGCAACTTGCAGATCATATGTTTCTTTTGATGACGTTAGAGGCACAGTTGTTTTGAAAAGAATAGACTTCATTCTGCTTAAAGTATCAATTTGAATAGAAGAGATATTCAACCGAGGCCATAACGCAGCCCCCATATCTGGATTGCTGTGTGGATACAATACTTGCATACAGCAAATGGCCCTGGAAGTTACAGTTGTCAGATAGGCTTTTCCTGGCAGCATGCCACAACAGCTGTGGTCACTTATTAAAATGTAACTACCGTTAGAAAGTGGTCTAAAAAATGGCTCTATCTGTTTTGCAGGCGTGCCATGCAGGTGACATGAAAGGTTGTTTGAAGACCCTTCGGAGGCTCCATACAAATTAATACCTTGACACAGAAGTATACCGCTTAGTGATTTTTTACAATTTTTACCACTAAGAAATACCTCCTTGTTTCCTTCACTATAACATCTGTGTGTATAAGGTAAATCCCAGGTTGATTTGATGTATTCTTTACCCAACCTTTCATACTGGCCTGCTGGTATATACTCTTGACAGTAATTAAACTGGAAAGTTGTTATCGGAATTGTAATCGTTCCATGTATTATCCATTCAATGACAGGTCTTTCTGACATTGTCAATGGTAATCTCTCAAGTTTTTCAATGCTGTATAATCTGCTCCTTTTTGTGCCAAACTGATTTGTTTATCAGTAAGGTTAAATATACAGAATAATGACGTTGTGTTGATTAAACGCCATGGTACGTAGCCTGAACGCAGAGTTTGCAACGTCCATCCAAGCTGTACAATAGAATGTAATTGAGACTGACCATGTTGTAAGATTAGTAAGTCCTGCTCTATTATATCAAAGGCAGACGATACAATGCTGTCCAGTGAATATATTCTGGAAGACAGAGTTGTTAACCCATTGTCCACAACAGAAAGTGATTTTTCCAAATTTATACGATCTATTTCTCGTATTTTTTCTGCTGTCTCAGTTTGCATTACTTTCCATGCTTCGTTGCATGCAGCGTATATACCGGCCGCTATGAAACGTTTTTGACGCTGTTTGCGTGGTCCCATTATGAAATCACGCAAGTCAGCACCGTCTTTAAGTAAAGTCAAGTGTTGCTTAATTTCAGCCAGTGTGGATTTCTGTAGCCATTCGAGGCATAGTTTCCCTACACTGTATGTTGTAACTATCCCTGGATGTTGTCTCTGGGAATATCTTGGGTCTGGTCATTTTGAACCCCTGTGTTTTGTTCAGGAATCTATCTTGGCAGTTATTCGTGTCTGTTGGCCAGATCAACCACTTTTTCCAATCAGTATGTGTTCTGTTTTTGGTAAAAAATATTAGAAACGTCTATCTCCACATCAGTAATGCTGTCACTATCAGGCATGGGTTTCGGAATAGACGGTGTATTCAAGTCTTTTATCTTAGCTAGGCCAAGACAAGTAGTTTGTTGAATTGTGACATTCAAGAATATCATTTGTTCTGGGATCATACAGGCCCTAAACAGTGCTTCTAGGCCTTGTACTTGCCAATCTTTGGAACCCTAGATTGTTTTTGTTTCAATGGTGTTTTTCCAAAATTCGAAACCTAATGTAGACATCTTGTCATAACATTTTTCTGAATACTCAATTTAGTATTTGTCAACATTGTTTTCATTCCTGTTCTATTTGACATTTTAAAATAAAACGTTCTTGCATCACTGTTATTAAACCCTGAGAAGTATTGGAATTTCTCAGAAAACTTTTTCGAGCTGCGTTTTGGTGGAGTTGGACAGTGTTCCCACTGGTTAAAAGATAAAATATTTCTAGGCTGAGCACTTTTATGCAAATAGTGATCACCATAATGGTTGTAGCAGTAAAGCTCTTCATAATTGGATGAACCCTGCAAGTAAACTTGTTCTGTAAATTTGGCTGACATTACTAAATCTGACATCATATTTTTAATGTTTTCAAAGTCCCAGTCATCAGAGAAGGTACTGGGTGTCACAAAATCATTTAATGAAATCTTGAGCTGGTGGAGATACTTTAAAAGCTCGACCGGGCCCAAAATGTCATAATCAGTTCTGTCCCATGCTACCCCACCGGGTATTGGAATGGCTGTGATGTTCACTGATGACAGTTCTCTTTTCTCGATGTGAGAGGATGTGTGTGGCTTTAGGACCAAGTTGATGTTCTGACTTGCTGTGTCCATTGTACTATTTTTCCCCTCAATGAATCTTCCCAAACATAGAACCATGATGAGTCAAAGCAGGAGGAAAAGTACACCTAACACAATCCAAAATTCAAACCATGGTGAAATTAGTTATGTCTTTTTTAGTTGGTGGAAAAGTTCAATTACTTTGTTTTTAAAACTTTGTGTTGGAGGCGTTTCTTCATGTTCGCTTGGGTCTTCAGAGAAATTGTCGAAGTTGATGAAGTAGCCTGATGCAGTTCTGTCATTTGTTGGAATCGCTTCCGGATTTTCATTTTCTTTTGCATTTTTCTTTGTTTCATTAGAATAGTCTGATGCTACATCATTGTAGATTGGTGTTTCTTGACGAACTGTTACTATTTGGGTTTCAAGAGGCACAAGTTCCATGGCATTATTGCATAGTCCTTTTTTATTCATTGCAGATTTCTCAAATTTGATTAGTCTGTCAGCATGAGCCTCTTGGATTGTAGCAAACTTCGGTATTCTGCTATTTCTTGGGAGTCCACTGGGCCTACTACTTATTATTGGCCACATGATTGTGGTTTTACCAGGTCGATGGATACAACTCGGTTCTCCTTTTTACCAGCAAGGGTAGGTAGTACTACTGATCTTGTTCCGTTGATAGCTAAGACAGGTACTGCTTTTCTGTACGAAGGCCCAAATTCCTTCTTTACCGCATTCGTTTCTCTGACCAGATCCCCAATCTTTGGAATCCAGACAGGTCTTGCTGGGAGAGGTGGTTTTTCTTCAGTGGCTATCGACTTTTGTTTCAACTTTATGTTACTCAGGTTTTTTCTTTTTTCATTTAAATCCTGTAAAACAGCCAAACGATCTTTGATATTAAAGCTTTTTTCTTCTACCACTGAAGTGTGACTATCAAGGTCCTGAATAAGCATTCTAGTTCCGAACAATAGTTCTTATGGAGTGAGACCTTTTAGAGAGTTTCTTGGCAGATTATTAAGACTACGTTGGACACTTGGTAAATGTTTGACCCTCCCATCACCCGAACCTAATACCCTTGCCGTTATAGATTGGTTTATGTCCCGGTTTTTTCTTTCCACCACCGCATTTCCCTCAGGATGGAAGGGAGAAGAATACCGCAATGTGATGCCCATACTGTTCATGGCTTCTTTGTAAGCTCGGGAGCTAAACGCAGGACCCTGATCAGAATGTAGCATGCCAATTGCTTATGTGCCGATAAAGACTCGCAAATCTTTTACAACAGTTCTGGCGTCAGCCGGACGCTGGGGCCTACATTTATAAGTGAATTCTGTCTTAATTATTATGGGGACGCATTTCTCCGACTGGATTTCTGCGTTATAGATAGCCTGAAGCTTTCTAATAAAAGGGTCCTGGCATTACTCCAGTCGGTTCACAACTGCGATCTCTGTTGCAGTCCGGACAATCCTTTGCAAATTTGTAATATTGCAGGCTCATCCCCGGCCACCAGTATTCTGATTGAAGTTCCATCAGAGATTTCAGGATCTCTTGGTGCCTCAGACCCGACCTCTTATGTGCTTCTTGTAGTAAGAAGATTCTCCGGTTCGTGTTTGGAATTCCCCTATCCCCCACTCCAGGGATTCGAGCAAACGGAACGGAGTTTGCATCAATTATGTATGTATTACTGAGTGGATAGTTGAGAGGTAATGCTTAATAATCGCTTTTTAATTAGGCTTTTACCGCTAGCATGGTTTCCTCATCTATGTGTTTTTCTTAACGCTTTTCAGTGGCTATGGAAGCCGGGTGAACCGCTTCCGCTGTGGCTGTGTTAGCCAATGAATTCCCTGCAACGTGAACGCCATCACGTTGATGACTCAATGCGTGTATCACATGAGTCTTTCTTAGTTCTTTCTGTAAAAGAACTACCTGTTCCCAAAGTCTTTTATGCTTTATTGTGGCACCTGTGTCATCTTTGTAACCCTTTTTGATCCATGTCTGCATGTCACTGTTATAGGATTTGACGCAGAAATACGAGTCGCACATTATTAGTGTGGGGAATTTGCGATCAGCATTTTCAAGCGCCATTTTTAAAGTTCTTATTTCAGCTCGCTGAGCTGAACATTTCCTGAGTGATTCCGTTTTTGTAATCATTGATTTGAATTTACCAGAGCGCCAGCGACCTTTAACAATCGCGCACGCTGCATCATAGGATTTATTTTCTACATCAGTGTTGTGCGAATCTGTCCATATAGATTACGCAGGTATATTTTTCTAGAGGCAGAATTTCAGCTGGCAGAGGAAATTCGCATTCATATACTAGATCATCTAGTTTTTTAAGTTTTGGGTCAAAATAGTATTTCACATCTTCTGAAGCAAAAGAAGTTTCCCATTCTATCCATTCTGGATCTAATACTCCTTTAACCAGGTTACGAGGACTTGTTAACGCCTCAAGGGCTGATTCTGCTGAAAAAACAGATATTCTTCTGCCTTGGGCTAGGGCTCTTTCTTTAGCTACAGCAGTTTGAACCGCAGTTAGAATTTTCTCTGTGGAGCTGAATTTCATTTCAGCTTGAGTGAACAAATGTGATTTGTAAGCTATAGGTACTGCTTCTCCCTCATTAGAGGTCAGGTATGTGAATCCGCATCTTCCTGGGATGACTCGGATTACAAGATTGCGTGTGTTTTCACGTGTTCGCAATTTTGTCTTAGTTAACATGTCTGTTTGTAGTGATCTCAAAATGTCTGTGTGTTTCTGAGTCCAATTGGTTTGTTTGAAATCTAGTTTTATTAATTCATAGAGAGGTTTAACCCTTTCAGCATAATTTAGAATATATGTTCTTCCGAAATTCAGGAAACTTAGTAGTGATTGTAAATTCTTCAGCGTTTTTGGTGCTTGGAGTACAGCACATTTTTCTAAGAATTTGTCTGCCAGGCTTTTGCCTTCACTTGATAATTCATATCCTAAAAATAGGACAGTTAGATGGGCAATTCGTGACTTTTTAAAGTTGAATTTGTAACCCACTGAGGCGAGTCCAAGTATTATGGTGTTCACCCTTTTTAAGTGAGTCTCCAGGTCATCATCTGTGAGATAGATGTCATCGACATATGATAATGCTTCATCATCATATATTTGTAGTAACTCTGTTACCGTTGCTGAGAATAATCCTGGGCTATTCTTGAATCCCTGTGGGAGTCTGCAAAATTGTTTTTGCGATCCAAATATTGAGAAAGCGGTCAAATACCTGCTATCAGGTGCAATGTTTTGATAGAAGAATCCATTAGAGATGTCTAATGTCGTTTTATATTTTTTGGGCACAATGTTATTCATTAGTGCTGCACTATGTGAGTTTTGTACTGCAGATGTTTTACAACAGGAGTTAAGGTGTCTGTAGTCCAAAACTAGATGATATGAATCGTCTGGCTTGGAGGCAGGAAACAAAGGATTGTTCATTTGAGAGGTGCATGTTTCGATCACCCCTTGGTATTCGAGTTGATCTAAGATTTCCCTGACTTGTTTTTTGGTATACACCTGTTACAACGCAACTTTTACAACTACCTACTGTTACAACACAACTTTTACAACGCATACCATTACAACGCATTGCGCTGGGGGGCGCTCTAGGATAGGGAATAAGTATAATTTACTATCCAACACCTTCCCTAGTGTCCACGGGGACTGGAGTTAGAATAGTAAATTATACTTACCACTATCCAGCACCTCAAAGCGCTATGCGTTGTAATGGTATGCGTTGTAATGGTCGCATTGTAATAGTAGGTAGTTGTAATGGTATGCGTTGTAACATGGTACATCCTTGTTTTTTAGCTTTTTGTTTAACTGGGTACTGCCTTTGTGCAGTGGGCTGATTTTGTAACTGGATCTTGTGGAGAGGTGAGTCCTCATCCCATCCTACATGATTTTTGTACAAAGCAGGAGCTTGGGCCACTGCCCATTTTCTTGCATATGTGTATTTTTTATGAATCGGGATATGATTCGAGCAGGCAGGCATAATAAATTCTTCGCCATGAGAGCACTCCCTGACAAACTCTGGTGGCCAGTCCTTCTCAGCTAACAGAATGTCATTTGAAAGTTTTTCCCAAAAGAGACTTTTTATTTTCCTGGTTTTATCTCTCTCTATACTTAATGTTATTTCATATAGCTTATGGGGCACACTAACTCGTGTGTCTGCAGTTTACACTTGAATGTACTTATTCGTGTTCACTGTTTCCAGAAGATTCATCAGGGTCTTGTGAGCTATGGTCACTTCTGCTCCGCTGTCTAGCATTTGTCTGTGCCCACTCTCCATTTTTCAGCTGTGTCCTCAGAATTCTCGGCATGTTTAATCTTAATACTTGCTACCTTCTTTCTGGGAAATTGTAATTTTTTACTTTGATGAGCAGGTTCCTTGTCTTTGGACTTGATGTGCTCTTCTCTGTGTTCTGACCGTCCTCTTCTTTCCGATTTCTGTAAGGAAGATCGAGAAGGATTCAGTGATAAGGATCTATAGGGACGTGTATCAACATCTTGATATCTGTCTGGTTTTCATATTTTATCCTTATCTCTAAGGTTGTATCTTTTTTTAGAGTGTTCCCATTGGGGAGACTTGTCTTCTTGGCCTGGAGATCTCTCTCTACGCTGAGGAGACCTTCCTCTGGACTGGAAACGTTTTTCCCTGGGAATTGTTTGTTTATTACCTTCCCAACTCTTTTTTGGAGTCTTTAAATTATTTTTAATAAATGTTTTTTCAGGATTTTCAGTTAGCTGGGGTTTTACCGGTTTCCCACCCAAACTATCTCTTCCTAGCTCTTCATAGTATTTTTCTATGATTCTAGCAAGTTCCAATGGTTGGGCTGCTATATCTGTTGCCTTCAGTTTCTGGCGGATCGCCACAGATGCTGTTTTACCTTTTATGTTGGCTAATAATATAGCAGAGACCAGCGTGAAGTCTTTTAGTAATTTCATACCCAGAGTTAAAGCTGGTTCTGGACCGTATTCGTTTTGAATCTGTCTTAATACATCTGGTATAACCGCCATAGACGGGACACCATGTGTTTTTGTGTAGATGGAAGCAAAGACTGTGCCCCAAGTGTCACAGTCCTCCACATGTGGTGCGATCCCCATCGGGAGGCAGATAGTCAGAATTCTGTGTTTCTCAGTAGGAGTAGTATCCGGGAATACTGCCTCTATTTGAGTAATTTTCTGAGCTAACCAGAATGGTATTTGCTCCCTTTTTATGGGTACTTTACCAAGACATGATTGTATGTTCTGTGGTGTGATTTTGTTTATGTTCCCCTGGTGAGGGGTCTGCTGTGGAATGTTAAATGTCGGTTGGACTATTGAAATCCGCATGACATATTGGACTAATTATCTATGTATTTTAATTAGGAATTTTAGCTGAGCTAAAAGTTCAGGAACTGACATTTTATCAATGTCTGGATGTGGTGTGTGGCTGGCTAGAACTGGCCACGTTGCTCCTGGTCTACCTAGTGGACCGAGCCTGGTGATGTGATTATTATGTTTTAGGGCGCCTTTAAACCAGAGCAGGTGCTCTTGGTATTTTAGTGGAATTTCAATCTCCTCGAAAGGAGTGTATTCTTCCGGAGGTTCCTCTATTTTGTAATAGTAGAAGTCTTTTGTCGTAGCGTGTGCTGCTGGAAAGTGTATCCATGAATAGAATACCTCTGTCTGCCGATATTCATGTGCCTCTATCACAAATATGTCTGTACCAACTCATGGTGTCAGTCCATTTTCTATAAGTTTTAGAGTTATAGTTCTTCTTAGATTGTCCGGAATGATGATAGCATTCGGTTCGGTTTCATGGAGACTTGTGTCTGCCTCTAAGAGTTTAGCTGCTAATCTTATTCGCTCCCTTTCGTCGTCACTTTCTGACATTTTAACTGACTGAAAGTTTTCTGTTGCAGATCCAGTTTCAAGGAAACAAAGATTAGGTACACAATTTTTTGGAACACTGTATCCTTCAACGTTGATCAAACCAAAAACTAATACATAGGATTCTCATACTACTAAGTTCCGGCGGATATTAACCTTTCACCCACTCCAGACATCTATTGGAGTTTTTACGGGGAAAGGGTTCTGTGTGAAAAAGCACAACTAAGTTACTCTAGTGTCTTGCATTAGATTATCGCCTTACCAAACGTTGGGCGCCATGTAGTATAGTTCCTATTTTCCCAATAGGCTCTGCGCAGTGGAATAATATAAGCAGCAGTGTAGACGTAGGACTGAGGTTATCTAGGTCTCTACTGACTATGTTAAACTTAATTTAGGTTTGTGCCAGCTAGCTCAGAGGTCAGTGGAAACTTTCTTGAATGAATAGGGAGGGACAAGCTCCCCTGGCTCAGACAAGAAGGGATTCAGTTTCCGAAAACCGCATAAACATGACAACTTTGCTCCCTCAGAATAAGAGTAAGGGCCATATGTATCAAGCCTTTTTTGATTCGCAATGGCCGAAATTCGCAGAATTTCGGCCTTTGCGAATTGTAAAAGGCTGTTTTGCATTAATTGATATGTATCAAAAAATCTCATCTTAAGGAATCGCAAATACTTGTGATTCCTTAATTTGCTATAGCATTTAAGGAATCGCAATTTTGTGATTCCTTAAATGCTATGTATGAAGCATTTTTCTTTTCAAAATGCACTAATTGGCATTTTTTAATGTGGCATGCGACGCACATACATGCCCATGGCGCATGTATGTGCGCCATATGCACACACATGCTGATTTCAGGGGTGCAGCAGGGTGTCCTTGAGAAACCCGTGCACCCTTGAAATCAATCTCATTTTGCGATTAGCAAATTGCGAATTGCAAAATTTAATGCATTTCACAATCATTCCTATCGGCCTCCTGGCCCATAGGAATGAATGGAAAATAATTCCTTATTTGCAAATTCGCAACTTGCGAATTCGCAAATAAGGAAGATTGAGGAATCGCAAAAAAAATGTGATTTTTATCATACTTACCATTTTGTGATTTCTAAATAGCGATTCCTTAAAAATCGCTATTTAGAATTCGCAAAACGGAACTATGATACATATGGCCCTAAATCTCTAGACTCGTGTGAAAACAATAGACAGTTATTTCACTCAGTCAGCAGTGCATACTTAGTTTCACCAGAATGCAGAGAAATAGAGAGACGGGCGTTTTCACTTAAAGGGTCTTATTTATTGAGCAGTCTTCCTTCTCATGCAAGAGAAATGAAGTGCCACAATTGCAATACTTAAAGTGAAGTAAAGTGCGTACAGTAAAAGTAGTATTATGAAATAATACTGTAAAAGCATTGATATGGTTTCTTAGCCATATGATACTTTAAAATGGATAAAATATATACATACATAAATACATTGACTAAAAAGGCTCAACTGGTGCTTCTAACTAAGCCTACCCCGGTGTACCTGACCTAAGCCTAATACGTGGGAAGGGATAAGTAAGTAGCAGTGTTAAGTTAAGTTGGTTAAGGTAATTTTGCGAAGAATCTGCATCAAGAATTCTCTTAAGGGTTTAGTCAGCTCCGTACCTTGGTAATAGAATGTGGGAGGTCTGGTATCTCTTTCCTCAGGACTCGATATCCCAGCAACCCGCAAGGGTAGGCTGGAAACACCGGAGCTGGATTTTCTCAGCTGGAGAAAAAAACAGCGTCTCTCTCAGTGCGTCAAACAGGAGGGGCGGCTTCCGTGGGCACTTGCATCAGCTGGGCTCTCGGGCAAGTAGATGGCCGCTCTGCGCCAAACCACTGTGTGTTTGCTTAAGGCAACTGTTGGTATTTTATACCTGAAAGGTGCCGGGTTTGACTTAAGGTTGATATCTAGAGAGAGAGTACCCCACTATCACCAGGGAACAGGGTACAGTGACAATCAGTCAAAGGGAAATCCCTGGGTGCACACTCGTGTATGGACTTACTATATTTTCATACCTGTCTATCTAAGCATTCAATCATCAAGTTTAGAAGACTAAACTAGTATGCTATAATAACAAAGAATTTTAATTTCCACACTAAAATTGGAACGTGCACAGTCTTTTTAATAAAAACATAAGAAAGTTTACACAGAATAACAAATTAAAATTTCAAAGAGCGATCTTTGAAAGGATAATAAAAACAATTAATCATAACAATTCATTACAATTCATTACATATACACAAAAGCTGAAATCAAATATTAAACATCAGAGTCATATAGGGCAAAAATCACAGGCAAGAATTACATTGAGTCACAGTAAAAAACATCAACAACCCCCTACACAGTGTGGCTTACTGATATCTTTACCACTATTAATTACTGGATCCAAAGGTCATTAGTTGATAAAAGGGTGACGTCAAGAGTACCACTTATATGTGCGTATCAATTGCTCACTGGACCTTGCTTGGATTCTATATAGTGCGTATGTATGTATGTGGAAATTAAAATTCTTTGTTATTATAGCATACTAGTTTAGTCTTCTAAACTTGATGATTGAATGCTTAGATAGACAGGTATGGAAATATAGTAAGTCCATACACGAGTGTGCACCCAGGGATTTCCCTTTGTCTGATTGACGTACGGTTGGACATAAGACGTCTTCAAGAACTAACAGTTCTTGCAGGACTTCAGGAGTTCTTGTTCAAATCAAAACAAAAGCAGGGGGGTTTTACCGGGCTGCTGGAGGCTTGTTTTATTTAAAGAACGCGTTGTGCCTTCTAGGAGTCGATGGGAGTAGCCGTGCTGTGCTTTGGATTGCATGGGCTATTATTAAATATGAATCTGAGCCACACTCGGACCTGTGTTTTGTCTATTAAATCTGCTTCAATACAGCCATGTGGCGTTGACTTATGGTGCAGTGAGTTAGTAATACCTTTGGTACTCAGCGTGTACGTACCCTGCAATGATGCGTGGTCTTGGGGGGGTCGTGATCGGAGCAATGTATTTTGCCTATTGAATTCTGCCTTAATAAGGCCACGTGGCGAAGAGTTATGGTGCACTGAGTTAGTAGTACCTTTGGCACTGAGCGTGTATGTATCCTGCGATGATGGGTGATCCAGAGGGGCCGCACTCGGACCTATGTTTTGTCTATTGAATTCTGCTTCAATACAGCCACTTGGCGATGACCTATGGTGCAGTGAGTTAGCGTGTACGTACCCTGTGATGATGCGTGGTCTTGGGGGGCCGCATTCGGAACAATGTCTTTTGTCCATTGAATTCTACCTCAATTCAATTTTCGATTGATAGTATGCCTCACTGCTGACATAAAACTGTTCACTCTTCCTTGCGATGACTTATGGTGCACTGAGTTAGTAGTACCTTTGGCGATGATGCATATTCCAGGGGGGCGCACTCGGACTAATGTCTTTTGAATTCTTCTGTAATAAGGCCACGTGCCGATGACTTGTGGTGCACTGAGTTAGTGGTACCTGAAGTACTCAGCGTATGTGTATCCTGCAATGATGCATGGCTGAGAGGGCTGAACTGGGAGCAATGTGTCCTGCATACTGGTCTATGTCATCTGCAATCACTACTCGATCTGAATTGTGAGGCCTGCTGTCCGCAGTGTAGATCGAAGGCAGTAGTCTGTACAAACAAAAGTCTATGGTGCTGTGCCGCTGGATTTGCAGGGTCCTGTGTCGAGGAGGCCCGCGGTCATGGCAGCAGCCACGTGGCAGGGTGAGACCCGCCGCTCTGGCAGAGTCATTGCCCTTCACAGTTCACAACCTTGCATGCCGTTATTTCCGGTTTACTTAATTTTGTTGGCTAATGAGTGCTGCCCCTTAAGAATACTAGCTTGCCCTGACAAAGTTCCTAAAGGCATAAAATGGGAACGAAACGCGTTGGCTGTGCCTTTGCTTCATGAACACTGTTTGAATAAAGAAGAAGACATTTAAAAATTACTTTCTCTCTTGAGAGGTAATCAGTGATGATATCAGTGATGTCACTGACCATGTGATGAGGGATGTAATATGTGACATCATCAGCAGTGCCTTGCGGGCCCGCGAGTGATAGTTACCTGAACTAACTATAACTGTGGAATTTCAATGGTTTTGTATGAGAGAAATGTCCAGCTAACTATAACATGGGTGAAACCTATGGTTTTTTCAGTGAGTTTCTAAGGTTTTTTAAATGCTAATTCCTAACTATAACGTGTGTGAAACCTATGGTTTTTTCAGTGAATTTCTAAGGTTTTTTAAATGCTAATTCCTAACTATAACGTGTGTGAAACCTATGGTTTTTTCAGTGAATTTCAAAAGTTTTCTAAATGATGATTTTGAAATATACTAATTATTATTTTTCTTTTTTATAGTAATTTCCTACATTTTAATTAAAAATACTTATATTTATTTTATTTTTAAAATTACATTTCATATTTTTAATCTAAAATAATAAAAAAAGTAAATTCAAAAAGAATGCAGTGCTGGTGAAACTGTCTCTGTGAATTTGTAAGTGTTTGTTGGAGGCAGATTTACAGCACCCTTGTGCCTATTTTACACCACTGTTGCATCACTTTTCTGATGAAGCAGTGGTGCATAAAATGCACCACGATATGTGCTATTTAGAATGTGACGTATCTGGGACGTACGTCACATTGTAAATCCCTGTTCCAGAAGGACACATTCCTACATGCGTGGGCGTTCCTGCGCAGAAATACCTCCTAAAAGGGGCTGACCCCTGCACTACCTTGAAGCAGGTGTAAGATTTGACACAGTAGTCTGAGCATAGGGCCCCCAGACCATGCTGGAGATACGTTGCACTTCCAACATAGTTCAAACAATGCACCACCTTTACAGCACAGATACATTACATATATGTGCCATTTTTATCCCATGGTACACCGCATTGTAAATACGGCGCATCCATGGTGATGGTGTCACAGAGCACAATAACTGACATATTCCTGGGGATATGCCAGTTATTGTATAAGTGCCCATTAGTGTTTTAATGTAGTGATAGGATTACTACATACCAATGAATGAGTCACTACAAAACTAAAACAACAGTGACTGAGTGTTTACTGGGAGTGTAACGATACAAACTAGTAAATTGAACGTAAACTTATGTTTTATACGTTCAGCAAGACTTACCATCCGATACTTTTGCCCTGGCGTAGCTCCCATGGTTGGGGAGCGAAACGCGTTGGCTGTCCTGTGCACTTTGAAAATACGAAAAGAAAAAGAAAAAATATATTTTTTGATACAACTTTGGTCCTGTTGATTTACTTTGCGCTTGGTGCTGCCTCCATTTTTCTTCAAAGTTTCTATCTGGAATTCCAGTGGGACCGAACCGCAGCAGGTCCTGGAGGTTGTCAGCACAACAAGACTGAATACTTTAAGGGACGTTGGAAATTTGAGGTGCTGGTCATTTGATCCGCTGTGGAACATTTTCCTTTGATCATATGGCAAGTGGATAACATTGCTAAGACCATTTTGTCTCTAATACATGAATATCGCTGTATTCTCAACGATATTCACGCATTTCGTCGCTATCGCTGGACATTTTACTACAATGGAGAAAAACGTTACTAATAGCATGTTTTCTCTGCTAACAAATCCAGCGATAGGCAGCGATAAAAAAAAACGTTGCTAATCCTATTTAGTGATAAATATTGCTTCTTGTTGGTAATATGCCCCCAGATTCCGTTGTTTATCATCCTCACCCTGCCCCTCCTCCGCCCTGCCTGCCTGCCCCCTTCCAACTCCCTCCACGGGCCGCGGTTGTTTCTATATTCCGTTATATTGTACTGTCTATTTATACTCTAATTTTTTATTAAATTTTCCTTGCTTCATACTCCTTGTTCTTTTGTTGTAAATCTTCTTATTTTTTTACTCCGAGCTTTGTCCTCATACTCCTCCCTCTCTTCTTGTAAGTAATATAATAGAATATTTTTTTTTTTTGTAATGTTACATATATTTTTTTATTATAGGTTGTGTTTATCGATACTAAAAGTGCTGCATCATGCCAACGAAGCACCAACAGACGAAGCAACGAAAGAAAAGTGTGTATTTGAAGAGAACTCACCAATAAGATTTACATGAAGAGAGATGTCTTAACAAACAGAAAGAAACTCCTGGTAAGAGCAGGAGCACTTTTTTTTAGGAAAATACTAAAGAGAAAGAATAGTTTTCAGAAACAAAAAAATTTCCTTAGTGTATCAGCAACGAACATTTTTTTACTAATAAACAAAAGTATAATGGAAAATCAAGTGCAGACAAAACTGACTATAGTACAAGGAGAAAAAATCAATTCATAGAAATTAGGAAAAAAATGTTTTATAATAGATTGGTATCAAATTTAATGAAAGAAATTAAGGTATATAAGAAAAAGACTGTATATTATAAGAAAAAGAAAGCTATAGAAAATGTAGTTGAGAAAGCTTTGGAATTGAAAAGAAAATGTTTATATTAGTAATCAATAGATTGAGATCACTAGATAAACCAATCCATTTAATGAAGAGCAAAAGTAGGTGGAGAAGACTAATTAACAGAAGTCATTTTTGTGAGTTTTTTTGGGGTGAATGGAAACATACTTCAACTTCTGAGCCTTTTTTATGAAGAAAGTTATCTTCAGAGTAATGATTTGTTGCATGCAGTTGACACTACTGGTCGTGCTTATGAGGTTAGAAATGGTTGTCCTATTGAGAAAGAGAAAATTGTTCCTAGAAATGCAGAAGAGGTGTTAGCTGCTGAAATTTTCGGGAGACGTCCTAAATCTCCAGTGTACACTTGGAATTGTAGTAGTATTTGTAGTGTCCGGCAAGAATCTATTGATTTTTTACACATTTTCTTACGTAATTACACAAAGAAAAGTGTTAAACAAAAGATTAAGACGTTACAAGGACTAGACCCTTGCAGAGTAAGAGAAAATACTGGTTTAAAAGGTCATTCTGTACCTTGTGTTTCTAAAAAAGTATGTCGAAGTGTTTTCCACCATTTCAGGATGTTAGCAGTTCATCATACTCAGATGAGGAAATTAGTCAGAACATTGTATTACGCGAAAAGTCCAGCACTAATGTTAAAAAAGTTGAACAGTGCTCTTTTGTGTGGATCTGTAACAGACGTAACAAATGTTTGTGATGAAATTGAGATGAGTTACTTTGCTCCACAGGAAGACAGTGCAGAAAGTGAGAGATTAATAGAAGAAAATGTGGAAAGAATGTAGGACAGTGCAGTGTAGAAAATCTGCAACAAGAAATTATACAGTTTAAGGTGATTTCAGGTGAAAGGCCAAATTATTCTTGTTTCTGTTGTCGACGAATTCATTATAAAAATCAGACCAGGACTGTTGATCTGTATTTAAAAAGTGGAAAGGAAAATAATAATGAGTGGAATGATTTTACAACTTATTTGTTGGTAGAGAATTTTTTTGATTTGGGTTCTGATCAGCATATTTGTAAATATTGTTATAACAAATTAGAAGAGAACAAAATGCCTGCTAGAGCTGTGCATAATAATCTTGAGTTGGTAAATATTCCTTCTGAACTGATGGATTTAAATACCTATGAGTCTATTCTTATTCAATGTGTGCATCCATTTCAGGCTATTGTTCGTATGGAGCCTAAGACAGGAAAATTGCCTCCTTCTGATTTACAGAGAGGATTAAAGGGAAGAGTTGTATATTTGCCTCTAGATTTAAAGAAAAATATTGAAACTATTAATGTAGAAAATGTAGAGGATGAACCTTTAGTTATTCTTGTTAATGGCGTTCCTACTAAGAGTAAGACAATCTGGCAAGAATTAGTGGATGTTAGGAAAGTGAAAAAGGCAACGTTGTATCTGGTAAAAAATAATCAATATTACAAAAATGTGTATATGGGAGAAGAACAAATATCTGTACAAGAAGATACTGACTTGCCATCTGGACCAATTGAAAAAGTGGTTGTGTCCAGAACTGAAAAAATCTACGAACATTATAGTGTTCATCCATTACATTCCAAAGAAATGATAGGGAATGCTATAGAGTTATTTCAAATGAAAGAAGGAAAAGGAAGTCCCATTAGTGTATGGGGAAAAAAGCTTGGAAGCTTGTTGTTTCCCTCAGTTGTTTCTTACAGGAAAAGGAGGACGATATGATGAACGACCTGTGTAGATTCCTGCATCTGAATACCGGACATCAAGAATATATGCAGAAGATGCAAGATTTCGACAATGTATTTCATATTTGTTTAATATTTTGTTTGAGAGTGATTTGTCTGGACTTTCTTATGCAGTAAACCACATATTGAAAACAGGTGTACATCTGCAAAATGTTTCAGCAAAAGAATTTATGGATAAAGTACAGCAGAAAGATAATGTGTTGCAAACTCAGCTGATTAATCTGATGGCATGTCAGCGTGGTACTAATGAGTACTGGTACCGTCGTCACGGAGAGCTCAAATGTATGCTAAGGAACTTAGGAACTCCTACATGGTTCCTTAATCTAAGCTGTGCTGAATATGCTTGGGATGATCTACTTCAATTTCTTTGAGAGGCAAATCCAAATATATCAAATATCGAATACAAGACACTTGGAGAATTGTGCTCTTTGGATCCTGTTAATGTATGCAGGTATTTCACTCCTAAATTCGAAGCTATGATGTCTTTTATCACCAATAAAAAAATCCTCCTCTTGGAGAGGTTCTGGATTTCTTTTGGAGAAAGGAGTATCAAGCGAGAGGTGCTCCTCACATACATATGCTATTATGGATCAAATATGCTCCCAAATTTGGAACAGACTCAGATGATACTGTGTTGTCTTTTATTGAAGAATATGCTACATGTGAAGTACCCAAAAGTACACAAGATAAGGACTTAAGACAACAAGTCTTATATTTGCAAAGCCATCGTTGTGGGAAATATTGTCGTCAAAAGTACAAATCTAAGGACAAATTCTACAGCAAATGCCGTTTTGCATTTCCTCGACCTGTAATATCAAAAGGAAGAGTGAACAGTTTTATGTCATCTTTGCGACGTAATATCACAAGAAAGTCTCCAAAAAATACCTACAGCTCAAGAAGTAATGAAGAGTCAAAATACATAAATGACTATAACTCAGTCATTTTGTCTATGTGGAATGTTAATATAGATATTCAATATGTTACAGACAATTCCATTGCTGTTGCTCTTTATGTGGCATCGTACATAACAAAAGCAGAAAATACGGAATTGAAGGAAATGTGGGAAGAGATTTCCTATGAGAAGAATCTAAGTAAGAAATTATACAGTTACAGTTTGAATATGTTATCTCATCGAGAAATTGGAGCGTATGAATGCTCGGATCGCTTATCATCTGCAAGTCTATTCTCTAAATCCAGAAGAATCATTTGGGTGAGTCTAGGTCTTGCTGCAACACGAAACCGAGTTCTTAAATCTGTACAAGAAATTGAATATTTAGCTGAAAAAGAGCTAGAAAGTACTGATATTCTGAAAACAAATGTGTTGGATACGTATTATCCAAATAGAAGTCATCATCTTGAGAACATTTGTCTCTATGAAGTGCTGCAAAACTATATTTTTAAACGGAATATTACGGAAAACATTAATAATGGTATATATGCCGTTTTTGGTTCTGAAGGATGTCTGGTGAAACAAAGAAAAGGACATTTGATTAATCACCATAAACTGAGTTGCGAAACACCTGACAAAGGGGAATTTTACTATTTAGCTCTTTTGCAACTTTTCAAGCCATGGCGTTCAGAATTGGAATTACTTGGAGATTTTGACAGCTATGAAGATTCCTTCAATGCAACTAAAGATACTATAGAATGTCCTGTTTTTGCTAATTATGTCAAAATGTCAAATGACGAAATTAAGTAAGAAGCTACAATTGCAGCTGAGATTGCTAGAGATAGTTCTCAAGACAGTCAAACTTCTCCTCCGTTGAGTCAGGACCCACTAGAAGAACCAATTGTTCTAAATGAAGCAGCAACTGCTATGGAAGAGGTGGAAACAGTAATGTATCAAGGTCAAGGACATCTAACAAACTTAGGAAACTTAGAAGAACAACTAAATCTTGAGCAGAAAGAAATATATGAGCAAGTGAGAGAACAGATTGACCATGGATTTCTTCATGAGAAAAAAGAGTGCTCTTGCTCATCATTTGAACCTATCCATATGTATGTGAGTGGACAAGCTGGAACAGGAAAACGTTTTTTAATTAAAGTAATCACAACTTTTCTACAGAAAAGAGCTGAGTCGCATTTGTCTTGTGTTGTCACTGCTCCAACTGGGTTGGCGGCAGACAATATTAAAGGAATTACTTTACATCGTTTGTTAATGCTACCAGTAGAGCATGACAACAAATTACAATACCACAAGCTATCTGGTGAAGCTTCTTATGAAGTTTCAAGAGTGTTGGAGAAAATGAAGCTTCTCATTATTGATGAGGTAAGCATGGTCTCGAACTTAATGCTTGCCTTTGTGCATTTAAGAATGCAGCAAATTCTTAAAACAGAGTATGACGTATTATTCGGAGGATGACACGTCATAGTTTTTGGAGATCTTCTACATCTTACTCCTGTAAAAGGACAGCCAGTGTTTAAAACACTTGTGCATGAAGATACTAGAAAGTCTTTGGGGAGTATTGGCAATGTAAACATTTGGTCATATTTTCAGTATAAGGAACTTACTACAAATATGCGACAAGCAAATAATGTTGATTATGGAACTATTCTTCAAGATATAAGAATTGGAAAATTGACCAAACATGATTACTTTCCAATTTGTTTCCAAGTGCAAATATTGTCCCACAGAAAATATACATGAGAATTGCAGAAAACAAATCTGTAATCTGCTTAATGCCAACACTGCATGGATGTTCTATATTCAATGAAGAAATGTTAAAGTTGGAAAATTAAGAAATTATAAAATTGGAAGCATTTGATAAAATAGAACATGAGAGAATCAGTATTATTTTGAGTGAAAACTTGAAGAGGAAATTCAATTCTTTAGAGAAATCGATAAGTAAAACTGCTGGTTTAGAAAAGAATGTGTATGCATGTGTAAATTGTAGGGTAATTTTGCGATGTAATTTGGATGTGCAAAAAGATTAGTAAATGGAGCAATGGGTAACATTTTTTCATTTGTTAATTATGTAAACAGAGCTGGCATTGATTTTTTGAAAATCAAATTTGATGAAATAGCTGAAGTACAACAAGTTAGTCGTTGTGCAGCTCGTTTTTTTGCTTGTAAAAGATTTGTATGTCTGCAGAAAACAGTTTCCTGTTTTTTTGGCATATGCGGTGACCAATCATAAATCTCAAGGTTTAAGTGTAGATTGTGCTTTAGTGAATATTGGAAGTACAGCGTTTAAAGAAGGTATGGCATATGTTTCTTTGTCTCGAGTCAGAACTTTATCTGGATTGTACTTGATTGATTTTGAAGAGACAAAGGTTTCTGCAGATACAAACTGTGTGAAAGAGTATAATAGGTTAAGTAGAGAATATGCACCCAATTTAGGTCAATATCCAGTGATTGAAAAGCGTGTGGTAGGTTGAAAAAGAAGGTTTGAGAATATCGGTTCTGAAACTGTAGAGAAAGAAAAAAAACTAGATGAAGTTGCGCTTCCAAGCAAAAAGACAAAGGACAGAGTTGAAGAGAATGTTGGGTATCGATTTGAAAATAGTTCTGGTGTCAACTGCTATGCCAATGTAGTTGTAAATGTTGTTTTTTTTCTTCAAAGTTTCCAACAGCAAATTGTAGAAAATCGGGACAAAAGATTCTGTTTATTGCTGAATTCTGTTTATGAGAAATGTACTAGTGATAAAAGTAAAATACAAAGTGTTTCTGATATTCGAAATGTTTTGGACATATGTTCTGTTTCTTCTCAATTTACGCAGAATATTTAGCAAGATTGTCAGGAATTTTTAATGATTATGCTTGGTGTATTGGACAATGAAGGTATATCAAATCCAATCAAATCAAATCCACTTTATTTGATTATTTTAAAATCATAAAATTATGCTATTCAATCACAGGATAATATCAGAAATACAAAAATATAAAAATTCATTTACAAAAATGTACATTTCATATATACAAAACACTCAGTGGTGTCGAATTGATAATTATTCATAGCAGCTTAGAGATTGCATTAGATAGTAATCAAATCAATACAGATTTAAAAACAAGAGGATTAACTTCATGTGCATTCTCAATTAGTTGGTGGTATCAATTACAGTTTGAGATATTACATAATACGAGGATGTTCGCCCCAATGATCTGTACTTCTTGTTGCGGATGGATGCTACCAGGAAGTTTGCTACCCCAAACATAACAGCGTGGGATTCCATTAATTGGAGATAAAGTAATGCAGGTTTTACCTGCAAGAACCCCCTATCTTTTAATAGCGGGATAATGAACTTTTTCCTGCCTCCCATATAAAATGGGCAAAAAAACACAAAGTGCATTGTGTCCTGATATGAATGGTCATCACACTCGCAAGGAGCGGCATCCTCAGGTTTGCACCACCCGCTAAAAGTTCCCAATAACAAGTGCGACTGATTAAAACGAAATTTAGTAATCAACCATCGGTGAAAGGGTTTAGTGACAATTGTCAAGTACGGTTGAATGGATATAGTAGACAATATCAGCATGTAATGGGCCCTCACAGTTGGTTTACTTGTTTGTGTGACTTCACGATCCAGTTCTCTGGACCTTAAAAAGATTTTTTTACCCAGCTGATGTCAGCTTTAGTTAGACCTTCTGGGTTTGTGTAGATCTCTGGGCGTCCCAAATAATTAGATGTAGATTTAATGAAGGCCAGCCATTGTATTTCCGTCACTTTATCAAGTAGCATACAATCCCTGATGATCTTATGGTTCAATGTGAGATTGGGGTTCAACCAGGTTCTGATCCATAGTAGCTTGGGGGCCATGTTTAATATGTCTGAGATATATCCCATCCCAATCTCCAAGTGTACTGCATATGTAGCAGTTGAATGGGGGAGACCTTATAGGGCTCGCAGGAATTTATTTTCTTCTCTCTGAATGAGAGCTGTATCTTTATATCCCCAAATTGCTGCCCCATACCTTGCAATGGCCATAGTTTTAGCTTTGTAGATGGAAAATATTGCCTCTCCTGGTTTGCCACCCAGTCTCTTAGCAAATCCTAAAATAGCAGCCGAGGATCTTCTTACGGCGGCTACTTTATTCAAAACTTGGGGGGCCCATGAGCCTACATCGTCAAACACGACCCCTAGGTACGTGAAGACTTTTACTTTAGATATTACTGAGTTATTACAAGAGACGGTTTTAAAGCACTTCCTCCTATTCCCTAGTGACTTGACATGCGATTTCTCAGTGTTAATAACTAGGTCCAGATTTTTCATAAACTCCCCAAAGGAGTTAAGGAGACGTTGTAAGGCGATGGGAATCCTAGCCAGTAGCACAGTGTCATCCGCGTATAGGAGTACAGGGATGGGTGTTCCTCCCATACGCAGAATATCAGCTGTTGCAGTTACCAAAACATCTTCCAGGGAGTTTATATATAATGTAAATAACATTGGGGCCAAAATGCACCCTTGGTGCACCCCCCTACCAGATTTAAACCCAGCCGTACATCTTCCCTCCTGCGTCATCCTGATAGATGCAGTCAGGTCTCCATGCAGTTCAGCCAACAAATTCACCAGGGCCCAGTCAAGTCCCAGCTCCAGGAGAATCATCCACAGCTTTGACCTGTTGACTAGGTCCAAAGCTGTGGATAAGTCCATAAATGCCAGAAAGATTGATCCTTTAGCCGCAACTGTATATTTGTTAATAATAGGATGTAAGTTTAGGCACAGGTCTTTGTTGCCTCTCCCGGCTCTAAAGCCGTATTGTGCATTATTTAAGATGGCATTTTCCGTGGCCCAGGCTGTTATCCTGGCTAAAATTACTTTCCTCAATATTTTAATTGAGGAATCAATTAAAGAAATTGGCCTGTAGCATCTTGGGTCCCCCTTTGGCCCTTTTTAAATACGGGGATTATAATGGAGCAGGACCAGGAGGCGGGGAAGGTGACAGGGGTAGAGCAGGCTGCTATGTTAAAAACATTTGTAAGAATTACTGACCAAAAGTTAGGGTTAGCCTTATACATGTCAGGTGGCACCCCATCTGGGCCAGGAGCTTTATGTCCAGCCGTATCTGCTATTGCTTTCTGCACCTCCTTTATAGTGAATCTCGGGGGAGACCCCAATGACCCTCTATTATGTTGCACATAGATGACAGGCTCTAGGTTACTCCCATAAATGTTTTCAAAATGGGTTAGCCAATCCCTTTCTGTAATGTTAACTTCTAACGGGGCATTCTCTTCACCGTTAAACAAAGGGGAGTTAACGATTGACCAGAATTTGGAGCTATTCCTCAAGGTGGCTTTCTCATATAACGAGTCCCATGCCTCTTTTTTAACTTCGTTTTTACGTGTTTGCAGGATGGTTTTATATTTTTTCCTTAGCAGGGATACTTTGTGCTTGTCTCTAGGATTCTTATTAAGTGCCCTCAGGAGCTCACTATGAGTTTTTGTGCATTTGTGATCGAACCATCCCTGCGCCAGTTTTGTTTTCTGTTGTACCTTCACAGTAATATCGCTTGAGACCTGATGACAGATTGCTTCGTGTGAGGTAATAACATCCCCACCGTATCTAAGCGGATCACTACAGGTGTTAAGTTCTTTCCTGACCTTAGATCTGATTGTGTTAAAAAAGTCCTCCGGAGTGATTTTATTCCATTTTAATCTCCTCCCCTGGTCCTTTGTTACAACCTCAACTACAGCTTCTGTGGTCCCTGTTTTATTAAAGCAAAGTAAGTTATTATCAAGTTCCAGCACCATTGGATTGTGATCACTAAAAATAGATTGTATGGCATTATAAAATATAACTGAACTTAGCAAGCCAGGAGATATAAACATATAGGGCCCGATTCACAGAATGAACTCACTACTTTTGGCATTCACAGAATGCACTTACTACTTTTGGTATTCACAGAATGAACTTACTCATTTCGGTATTCACAGAAGTTAGGACTACTAACTTTAGGACTCCTAAATGCCTTCTGTGAATACCGAAAGTCTTAAAATTATGATTTTTCTCAATTTAGTAGTAGTAAAGTTAGGACTACTAACTTTAGGACGCCTAAATGCCTTCTGTGAATACCGAAAGTCTTAAAATTAGGATTTTTCTCAATTTAGTAGTAGTAAAGTTAGGACTACTAACTTTAGGACGCCTAAATGCCTTCTGTGAATACCGAAAGTCTTAAAATTACGATTTTTCTCAATTTAGTAGTAGTAAAGTTAGGACTACTAACTTTAGGACGCCTAAATGCCTTCTGTGAGTGCCGCAAGTCTTAAAATTACGATTTTTCTCAATTTAGTAGTAGTAAATGGCACCATGATTGTCAACATTGTTTGTTTAGATGTAGCACTGACATAGACACTGAGAGAATCATATATTTGACTTTTGTCGTGTTCTAATCTAGGACCCCGATCAATATGTGACCTTATGCCCCTATTCGATTATAATCAAATCAAACCCCTATAATGGCATAAACGATCAGAGCCATATTTCAGCCATATTTCAGAAACTCGCCTCTACATGACACAGCAGAAGCCACTATCTAAGATTCCTAGATTACACACTGAGTTCTTTCACCAGATAAAACCCCCAGCAACCTGGGAAAGCCCCGCTTGCTATGTTTTGAATAGTAATAGAACTTTAATGAGCACTGTAAGAACGACCGGTTCTTAGTGACATCTTTATGTACGTGTTATGTCCAAAAACTTACGTCAAACCAGGCACCTTTCAGGTATAAATAATACCAGCATTGCCTTAAGCAAACGCGACAACGATGGTGTGGTGAATACAGAACCAGAACAGCTGTCCCTTGCAGAGCCCAGCAGATGCGATAAGCCCACGGACGCTGCCCCTCCTCCTCCTCTTTGACGCGCTGAGAAAGACGCTGTCTTTTCTCCTGCTGAGAAAATCCAGCTCCGGCGTTTCCAGCCTACCCTTGCGGGTGACTGGGATATCGAGTCCTGAGAGGAGATACAAGACCTCCAACATTCTATTCCAGAGGTACAGTGTTGACTAAACCCTTAGAGAGAATTCTTGAAGCAAACTCTTGGCAAAACTAACTTAACTTAAACTGCTACTTACTTACTCCCTCCCAATTATTAGGCTTAGGTCAGGTACACTGGGGTAGGCGTAGTTAGAAGCACCAGTTGGGTACGTTAGCTAAATGTATATATGAATGTATATATTTTACTCATTTTAACTATCGTATGGCTAAGAAACCATATCGATGCGTTTACAGTATTATTTCGCAATACTCTTTTTACTGTATGCACTTTTTATAATAACAAGTCTTGCAATTGTGGCAATTCATTTCTCTTGCATGAGAAAAAAGACTGTTCAATAAATAATACCTTTTTATTGAAAACGCCCGTCTCTCTATTCTCTGCATCTTGGTGAAAGTAATCTGCACAACTGACTGAGTGAAATAGCTGTCTATTGTTTCACACGACTCTAGAGATTGACTCTTATTCTAAGGAGCAAAGTTGTCATGTCTATGCCGTTGTTGGAAAACTGAATCCCTTCTTGTCTGAGCCATGGAAGCTGATCACTTCCTATTCAGTCAAGAAAGTTTCCAGTGGAGGAGCTACGACACCAACCAAGATGGCCGCATAGTCTCCCGGCTCCGCTGACCTCCGTCTTCCGACCTATTATCCGGTCGCCTATCCTGGTTACCCCCACCGGATCCGTGTGTGTGATCTGACCTGCTTTCCAGTGGTGCAATCCTGGAGTTTCTCCGCCGTTGTGGAGCGGAGTTACATCGATGGTCGTCTGAGGCCTAACCCAGCGGAGACGCCGGGGTCTCGAGTGCGGGCTCTGCTGGGTCCGAGTTGAATAACAACGGACTGCTGAAGGTGATCGGGTCCGCTCTCCGGAACGTTCGGACTTTTGATTGGTCTGTTACCACCAACTGCCTAGTGCCCTACAGTAGGTGAGGTGACGAGTGACGCACGGCGATGTGTTGCGGGGGTCCCTGACCGGGGGTTCGACATTCACATTATCGACCCCCCCAGGTCGGTACCTCGCTGTGTACTATTGCTTGCTAACCATCAGTCCCTCGTGGCTTACTCCTGCTCCGGCTAATTTTGCCCCGGAGAAGGCGTCACTCCGTGGGGACCACCATGTTGGAGGAAGAAAGGCAGCTAGCGGAGCAGGCTCGAACTGGCCCGACACTGAGAACGGTGCTGGAGGCACTCATGGCACTTAATGGAACCATTGCAGTCCAGACTTGCAGTTTGTTGTCTGCGACGGATGGATGCACAGACCTGAGAGCGGATCCTGACTCGACACCCGTGCCCCGGCAACCAGCCTGCATTTCAACATATGTCTCGGAGACTTGTTTTGACCCGGCGCTGGAAACAGGGTCTGCTCCTACTGTACTGGATCTACCTGATGGTACTGTGCCCGATTACCCAATCGAGCCGTTGGAACTCTCGATTGTGTATCCCTTGGAACATTTACATGACATCCCTATCCTGGAACTTTCTACATTTTATCCTTTGCTGTTTTGGACCTTGTCGATGCTCCTCCCCTGTCGGTCTTTCAAGATGGCGGATGGGTTAAAGCTTGGCTTCGTAGACAGGGAGGGGCATCACTGGCACCAACCATCCACATTGAGATCTGCCGCACTTTACTCATCTGTGTACTCCTGTTCTGTAGACTTTTGCAGTAATTTGCGGAAAGGGCTTTCTTTAATTAGCGACTTTTGTGAATTTGATAGATGTGGCCAGGGTTGAGATTGTTATCTGGGTCTCTGATTGTGCACTAGGTATAACAGGTTTGTTTTCTTGGTCTAACGGAGTCCGGGGCGGGGTTGGTTATGACGGAGAAAGGAGACCGGGAGTCCATAGAAATATGCCCTCCTCCGATTTCCCTCACCGAGTGGGGTTCTTTGCCTTTTCTTTCTTTCTCTTCTTCTATATTTCGGGTTCTGATTACTGGGCGACAGGCACGCTGCGAGGGGGGTGGCCGTAGTCATCAGCAGGGGTGCAGGGTGGGGGGATGTGGGGATGGGTGTTCGTTTTTATTTTTGTTCTATGGCCTCTTTTCTTTCTTCTCTTCCCTTGTCTTCTTCTCCTTTCCTTTTCCGGGTTAGTGTAGTGAGTTCGTCTTTCTTACATCCTTGACTCTATAACTGTACCTTGACTTTCTGAGGTTTTGGTGCTCTGGGGCGGACAATACTGAGGGAGTAGACGAACGAAAATGTGCTAGTTTATCCTGATGACTTACGTCTTAACTCCGTTGACTTAGTTGATGACGAGTTTCTTTTGGATACGTTGTTTCTTTGCTCGCCCCCTTTGTGATCCGAGACACTGTGCGATACCTGGCTCTTTCGACTTATTATGTAAAAATGAAAACCTCCTATCCTGTGTTTAAATTGTATTACCTTTGCAAACAATGCGTTTTGTGAATTGAGATCCTATGCTTAGCGGCCAGCCCTGGGGGTTGTAGGCCCTTGTCTGTATTTGATTGCAAATGTTCAATAAAGGTTTTCAAAAAAAAAAAGAAAGTTTCCAGTGACCTCTGAGCTAGTTGGTAACAAACCCAATTAAGTTTAGCATAGTCAGTAGAGACCTGGAAGACCGCACTTCTACGTCTACACTGCTGTTTATGTTATTCCAATGCGCAGGGCCTATAGGGAAAATAGGAACTACACTACACTTTACCTGACTGTGAATCAGTGTCTTTTAACAATCTAATTAGAAGAGCAAGTCAAAACATGGAGTGTAGCCAATGTAAAGCAGAAATGTCATCAACATTATTTATACAAAGATATGGACAGTATGTTATTTTAATGCTGCAACGTTGTAGAACTGATGGAACAAAATTAAAAACTTTAATTAAAAATGTTGTAGTTGGTCAATGTTCAACATCAGGAAGAACTTTTATAGCTGTTGCTATTATTTTTCATGATGGACCTTCTACCACATCTGGACATTACATTGTTTTTTTTAAATGTCTGAAAGGTTGGATACATTGTAATGATACTCAATTCGTTTTTAAGCAACGTTTGCCAAAAGAGTTACCAAATTCTTACCTAATATTTTTAAAGACAAAATATTAAGATACAAATTTGCCCTTTAGGATTAGTGCTGTTAAGGTAGATTACTCTGGTGAAGTAGAGTATTTTGTAAGTGAGAGTGAGGAGCTTAAAGGTGATCCTTTTGTTGGTGGGTGATGTGGGTGCAGCCAGGGACATTGATGATCAGTCAGGTAGTGGTCTTTTGGATTTGTTGTAGTTGTTGTAGGTGTTTGGCTCGAACTCATGTGTAGAGTGTTTTACCACAGTGTAGTCTGCTGCTGATGAGGGCCTGTGTCACTATTATTCTTTTGGTTAGGATCCACTTGTAAATGTTGCCGAGCATGTGGAGGGTGTAATAGCAGTACGAGGACACGGTGTAGACTTGCTTACACATGGAGAGGGAGCAGTTGAGGTTGAATCCTATGTTGGTCACATGGTTAGTAGGTGTTGCTACTCTTCACACTGTAGTCAGGTAGCAGGAGTTGTCTGAGGCTGATGGAGTGGGTCTGACGATGAGTACCTTCATCTTCTGCCAGTTTGTGTTTACAGTGCTGCTCTTTATGTAGTTGGTGACGTCCTTCATTGTGTCGTGGAGGTTCCTTTTGGTGGTATGCGGCTTCTTGGTGACAAAGAGGATGAGCTGGGTGTTCTTAGTGTAATAGATGTTGTTAAAGTTGTGATGGTGGCCTACTTGTGTTAGGGTAGCCATGTAGCTGATGAACAGCCTCGCATTGATGGATGAGTAGATGATGTCAGTGGTTTTTGAACAGAAGGCTGGGAGGCGAACGTTCAGGATTACTATTGAACAACTTCCAAACAAAGGACTTGATGCATACTATTTGGCCGTAAGGAAAAGTGTGTGAAACCATTAAGAACTTTTTGTTGTGTATTTTCTCAGCATCTATTTGTAAGTAACATTATTTATAGTGTAAGAAAATTAATCAGAATATATTGTTATGTTATGATTGCTTGAAATATCTTATATTTACGTAAGAAATTGCTCTTAGAAAAAACATTTAAGATATGTTTTATTTCTATTTTTTATATTGTTATTGACAATGTTGACTGGTTTTTTTTTAAGATATCCTTATGGATTGTCTTTTTTTTGCCCGCTGTTATGTGATGAGTACTATTGAACTCACTGTTTGTAGTGAAATTCAATTTATTCTAAAAACAGCAAAAAAGGCAAATGAAATGTTTTACAAATAATTTTGTGTTGTAAAATATATCTAGTAACTGTGTTTTTTTTAATCTTCCACAGGTGACGATTTTACAATATATACTTTTTTTATTATTTATTATGCTTAATGTAAGTACAAGTAACTGACTCAGCCGCGGCCCGTGGAGGGGGTATGCACCTGTTACAACGCATTTTTTACAACGCACTACTGTTACAACGCATCTATTACAACGCAGATACTGTTACAACTCATGTTTTTACAACGCATTTTTTTACAACGCAGGTACCTTTACAACGCATACCATTACAACATAAGTATTGGTAAGTATATAGTTGTATTTTAAATGTTATATGTTTGGGGTAACGGGGTGTTTTTAGGGTTTAGGGTCAGTTTTGGGTTTTAGGGTAAAGGGGTATTTTTAGGGTTCAGGGTCAGTTTTCAGTTTTTGGGTAAAGGGGTATTTTTAGGGTTCAGGGTCAGTTTTCAGTTTTTGGGTAAAGGGGTATTTTTAGGGTTCAGGGTCAGTTTTCAGTTTTTGGGTAAAGGGGTATTTTTAGGGTTCAGGGTCAGTTTTCAGTTTTTGGGTAAAGGGGTATTTTTAGGGTTCAGGGTCAGTTTTCAGTTTTTGGGTAAAGGGGTATTTTTAGGGTTCAGGGTCAGTTTTCAGTTTTTGGGTAAAGGGGTATTTTTAGGGTTCAGGGTCAGTTTTTAGTTTTTGGGTAAAGGGGTATTTTTAGGGTTCAGGGTCAGTTTTTAGTTTTTGGGTAAAGGGGTATTTTTAGGGTTCAGGGTCAGTTTTCAGTTTTTGGGTAAAGGGGTATTTTTAGGGTTCAGGGTCAGTTTATAGTTTTTGGGTAAATGGGTATTTTTAGGGTTCAGGGTCAGTTTTTAGTTTTTGGGAAAAGGGGTATTTTTAGGGTTCAGGGTCAGTTTTTAGTTTTTGGGGTACAGGGTAAAAATAAATTAAAAATAATTTTAAATGAAATTATTTAATAGAAAATAAATTAAATTAAATTACATTACATTATTTTTGGGGTTGAGGGTCAGTTTTGAGTTTTTGGGGTACAGGGGTACAGGGTAAAAATAAAGTAAACATTTTTTTAATTTACAATAATTAATTTAAATTAAATTTAATAAAATTACTTAAATTTATTTTTGGGGTTGAGGGTCAGTTTTGAGTTTCTGGGGTACAGGGGTACAGGGTAAAAATAAAGTAATATTAATTTAAATTTAAATTAATTAACTGAAATTAAATTAAATAAAATTACATTAAATTATATTTTTAAAAATTAATTTACTATTATAATATTAATATTAATATATACTTACCAATACTTACGTTGTAATGGTCTGCGTTGTAAAGGTACCTGCGTTGTAAAAAAATGCGTTGTAAATACATGCGTTGTTACAGTATCCGCGTTGTAAAATCCGCGTTGTAACGGTATGCGTTGTTACAGTCCGCGTTGTAACATCATATATCCGTGGAGGGAGTTGTGGTGAGGTAGGCAAATGGGGTGGGGAGGGGCAGGGTGGGGGGTTATAAACAGCGGAATCTGGATGATTGCAGGTAAGTAAACAATTAAATTAATAAAAATGAATTTCGTATCCTGCACCCTACATCGCAAAATGCGATGCAGGACATGGAACGAAGTCGCATATTATCAACAAAAGGCGATACATTATCGCCGCTTTTATCGGCAGCAAAAAATCCGATAAATCGGCGATTATTGGCTTGATAATAGAGCCTTGGAAATTCCCATAGCTAGAAAAACAACACACCTGCCTATGCTGAGCAGCTATTTTCTAAACAACAATTGTTGAAATGTGCATGAAAAATAAGCATGAACACTTGCTTTAGGAATTGCAACGTTTGTTTTAATTCTTTAAAGACTATTTTGCTTTTTAGTCTCTTTGTTTTTTAGGGCATGAGAATACAAAAATTATGAAGAGAAATATTATACATTTATATACAAACAAAACAAACTTTGGTATGTACATAATTCAACCAAACTCGCACTCAACACATTCTTGGCCATCCAGTCATACAAAAACACATTCATACTGGTCCCATTGTCATAACACAGTTGTGTAAATACAAAGAAAATATCATTTGCTGATTTAAAACGTTAATCAAACTTTTTCACAGTTCTTTGGAAAAGATGATCTTTCAATTGAATGACATATTCATATAGAAAAGAATGACACGGGACCGGGTCAGGTCGACGCGTTTCAAACCCTATCATTCCAAGGGTTCTCTTCAGGACCACAGTTTTACTATAAAGGAAGAGGAGAGCAATAGTCACTAAACCGAAACCTGAGATGGCCAAGAATGTGTTGAGTGCGAGTTTGGTTGAATTATGTACATACCAAAGTTTGTTTTGTTTGTATATAAATGTATAATATTTCTCTTCATAATTTTTGTATTCTCATGCCCTAAAAAACAAAGAGACTAAAAAGCAAAATAGTCTTTAAAGAATTAAAACAAACGTTGCAATTCCTAAAGCAAGTGTTCATGCTTATTTTTCATGCACATTTCAACAATTGTTGTTTAGAAAATAGCTGCTCAGCATAGGCAGGTGTGTTGTTTTTCTAGTTATTGTTGGCTCAGCCTTGCTGAGTTTTGAGTCAAAACCCTCTTCTGTTATTAAAATTGGAAATTCTCATGGCAGCCCAGGTTCTGGTGTTAACTTGGGCTGTTATGGGAATGCACAAGGGCCTATTATCAAGCCCTTTATCGCCACTTTATCAGCAGTTTTCCTGCTGATAAAAGCGGCAATAATCTTAATAATGTCTTTCTGTTGACGAACACGCATTGCAATGCCTGTGACTTACGTCCTTCAAATTAGTTTTTAGGTATAAGTGTGACCAAGTCTGATAACAACAGAGTTTAAGGACAAACACCGTGATGTCTGTGCCTCGAAATCTCATCGATCACAAAGAAAATAGGAGGACAATAAAATGAAAGTTACAGATGTAATAAAAACAACGGTGAAAAATTACTAAAATGGCGGTGGACGGAGTACGTGATCAACGTTTGACGCCTTGGCACTACGTTCCAAATAAATGTAGATAAAATACGATTATTAATATATTACAAAAGTACAGCAGCGGATGACACTCACGACCCGGGAAAACAAAGCGCCAAATGCAATACCTGAAATAAAGAAAGCTTTGTTTGTTGAACTTGAAGAAAAAG
Source organism: Lissotriton vulgaris (assembly GCF_964263255.1). Classification (NCBI taxonomy): domain Eukaryota; kingdom Metazoa; phylum Chordata; class Amphibia; order Caudata; family Salamandridae; genus Lissotriton; species Lissotriton vulgaris. The sequence goes on from NW_028244612.1 coordinate 264,843, forward strand.
AAAAAAACGTGGGCTTCGAAACGAGGCTGCACATGCGTAGAGAGTACAACTGCTACACAAAAAAAGAAAAGTTTTACATACTATCATAGAAATGATGGGGCATATTATCAACAAAATGCAATACATTACCACCGCTTTTATCGCCAGTAACTGCTGATAAACCAGCGATAATGGGCTTTATAGTAGACCCTTGTTAATTCCCATAGAAGCCCATGTTAACACCAGAACATGGGCTTCTATGAGAATTAACAAAGGTGTATTATCAAGACTATTTTCGCTGTTTCAGCGCCACTTTCCTGCCCATAAAACAATAATAATTTTAACACTGATCCTTGATAATAGCCTAAAAGGGTGATACATTATCGCCACTTTTATCAGCAGAAAACTGCTGCTAAAGCGCCGATAATGGGCTTGATAATAGGACCTTGTAAATTCCAATAGCAGCCCAGGTTCTAGTGTCAACATGAGCTTCTATGGCAATCCACAAGGATATATTATCAAGCCCATTATCGCTGCTTTATCAACAGTTTCCTGCCGATAAAAACAGCAATAATGTATTGCCTTTTCTTGATAATATGGCCCATTCCACTTTTTTTACCATTAAAATTAGCTGCATATCATCAACCACCGGTGTTAAAATTATCGCCGTTTTATTAGTAAGAAACTGCAGATAAAACAGCGATAATGACCTTCATAATACGGCCTTGTTATTTCCCATAGAAGCCCGTGTTAACACCAGAACATAGGCCTCTATGGGAATTTACAAGGGCATATCATCAAGCCCACCCTCCCAACATTAATAAAAATCTCCAGACAATGCAGGTACCCAGAGCTAGAAGGTCATTTTACATATCACTGCCCCAGAAAGGTAGCGTTCCCCGGGACGTGTACAGGGAGAGAGAGAGAGACAGAGACCTCAAAACATATTTTTTTTATTTAAAAGACCCCAGGGGTGCCGCTCACCGAGACTGCGGGAAGTAGGACCGTAGCACCCCCTGCCACATTCTTCAAAATAAAACCAGAGGAGTGCCCTTCCCCAGTGCTCGGGGCACCATACAAGCCCCCATTATGCAGAAAAATTGCCCCCGTAATTTGGCCCCCGGGACCTAATGAATAAAATGGACTTCTACTTTTTTTTCCACCTTTTCCCCCGTGTACAAGTACTGCACGAGTACCCCGCCATTTTTTATTTTAAAAAATGAAAATTGAGCCTAAAGATCCTTGTACCACCCCCTGACCAAGACTATAGGCTCAGAATGTTTCTACCCTGCCCCCTTTCCTTATTTCTCAACTTTCTTTTACTGTTTTATTGTGACTCTCCTCTCCCGTCAATCAACATGGCTGCCAACACTTCCTGGTTTGGAGTATTGACAGCCAATCAGCATGCAGCTCCTGCTCGTAATTGTAGGTATTTACATACGCGTACAACATGGCTGCCAACACTTCCTGGTTTGGAGTATTGGTAGCCAATCAGCATGCAGCTCCTACTCGTAATTGTAGGTATTTACACACGCGTACGCTGCGATTTTTCTTTATAAAAAAAAATAGAGCCTAAACATCCATGTACGACCCCGTGAGCAAGCCTAGAGAGTCACTATGTCTCTAGCCTACCCCCTTCCCTTATTTCTCAACTTTGTTTTACTGTTTTCTTGTGACCCGGTTCTAGTGAGGCACAAGATGGCCGCCAACACTTCCTGGTTTTGAATGTTGACAGACAGTTCACAGCCAATCACCATACAACTCCGACTCTAGATATCGCTATGATTTTACTTCCAATTTTCTCAGAAACTACTGAATGGATTTACACCATTTAGAGAAAAGCACAATCTGCGAACTGAACTCTACCTCTCTGCCAAATTTCATGTAATTCAGTTCAGCCGTTCGGGCTGTAGCCCTGGCTAAAGGTCCCTATGGAAAATTGCATGGGGAAAACTCGTTTTGGGACCCCCCTTTTTTCTCGGCCCCCCCTTGACGAACTTTCAGGGAAGGAGCGGAACCAAGCAGGCCATTTTCTTGGAGAAATTTGCGTAGATTTGTCCACCAGCGCCAAAGTTATTCCGAATAGAATGTTGTGGATTTCCTATGGAAACTAGGTCCTAACTATTACTACCTACTGGCGACCGCCAGTAGGTAATATATATATTATACATATATAATACATATTAACATTTTAAAGAAAAACACATTCACTGGATGATGTCATCAGTGATGTCATCAGTGATGTCATTTGAGATGTTATCATTGTTGTCACTGACCATGTCATGAATGATGTAATCATCAGCAGTGCATTGCGGGGGTGCGAGTTATAGTTAGCTCAACTAACTATAACAGGGGAGCTTCTATGGTTTTGTATGAGTGAAATGCCCAACAAACTAGAACATCCCTGAAACCTATGGTTTTTTTCAGTGAATGTATATATATGTGATCAAGTCCCCTGTGAGAGATGAAACGCGTCATGGCTGCTGCTGCGCTGATTATGGAATTCAAATAAACTGCAGCTGACTAGACACAGTGGTCTGAGCTCTTTCTTTGCCTTGTGGAACTGGGCTACTTGGGAAGAGTTTACTTATATATATATATATATATATATATATATATATATATATTACCTACTGGCGGTCGCCAGTAGGTATATATAGTTAGGATTTTTTCCCTATGGGATTTCTGAAAATTCTATGTCTAATAACTTTGGCGTTTGTGGACGGAATTGGCTGAAATTTTCTGGAAAATGGCACATTCTGTTTCTGAGCAGCTCCTGGAAATTTGGGGGGGTTTCGGCAAGGGGGGGCTGAGATAAAAGGGGGGTCCCAAAACGCGTTTTTCCCATGTTAATTTCCATAGGGCGGTTGGCCTCACTTTTAGCCCGAACGGCTGAATGGATTTCCACGAAACTTGGGAAAATTGTAGGGACTGTTAGCCCGATGTGCCTTTGCTAGGTCTCAATATATGTGCTTCAGTGGATTTTGAGAAATTAACGTTTAAATCAAGATATATATCTGTAACAGCGGTCCGGGCAGCGATCCGGTTCGCGTACTTTTCGCTTATCGGAACTTTGCGCACGGAAAGCTGATTGGCTCTTCGGTGTCTGTCAACATTCTAAACAGTCCGGTGCAGCCGCCATCTTCTCTCTCGGTAGGATCGAGAGACAAGAGGAGGCCAAAACAAAGAGGGAAATTTCCATAAGGGGGCATAGTAGATCCTCCCTGACCCCCTAGGTTTTATGTGGTGTTTTTAAAAGGGCCCAGCAGGGTCCAAAAAAATATATATTTTCTTTTTTTCGTGATGAGCGTCTAGTACGCGAACCGGAAAGCGTTCTGGGCAGCGTACTATAAGGATAATAGAATGATACACTTTTCAAAGACTGTATGTTAATTGTTTGTTTTTTTTTCTTTTTTTTTTTGTTGTCTTTATTTTTAAAGTTATTTTTGTTATTTTCATTGTTTTTCATACTTTATTAAATTTTCTAACATTTCATTGTCAGAAATGTCATAATTTATTATAGGGTGTAATTGTTTTTCATTTTGAAGCAAGTTGTCTACTGCTTCAACACATTGTAGAAGTTCGTGGTCTCTACTGTCATCCATAAAGTCATCAAGTTTGTCTTGGCTGCTCTCCTTCAGTTCAATCGAAAATGAAATTTGTTGTTCGCCTTCCATTTTGCCTGAAATTTTGAATAAGAAAATATATATTAGTAGAGATAGGGCACTGTTGGGATTAATTTTAGATAGTCATTTTTTATCAGTGAATTTATCTTTTGGCAGTGTATAGTATCAGAGTGGAAATAGGACTATAAAAAAGTGTATGTGATTTAACCAAGACAAGCCTAACTCCATTCATAACTATAACAGAGAAGTCTATCTAAATACATTACTACTACAGAGGGATAGTGTATATGTAGCAGAAAAATTCTATTATATTAAGTTATAGTGCACAATATATTTCGTTTTTAAAAATTATATCTTACCTTCACAAAGAAGTTGAAGTTTTTGGAAGCTATTAAAAGGTGTTGTACAACAAGAAGTAGTAGTCAAAATGGCTGTGTTTTCTTCTCTTCCTTTATATATATTCAAGTATATAACCAATCAAATGTCAGGTAATAAAAGTAGAAAATGAAAGTAACATTTTCATTGGTTGTCAATTCCAACAGTTCAGATGTGTTTTGTGAAGTAATTTACCTCACAGTATTTGGAGAGGTCTAAAGGCTAAATGGCTAAATGAAATTTCAATCAAATTTGTGAGAATGAAAGGGATTGTTATGTAGTATGAGCTAATTTATATTTGGTGAGAGTGTCTCTAGTCGTTTTTCTGTAAATTACTTTCCCACCTTTTTTTTGGACCGCTTCCCGGATAGCGGTCCGGTCCGCGTACTTGGAGCGTAACGGGAGTCCACCATTTTGTGTTTCGGTCGAATCAAGGTATAAAATGGAGGGTAAATAATGTTCTGAATGGGTAGAAGGGGGCATGGTACAAGTATTTTGCCCCCCTACGTTTTCTGAGGGTGGCTGAGGAGGACTATATTTGCGAAGAAAAAACTTTTTTTTGAAATTTTGCGCGGTTAGCTTCCAGTTCGCGTACCGGATAGCGCTCTTTAAGCGTAGTTTGTTGAAAATTACAGAAAAAAGTTAGAAAAAAAATAATAAAAGTGTGTGATCAGATGAAGGGTAGCTCTGAGAAGAGCTTTTGGGTTTATGGTACATTTAGGTACTTATAAGTAGGTACCAATGCACAGTCTTAAATTCAGAATGAAAATTCTGTTGCCCTCATCTGAGAAGTGAACTCCATCTCCTCTGTAGATATCTTGCATGTAGTAACGCAAGTTATTGTTGTACAGAGAGCCCATTCCATGGTCTCTCATGAAAGCTGACACAGATTTGTTTACATGCTTCCTCGCTTTCTCAATTTGTGGACAAAATTGGTTGGACCACCTCCATTTCTGTCTTTGGCATATATTGGAATATACCAAGGCAGTTTGAGGAAAAAGTGCCATTAATTGCTCAAAGGTGTCCTTTAAAAGCATTTCCAGACCTACCCCTGTCAAAGTGCCCAAATCATTACCTCCACAGTGCACTATTAACAGGTCAGGTTTTGGCAAATGCATAAAGGTTTTCACCAATGGTATCAATTGGTGACATTTTAATCCTCTTTGGCCCAACCACTTAATTTCCACATCTTGTAAATTGAGGTTAGGTAAATTTCTGTTCTCAGCATACCTTTGAGCCCAGTGGATGTAACTATGTCCAACAATCCAGACGTTAAACATGGTGGCTGAAGGTTGTTCTGTAGTCAGATGAAGTGTGGTAATGAAAGGGCAGTTGAAACAGTAGGAGTTTCTAAAGAAAAAAAACTGTGGATTTACAATGCTAATGATTCATTAGCAGTGATTGGTGCATTTCCATTTCTGAAAACAGAAAGTTAGGGTGCATGGATGTGTTCTTTGAAAGATGTAATTTGAATGGTCAAGGAAGAAACATTTAATGAAAGATTGCACTGGATACGCAGGTGCACTGAGAGTTCAGAGTTCAATTGAAACATTGTTGTGTGAATTTGCAAACATGAGAGGTCTTCCAGGAGGTGGTTGCTATGGATACAAGGCAGACAGGGCAGAGGGGGGAAGGGTTTTGATTTGAAAAAAGTGAGGGAAGAGGTATGATTGGCTAATATGAGAGATATGTGAAAAGAATATCTGTATTTCTGTGCTTTCAATAGCTGCAGCCTTTGGAGTGCATCCTTTTTCTTCTGCTGAAGACAATTTGGTGTATTTCTCAGACTGTTTTCAAAACTCAAAAAATATTTGCTAAGGTGAGAAAACATTTATTTAATTTAGATAGAGAATAGTATGATTTAAGGAGAAAATGATGAAGAAAGCTGTGTTTATAAAATGTGGTTTTGTCTCTAGTGATATACTAATAGAATTAGTTTCATAGAGAAATTGTAATTGCATATTTGGTGTAACATTCTGGCATGCAGTAACACAAGTTATTGTGGTACATGGAGCCCATTTTATGGTCTGTTATGTAAGCTGAAACAGAGATGTTGCTTTTAAAATCGATTTAAGAAATCAATTTCATTTCTGGATATGTACTGCTAGAGCTTCATAGGTTGTTTTGAGCCATATTTATAAGGTATTTGAGTGTCTAAGATGTTATGTTTTCCTTTTAAAATGTAAAGTGTTCCTCATGGGGCAAGTGTCTTGTAAATACGCTCCCACTTGTGCTTGGCAAATTTAGATTTTGATTATGGGAGTTACCTAGCCATGTTAATAGTGTCCCAAAAATGGTGCTAGTGAATTGCAGAAAACACTTTCATGTGTCTCAAGGACATTTTTAGTCATTTCTCCATGAATGCAGGTATACAATTGATTTATATGCTGTGTTTAAAAACGAATTTTGAAATCAATTACATTTCAGGATATGTACTGTTAGAGCTTCATAGGTTGTTTGGGGTCATATTTAGAAGGCATTTTAGTGTCTTTGATGTTATTTTTCCCTTTTTAAATGGAAAGCGTTCCTCATGGGGCCCTGAGCAGTTCTTAGCCATGTTATTTAATAGGAAGTGGATAACATGGCTAAGAGCATTTGCTGGAAAGTGCATGAATATTGCTGACTTTTCTGCGATGTTATTTTTCCCTTTTTAAATGGAAAGTGTTCCTCTTGGGGCAAGTGTCTTGTAAATACGCTCCCACTTGCGCTTGGCAAATTTAGATTTTGATTATGGGAGTTAGGTAGCCATGTTAATAGTGTCCCAAAAATGGTGCTAGGGCATTCCAGAAAACACTTTCATGTGTCTCAAGGACATTTTTAGTCATTTCTCCATGAATGCAGGTATACAATTGATTTATATGCTGTGTTTAAAAACGAATTTTGAAATCAATTACATTTCAGGATATGTTCTGTTAGAGCTTCATAGGTTGTTTGGGGTCATATTTAGAAGGCATTTTAGTGTCTTTGATGTTATTTTTCCCTTTTTAAATGGAAAGCGTTCCTCATGGGGCCCTGAGCACTTCTTAGCCATGTTATCCAATGGGAGGTGGATAACATGGCTAAGAGCATTTGCTTCAAAGGTTGTTTGGGGTTATACACCATTTTTGGGAAATTATTAACATGCCTATCTAACTCCCATAATCAAAATCTAAATTTGCCAACCGCAGGTGGGAGCATATTTACAATAAATTTGCACCAGGAAGAACGTAAAATAGCATACTAGATACTCAAATGCCTTATAAATATGACCCAAAACATCTTATGAAGCACTAGTAGTGCATATTTCCAGAAATGTATTGGTTTTCATTTAATGATTTACTTCATTGGTAGGCCTTCACATGTTTTTTTATTTTGATATTTTTCAGTGAAAATCTTATCTGCAACCATGTGTTGGCCTCACCTCAAATAAACAAAACAGGTGATGGACTGAATGTGGATCAATGACACACATTTACCCCAGTCTAAAGATCAGGGCCTAAACAAATCTTTAGATAGGCTACATCTTATCGTCATCCTGAATTAATGATTTAAAATATTAGGGAGTGATTTATGAGTGTTGTATGCCTTTTTTGCACCATTGAGTGTCATTTTTGTGATGCAGTGCTGGTGGAAAACATTTGCTATGTTAAATAATTAGTACGGCATTAAGTTTTAGATGACTGTTATTTATTTACTGTTTGGTAATAGTGGTTAATAACATTTTATATTATATTTTTCCACAGATTCAACTGCAGATTCTTTCATAGTTTGGAAAATGCCTTCCAAAAGTCGAATACGAAAGGCTAGAAAACGTCAAAGACAGCAGGATGATGTTTTATTGCAGCAGTCCTCTTCCCCAAATACTTGTCAAAACACCAAGAAAGGTCCGGGTAAGAGCACGAAATCATTCTTAAGAAATATTTGTCATAAAAAAAGTATTTCTCCAAAAAATGTTTCAGTCCTCAAAAAGAAAAGCAATTTAAATGGAAAGGAGAGACCCATCAAAAATGTTACTGGTAGAGGAAGAGATAACTCTGTGCATGATAGTAGAAGGAAACAACAGTTTAGGGACATTCGACATCGAATGTTCCGTAATAGGATAATAGTTAATTTATTGAAAAATATTTAAAAAAAAGGCCAACAGAAAGCGGCATTTTATAAGAAGAAGAAAAATGTAGAGAAAATTATTGATCATGCTTTTGAAATTAAGCGAAAGTTGTTTATTTTGGTAATCAATAGAATTAGGAAACTAAGCAAGGTAATTTCTGATTTCAAAACTAAAAGTAGATGGAAGAGAGTAGTAAATCGTACTAACTTTTGTGAAGTTTTTTCCGGAGAATGGATGCATAGTTCTAGTTGTGAGGCATTTTTTAATGAGGAGAGTTATTTTCAGGATAATGATTTGGTGTTTGCAGTTGACACCAGTGGTCGAGCTTATGAAGTGAAGGATGGTTGTCCAGTTGAAAAAGAACAACTTGTGACAACAGAGACAGAAGAGGCGCTAAGTGATGAGGTTTTAGGAAGACGTCCTAAGGGTCCTGTGTACATTTGGAAGTGTAGTTCTATTTGCAGTGTGCGACAGGTTTCCATCAATTTGCTTTGTGATTTTATACGGACATTTAATAAGAAAAGTTTGAAGCAGAAAATGAAGTTGTTGCAAGATTTAGATCCTTGCAGAGTGAGACAAATGACAGGTTTGCGTGGTAATTCACTGGCTTGTCTTTCCAGGAGAGTATGCCAGAGTGTTTTTCATCATTTCAGGATGCTAGCAGTGCATCATAATAAAGTGAGAAAATTAGTGAGAATGTTGTATTATGCTAAGAGTCCAGCAATTATGCTTAAACAATTATGTGCTGCTCTTTTGCATGGTTCTGAAATAGATGTGAAGAATATTTGTGAAGAAATTGAGTTTTGTTACTTTGGTAGTAAAGATGAGAATGTTCAAATTGACCCTGAAGTAGAGGGTAATGTGGAAGATAATGTACAGGTTTCCAGTACAGATAATTTTCAGAAGGAAATTGCCACGTTTCAGATGAAATCAAGTGAGAGGCCTAATTTCACTTGTGTATGTTGTCGACGCACTTATTATAAGAATCAGACTAAGGTAGTGGATTTATATGCAAAAAGTGAAAGGGAAAATAATAGTGAATGGAAGGATTTTGCCACATACTTGATGGTAGAAAATTATTTTGATTTGGGATCGGATCAACGTGTGTGTACTTATTGTTGTAATAAATTAAACCAAAACCAGATGCCTGCTAGGGCAGTTCATAATAATCTGGAATTGGTTGAGATTCCTTCTGAATTGAAGGATTTAAATACTTATGAATCTATTTTGATTCAAAGTATCCATCCCTTTCAGGCTATTGTAAGAATGGAGCCAAAGACAGGGAAGTTGCCTCCAGCAGATTTACAGAGAGGATTAAAGGGAAGAGTTGTTTATTTGCCTCTAGATTTGAAGAAAAACATTAACACAATTGGAATAGAAAAAGTGGAAGAGGAACCTCTGGTTATCTTGGTTAATGGGGTTCCGACAAAGAATAAGAAAATATGGCAAGATTTAGTGGATGTTAGGAAAGTCAAAAAGGCAACAGTGTATTTGAAGAAAAATAATAAGTACTATAAGAATGTATATGTTGCAGAAGAGGAAGTAAGTGATGAAGAGGATAGCGATTTGTGTGCTGGCCAAATTGAGAAAGTAGAGGCCTCTAAAAGTGAAGAAATATATGAACATTATAGTGTTCATCCTTTGCATTCCAAGGAAGTCATGGGGAATGCTATTGAGTTGTTTCAAATGAAACAAGCCAAAGGGAGTCCCATTAGTGTTTGGGAGGAAAGTTTGGAAGCTCGGTGTTTCCCACAGCTATTTCCCACAGGTCAAGGAGGAAGATATGATGAGCGACCTCATCAAATTCCTGCGTCTGAATACCGGACTTTACGATTGTATGCAGCAGATCCTAGGTTTCGGCAATGCATTCCCTATTTGTTTCATCTCCTGTTTGAAAGCGATCTGTCTGGACTGTCATATGCAGTGAACCACATCTTAAAAAGTGGTATACAGATGCGAAACATCTCGGCAAGTGACTTTATGCATAAAGTCAATGTCCAAGACAGTATTTTGGATTCTCACTTAATTAATCTCATGGCGTGTCAGCGTGGTACTAATGAGTACTGGTACCGTCGTCATGGTGATTTAAAATGTATGCTGAGGAACTTAGGAACTCCAACATGGTTCCTCACTCTGAGCTGTGCCGAGTATGGCTGGGAAGATTTACTTGAATTTTTACGAGAGGCAAATGGAAACATTGAAAACATCGAATTCAAGACACCCGGAGAACTGTGCTCTTTGGATCCAGTCAATGTATGCAGGTACTTCAATCATAGATTTGAAGCTATGATGTCTTTCATCACAAATAAAAAGAATCCACCTCTTGGACAGGTGTTGGATTTCTTTTGGAGAAAGGAGTACCAAGCAAGAGGTGCCCCTCATATACATATGTTGTTGTGGATCAAGGATGCACCTAAATTTGGAACAGATCCGGATGACTTAGTGATGAATTTCATCGAACAGTATTCTACGTGTGCTGTTCCAAACGCAACGGAGAAGAAAAGTCTAAGAGAACAAGTTCTACGTTTCCAAAGCCATCGTTGTGGAAAGTACTGTCGTCGTAAATTCAGAAACAAGGACAAGTTCTACACCAAATGTCGTTTCAACTTTCCACGACCGGTGATTTCTAAAGGAAGAGTGAACAGTTTGATGTCTTCGCTGCGACATAATGTGACGAGGAAATCACCCAAGAATACATACAATTTGAAAAGGAACGAAGAGTCCAAGTACATCAATGACTACAACCCAGTGATTTTGTCCATGTGGAATGCTAACATGGATATACAGTTTGTGGCTGACAACTGTATGGCTGTGGCTCGGTATGTGACATCTTACATCACCAAAAAAGAAAAGACCGAACTGAAGGATATGTGGGAGGACATTTCTCATGAAAAGAGCCTCAGCAAGAAGTTGTACAGTTTCAGTCTGAAGATGTTGTCGCATCGAGAAATCGGAGCTTACGAATGTTCTGACCGGTTGTCTTCAGCAAGTCTCTATGCCAAATCCAGGAGTCTCGTTTGGGCGAGTCTTGGTCTTGCTGCAACGCGAAATCGAGTTCTAAAACCTGTCCGGGAAATTGAGTATTTGGCAGAAAAGGAACCAAACAGTACCGACATTTTGAAGACCAACATGTTGGATACATATTATCCAAATCGAAGCAGTCACCTTGAGAATGTTTGTCTATATGAGGTTCTCCAAAATTATATATTCAAGAGGAACATCAAAGAAGATATTGAGAAAGGAGTGTATGCTGTAATTGGAAGTGAGGGATGCCTGGTCAAGCAAAGAAAATGCCAATTAGTAAACCATCGAAAATTGAGTGGTGAATCTCCAGAAAAAAAGGAGTTTTTTTATTTAGCACTTTTGCAACTTTTCAAGCCTTGGCGTGCAGAAGAGGAACTGCTTGGAGATTTCCTCTGTTACGAAGACTCTTTCAATGCAGCCAAGGAGTCCATAGAATGTCCTGCTTTTTCTAAATATCAAGAAATGCTAACTTTGGAAATTGAGCAGGAAGCAACGATTGCAGCCGAGATTGCCAGAGACAGTTCTCAGGACAGTCAGAGTTCTGTTTCATTGAGTCAAGATCCACTTGGAGGACCTATTATCGAAAATGAAGCTGCCACTGCTATGAATGAAGTGGAAAGAGCCATGGCACATGCTCAGGAGGATTCAGTTAACTTAGAAGACTTGGAAAAACAACTCAACGTTGAGCAGAGGAAAATATATGATGAAGTTACCACGGAAATTGAGCACAGATTAAGTCATGAGAAGAACAAGTGCTCATGTACATCGTTGAAGCCTGTCCGACTGTACGTGAGTGGAGAAGCGGGAACTGGAAAAAGTTTCCTCATTAAAGCAATCTCTTGTTATTTGCAGGAAAGGACTGAGTCATCGCTGTCTTGTGTTGTCACCGCTCCTACTGGACTGGCAGCACATAACATTAAAGGTATTACTTTGCATCGTCTACTGATGCTGCCGGTGGAGCATGACAACAAATTACAATACAACAAGTTATCTGGAGATGCTTGCTGTGAAGTTTCAAGAGTCTTGAGGAAAATGAAACTACTTATCATTGACGAAGTAAGCATGGTTTCCAATGTCATGCTTGCCTTTGTGCATTTGAGAATGCAAGAAGTACTTAAAACTGAATATGATGTGTTATTTGGTGGGAAACACATCATTGTTTTCGGAGATCTTCTGCAGCTGACACCAGTAAAAGGTCAACCTGTGTTCAAAATACTCACGCATGAAGATACCAGGAAGTGCCTAGGGAGCATTGGCAACGTCAATATATGGTTAAACTTCAATTATGCAGAACTGCATCAAAATATGCGTCAGGCAAAGGATGAAGATTACAAGAATATTCTACAAGATATTAGAATTGGAAAAGTGACCGAGCATGGGAAAGAAGCTTTAAATGCACGATTACTGTCAAATTTATATCCCAAACAAGAGATTGTGCCTGAGAATATTTTTCAGAAAATTACTGAGAAGAAATCCGGGATATGTCTCATGCCAACTCTTGCAGAATGTGCCATCTTCAACAACAAAATGTTGAATTTAGAAAAGCAAGAGATTGTGAAACTTGAAGCTATCGACAAATTAGAGCATATGGGATCAACAATTATTTTGTCAGACAATTTGAAATCAAAATTGGATTCATTAGAGAAGACTATATCTAAAACAGCGGGTTTTGAAAAGACTTTGAATGTGTGTTTAAATTGCCGAATTATTTTGAGAAGGAATTTACATGTAGAAAGAGGTCTGGTAAATGGATCAATGGGTAATGTTGTTGATTTTGAGAAATACAGAAATAGAGATGGAATAGAATTTTTAAAAATTAAATTTGATGGCATTGAGGAAGTACAGCAAATTGGTCGTTGTTCTGCTAGGTTTTTGCTTGTTAAAGATTTATATGTTCGCCGTAAACAGTTTCCTGTTTGCTTGGCATATGCGGTGACAATCCATAAATCGCAAGGTTTAAGTGTAGACTGTGCATTGGTGAATATTGGCAGTTCTGTGTTCAAGGAGGGTATGGCATATGTGGCATTGTCACGAGTTAGAACTTTATCGGGATTGTACTTGATTGACTGTGATGTCACAAACATTTGTGCGGATCTAGATTGTGTTAAGGAATACAATAGGTTAAGAAGAGAGTATGCGCCACATTTGCCTCAATATCCTTTGTTTGAGAAACGTGTGGTAGGCCGCAAACGTAGAAATAGCAGTAATAGTAGGGAGGTTGTTGCAAAAAGACTAAAAGTCAATGAACCGAAAATTGTTAGCAGAAAGAAAGTGGATTCTGTTGAAGATGTTGTCGGTTTTCAATTTGAAAACAGTTCTGGTGTCAACTGCTATGCAAATGTAGTGGTTAATGTTCTCTTTTCACTAGAGAGTTTAAAAGAACAGATTCTGTTGAATTCTGAACAAATTTTATGCTGTTTGTTGAATTCTGTTTTCGAGAAATGTAGCACTGATCGAACAAAAGTAGAAAGTGTGTCTGAAGTTCGTTATCTGTTAGATGAATGTTCAGGTCAAACAGACTTCTCTGAAAATAATCAGCAAGATTGTCAGGAGTTTTTAATGTATATGCTTGATATATTGCAAGTTGAGGGTGTAGATGTAGATCACCTGTTTGGGCTTTCTTATCAATGGCAGCATGACTGCGAGAACTGTATGGTATCAAGTACTACTAGTGTAGACTCAGAAAGATTTATATATTTAACTTTGCCAGACAGTAAATCAGTCTCCTTTAATAAGCTAGTAAATGCAGCGGATCACAACATGGAGTGTAGCCAATGTAAATGTGATATGATGTCAACATTATTTATACGTAGATATGGCCAGTATGTCATTTTAATGATCCAACGTTGTAGGCCTGATGGATCAAAATTGTCAACTTTAATAAAAAAATTTGTGGCTTCTCAGCTGTCAATATCAGGGAGGACTTTTGTTACTGTAGCAATTATCTATCACGATGGTCCATCAACAACATCAGGACATTATACAGCTTATTTAAAGTCTGGAAACGGCTGGTCATTCTGTAATGATTCCGTTGTAACGTTCAAAAAAAAATTGCCGTTTGACCTTAAAAATTCTTACCTGGTGTTTTTAAAACCAAAATTTTAAGTAGAGGGAATGTAAGTCTGCAATGCTGTCTAGATTAAAAATCCAACTATATAAACCTAATGCAAGTAAGTCTGCTTCATAGTAAGCAGTATCAGTGTCATAGGAAAAGGAGAACATGAGTGACAAAGAAGAGTAAGTTATTAGTAGTCCAGGATTGTGAAAATAATCTCAAATATTTTATTTTTGAAAGTTGCGAAAATAGAAAATGTCGGGATTTGATTGGAAGAATAACAAGACTTGCGAATCGCGGCAACATGATTTGGCCTAGTGGAAACATGTGATATAATGAGAGAAGTCTTTTTTTCTATGTAACATATTTTACGTATCGATGGAGGTTTTCTTTCAGAAAGTGGCGGGCTGAAAATATTTGTAGCACAACAGAGTGGATGCTGTTCATAGGAGATCGTTCGACGTCATTGAAAGTAAGTTAATTTTAAGGAGTTTTGAAATCAGATTTCGAAGGTTGTATGGGTTTTTTAAACACAGTCATTTTGATTGTGTTTTTTTTTTCCCGCTGTTACATGATGAATACCTTCAAGTCACTGATTTAAGTGAAATTTGATACATTCTGAGAACAGCAAAAATAAACCATTTAACATGTATAATTAATGTTATGCTTTTTGAAATTATGATATATATTTAGAAATGTGAGGTAGATATGGAGAAGCAGAGTCTTCTGTAAGTGTCAATTTTAATGCTTACAGTGCTGTACTTCTAGGTATTGTTTTTTTTTTAAAAAAAGAAATAGGCCTCACCTCAAAGAAAGCTCTTGAAAGCACACATCTTATTTGCATCCTAAAACAATCATTTAAAATGTTTGACACAATTTTATGATGGCTTTACATCTTTTTTGCGCTGTTATTGCATCACTATTGTGAGACATAAGCAATGCAAAAGAAGCATCATGTTTCAAAATAGGCCTCATTTCATCAGCATGAAGATACTGTTTTTTTAAAATAAATATCTTTAGGATTGTGTAGGGGTCGTAGGGAAGTAGAGGTTTCTGTAAATGTCAAAGTTGTTTAAAAACTGTTTCTTCTTGAACCTTTTCCCTTCTTTTTTCTAATTTTTAAATACATGTTTTAATATTTTTGGAAATGTTTGTTCTCTCTTTTACAGATTGAATGTATGAAAAATTTGCTTGAAAAGTTAACATGAATTATAAGGTAAATGTTTTCTACTTTTTTAACCTACATTCCACTGCTGATGATGTCACTGACTATGTTATGATTGATGTAATAAATGGGCATGTTTTACTGCAATGGTAGGTCTTCACATCTATTATCTCGTCTGTATTCTTCAACAAGCATAAATTTGATATGCAACCCAGAGTACGGTTCACCTTAAACAAACTTTTAGAGAGGACACACCTTATCGTCACCCTCACTCAATCATTTAATCTATCACATTTAACATCTATTAGTTCTACTGCTTCATTTCTTTAATCTTTACTTTCCTGTGTTTGCTACTTCTCTCCTTCCTTTCTCTATTATTTAATTTTTCTATTCCTTCCAGTATTTTTCTCAGTCCCTCTCTTCTCATACTTCTTCATTATTATTCACTAATTCTGTCTCTATTAATGTTACTGTTTCTGAATGATCTCCAAAAATTTTTAAAACAAGAACAGTAAGTATAAGGATAGGAAAAGACATTTATGTTACAAGAAAGACAACTATAGGAAGTAAACAGAAAAAACTGTTACTCGCAATCCACTGCTGATGATCTCACTGACCATGTAAAAAATTATGTAATATATGACATGATCAGAAGTGAATTGCGGGTAACAGTATCTTTTCTTTACTCCCTATAGCTGTCTATTTTTTGTAACATAACTGTCTGTTTCCTTTCCTTATACTTACTGTTCCTTTTTTTAAAAAAATTTTTTTGGTACGCTCAAAGTACGCGTACCGGAGTGCGAACTGGGAGCGAACTAATAGAAATAGAGCTTGGCAGAGTTCAAAGAATTCTACCAATTTTTTTAATAATGGGGAGGTAGTTCTGAAAAGAACTGTTTTTTTTTGTTTTTGTTGTTTTAAATTTTTTTTATTAGTTTTCTGAACATTTTTTATATTTTTTTGTTTTTTTCTGAACATTTTGTATTTTTTTTTATTTTGGGGGGGAGGGGGGAAACAAAAATGATTCATCGAAGACGGCTCAACAGGAGCAACAAAAAAAAAAAGAATTTACTTTTTGGGGCGTTTTGGGCACACATGATTGGTGATGGCTCTCATTATCAGGGTAATGCTACTTTCGCGGTAGCAAAGTGTCTGGTTGCACCACACACAGACTTGCTTCACTTCTCCCATGTTGATTTGGATGTTCGGGATCACCTCCCTCGCCTCCGGTCCCGATACCTCCTGAACAACAGATCTTCTTGCCATTTCTGGCGGATTTTGTTGTTGGTCGCGAAGTTGGGCATTGCTGTAATTGTTAGGGTGCCATCGACTCATGTGCCTGTGCATTGTATGATTGCCAAAACTGTACTTTTTGTCTGTGCCCCTTGAAAGTCGTTCGTCGCAAATGCGACAAAAGACGTATCTGGCATTTACTTTCTTTTGGTCAGCAGGAAATTAAAAAAATTGCCAGATATAATTTTCTTTCCTATTATATCTTCTGGGCTCCTCTGGCAAAAACTCGTCATTTTCTTGCTGTTCTTCCTCTTCTTGATTTTCCTCCTCTTCTATAATTAGTGAAGCAGGTAGTCTTTTCTTCCCATGAGGAGGTGGAGGAGGTGGTGGGGGCACACTGGCAGAAGCAACCATTGAAGCCATTGCTGATGAATCAAAAAAGGTCTTTCTCTCACCAAGATGAAAGTCAGAGTGAGGAAAGAAGGAGGGGTTTTCATCATTTGGGAGAAGGAAAAATTCTAAACCAATGAAAAGTGTTAATTTTATATCACATGACCAAGTATTACATCATTAGGAAACCAAAAGTGAAATGAACCAATGAAAAGTGTTATTTTCGAGTCACATGACCTGCTGTGTTTACGTTTCGCGCTTTGCTCCGCTTTCCGGTCCACTTCCGGGTCCGCTAACTTGGCGCGTCCAATGACGTATTACGCGATAACGCAAAACGTCATGCAAACGTAACAGTTACGCTAAAGGAACGTTGACCGGTTCGCGTACTAAGCCGCGGCTTTAAATTGAGCTAACGGGAAGCAGACCGGTTCGCGGACTGGGAGCGGAACAAAAAAAAATGTTTTAAAAAAATTGTCTAAAGAACATGAAAAATATATTTCAAAATTTAAAGAACAATACATTGTACAGCTACAGATATTAGCTTTTAAAAAACCATTGAAATTCAATGAAAAAACCATAGGTTATAGACCATATATAGTTAGGGATTAGCATTTAAAAAACCTTATTTTATTTGCACAAAACCATTGAAATTCCATATATAGTTAGAAGCGCTAACTATATATCGCGCACCCGCAATCCACTGCTGATGATGTCACATATTACATCATTCATGACATGGTCAGTGACATCACTGATGACATCACTGATGACATCTCAAATGACATCACTGATGACATCACTGATGACAACATCCAGTGACTGTATGTTTCTGTAAAGTTAAAATATGTCTTACATATTGAAGAATGAGTGGATGTATAAGTGTCTGGATGAAGGATTTAGTAGGTGCATGACTGACTGTATGAGTGAGTGATTAAATGTGTCTCACTGAGTGCATGGGTTAGTGACTAAACTGTCTTAATTTGTGCATCATTATGTCTGTTGTTCTGTAAACTGTTGCATGTGTTGATAAGTAGCTATATGAGTAACTATATGGGTTATTGATTGGTTGCCCAAGTATTTGTATGGGAGACTGAGTGTGTGTGTGGGTGGCTGGGAGGTGTATGACTCTGTGCATAGATGTGTGAGCAGTTGATTCACTAGATGTATGGTTTCAAAAGTGCATGTGGAAACAGCTGTATGGGCGGTTGACTGTGTGCATGAGTGTATTGGTGAGTGAATGATATCTCAGTTCTACATGTCAAAGTAAGTACATATGTAAAACACAGTACATGTGAGAGTTGACATATATAAATAACTGTGCATAAGAGCCAGTGAATGTGTGAGTGGCTGTATGGATCATTGTGAACTTGTATCAGGGATTGTATAAGAGAGTAAATATATGTTAGTATATGTTTGAATAAGTAAAGTTTATATAACTGTATAGTTGAGGAAATGGAGGTGTGATTGATTCTTTGCATGACTGACTAGGTGTGTGAGTAACTCCATGGATGAGTGACAGTCTGTGAGTGTCTGTTTACACTGATTGTATCTAAGGTTATATTAGAGTCTGAAGAGGTTCATCGTATTATCACATGAATGATATCATCAGTGATGTGATCAGTAATGTCAAATGAGATGTCATCAGTGATGTCATCAGTGATGTCATTTGAGATGTCATCAGTGATGTCATTTGAGATGTCATCAGTGATGTCATCAGTGATGTCACTGACCATGTCATGAATGATGTAATATGTGACATCATCAGCAGTGGATTGCGGGTGCGCGATATATAGTTAGCGCTTCTAACTATATATGGAATTTCAATGGTTTTGTGCAAATAAAATAAGGTTTTTTAAATGCTAATCCCTAACTATATATGGTCTATAACCTATGGTTTTTTCATTGAATATATATATATATATATATATATATATATATATATATATATATATATATATATATATATATATATATATATATATATATATGTATATATATATATATATATATATATATATATATATATATATATATATATATATATATATATATATATATATATATTACCTACTGGCGGTCGCCAGTAGGTAGTTATAGTTAGGATTTTTTTCAATGTTAAATCTCAAAATTCTATTTGGAATAACTTTGGCACCGGTTGACGAATCTGCCTGAAAATTTCCTGAAAATGGCCTCGTCGAGCTCCGGTCCTTCCCTGAAAGTTTGGGGGGGATACGTCAAGCGGGGGCCGAGATAAAAGGGG
Organism: Lissotriton vulgaris; assembly: GCF_964263255.1. NCBI lineage: Eukaryota > Metazoa > Chordata > Amphibia > Caudata > Salamandridae > Lissotriton > Lissotriton vulgaris. The sequence goes on from NW_028244612.1 coordinate 284,037, forward strand.
GGTCCCAAAACGCATTTTCCCCATGTTAATTTCCATAGGGCGGTCAATTTCACTTTTAGCCCGAACGGCTGAATGGATTTACACCAAACTTGGCAAAATTGTAGGGACTGGTAGCCCGATGTGCCTTTGCTATGTCTCAAGATATGTGCTGCAGTGGATTTTGAGTAATTTAGGTTCAAAAAAATATATATATCTATAGGCGCTCTCCGGTGCGCGCACCGGAGTGCGCTCCAGGCGCGACACGCGACTTGCGCGCAGAAAGCTGATTGGCTCTTGGGTGTCTGTAAACATTCTAAACAGTCTGGAGCGGCCGCCATCTTGTGTCTCGGTAAAATCGAGACACAAGGGGTTTGAAAAAAAAAGGGGCAAATGACCATAAGGGGGAAGAGTAGACCCCCTCTGACCCCCTAGGTTTGATGTAGGGACTAAAATAGGGTCCTGCAGGGCATTAAAAAAATGTTTTCGTTTTGCGCGGGGGAAGCGCATGGTACGCGCACCGGCGAAGCACGGGGAAAATCCAGGACCATATTTATGAAGGCCTTGCGCTGTTAGTTTTGCGCCTCCTGTGCGTCAATTTTTGTGACGCACCAGCGGTGTAAAAAAATGCGCATTGTTATGCAATATTTAAAAAGTGACGCATCTATCTAGATGCGTCACTTTTTAAATATAGTGCAACGAGGCACATTTTATTACACTGCTGGTGTTATGCGTCACTTTTCTGTGCGCACTCCTTATGACATTCCAGATGTGTCATATTTAATGTATGACGAATCATGTTGCAAGGAGTTACAGATACGTCAGTATTTCTGACATATCTGTAAACATAAAAGTGATGCGAGGCAGGTGCAAGATTTTGACGCAACAGCATCCTAAAAGTGACGCAGAGAAATCTTATAGATTTCAGTACGTTGTTATTACCAAGCTTTTTGCGGGGGAATGCCCCCTTTGCATACATTATACCTGACGCAGATATAATGTGGCGCAGAGTTTTAAAAAGTGACCCATGTACCTAGATGCGTCACTTTTTAAAAATAGCGTCAGGTATAATGCATGCAGAGGGGGTGTTCTCCCGCAAAAAGCTTTGTAATAGCGACGCAGTGAAATCTTTGAGATTTCACTGCGTCAGTTTTAGGATGCTGTTGCGTCAAAATCTTGTGCCTGCTTTACAGCAGGTGTTAGACTGAGGCAAGACCTTTCACATGCTGCTTTCCCCATTTGAAAGGACACATTACTGGAGTTGCGTCACTTTTGTGACGCACTCCAGCAATGCGTTACTTGGAATGTCATAAGGAGTGCGCACAGAAAAGTGACGCATCGCACCAGTGGTGTAAAAAAATGTGCCTCGTTGCGTTATATTTAAAAAGTGACGTATCTAGGTAGATGGGTCACTTTTTAAAATCAAGCGCCACATTATATCTGCGTGAGGTATAATGCATGCAGAGGGGGTGTTCCCCCACAAAAAGCTTTGTAATAGCGACGCAGTGAAATGTTTGAGATTTCACTGCGTCACTTTTAGGATGCTGTTGCATCCTTTAAATATAGTGCAACGAGGCACATTTTATTACACTGCTGGTGTGATGCGTCACTTTTCTGTCCACAGTCCTTATGACATTCCAGATGTGTCATATTTAATGTATGACGAATCATGTTGCAAGGAGTTACAGATACGTCAGTATTTCTCACATATCTGTAAACATGAAAGTGACGCGAGGCAGGCGCAAGATTTTGACGCAACAGCATCCTAAAAGTGACGCAGAGAAATCTCATAGATTTCAGTACGTCGTTATTACCAAGCTTTTTGCGAGGGATTGCCCCCTCTGCATACATTATACCTGATGCAGATACAATGTGGCGCAGAGTTTTAAAAAGTGACCCATGTACCTAGATGCGTCACTTTTTAAAAAATAGTGTCAGGTATAATGCATGCAGAGGGGGTGTTCCTTGCAAAAAGCTTGGTAATAATGACGCAGTGCGTCACTTTTAGGATGCTGTTGCGCCAAAATCTTGCGCCTGCTTCACAGCAAACCTTTCACATGGTGCTTTTTCCATGTGAAAGGACACATTACTGGAGTTGCGTCACTTTTGTGACGCACTCCTGCAATGCGTTACTTTTGTGTTTACAGATATGTCAGAAATACTGACATATCTGTAACTCCTTGCGAATTGATTAGTCATATATTAAATATGACATATCTGGAATGTCATAAGGAGTGCGTCCAGAAAAGTGACGCATCGCTGTTTTCACGTAGCGATGCGTCACTTTTCAGAAATGAGGCCTCCAGTTTATTCACTGTGTCATAACTTTCTTTTCTAACACTCACCTTCTTTCATTCCTCCTACTTCACTTCCTTTCACCTCTCATACCTTTCTGTTCTTTCTTACTCATTCTCCTTTCAATTATCAATGCACTATATTTCACTTACTCTTCATTTTTTAAGAATATAGCTCTTTGATGAGAATTGGAGGTAGTTCTGAAAAGAACTTTTGGTTTTCTTCTTTTAACTGAACAGGAACAAAAACAGGGAATGGAAACTGCTCAACAGGAGCAAAAAGAAAAGAAAAAAATTAGGGGTGGGAAGGGCAGCGATGGTTCTCCAATGCTCGAACCATGAGCAGGACACTTTGCTCCCCATAGGTGAGGAGTTGATTGCAGTATCTGCATTTGACGACCCCATGGTTAAATGCAGGTTGTATGTTTGCTACCTGCTCCTGTGATTGTTCTCTTCCAGAAGAAGTTGCTCCTCCTGTTGATGTAGAGGCCCCATCTCTGGGAACCTCTTGTGCCAGAGCCCTGACACTTTCCCGGGCAAAATTCTGGGGGTGCCTCCTCTCCACATGGCGAATCATGGTGAAGTTGCCAAAAGAGTATTTTTTGGGGGGGTTACCCCGTGACAGGACCTGTTTGCAGATCCTGCACTCTACTTTTGGTGCATTCACCTTCTTCTGGTCTGCTGGAAACTTAAAAAATTTCCAGATGAAATGTTCTTTGACCTTCGGCTGAGGAGGCTCTTCATCAATGAAATCATTGGAGTCATCTTCACTGCCGGATGGTCTGGCAGCCATGATTAATCCAGGAATATGGAGCAGCAAAAAAGGCAGGTCTTTCAGTCACAAAAGTGAAAGAAGAAGTGAAGGAAATGGGTGGGGATTTCATTCATTGTAAAAAAAAACTGTTAGCAACCAATGAAAAGTGTTATTTTAGGGTCACATGACCCGACGCGTTTACGCTGCGCGCTCCGGAGCACTTCCGGTGCGTTTACGCAGCGCGATCGTAGGCGCTTCCGGGGCGCAAACGTGGCGCGATCGTAGGCGCTTTTGCGTGCGTTTATGCGCCGCGAACGTAGGCGCTTCCGAGGGCACTTACGTTGCGCGCCGAAGTGACGTCATCAATCTTTTATAGAAATGCATAATCATTTTCCTTATTAAAAAAAACTAATTTTATTTGTATGGTACGAAATGTTTTGCATTATTATTAACTTTTCATTCATATTTTTTTTCACGAACGACAGTTGCGCTCTGGGTGCGCTTTCAGATGAGCTCTCGGAAAAGCTTACCGGAGAGCTTAGCTGAAAGCTTCCCGGAGCGCGCACCCAGAGCGCAAAAGAAAAAAATTATATTAAAAAAATGAATACTTAAAAAAAAACAGCAAATTGTAAAAAAAAAAAAAGGTTAGAAACTCGATATACAAAGGAATTAGCATTTAAAAAACCTATGAAATTCACTGAAAAAACCATAGGTTTCACACCAGTTATAGTTAGGAATTAGCATTTAAAAAACCTATTAAATTCACTGAAAAAACCATAGGTTTCACACCAGTTATAGTTAGCTGGAAATTTTACTGATATAAAACCATTGAAATTCCCACGTTATAGTTAGATGGACTCACTATAACTTGCGCGTGCAATGCACTGCTGATGATGTCTTATTAAGCCAGTTAACCAATCAATTTTTAAAAACCATCCATTTAGACACTTATTTAAACATTTATTCTTCCATCAACTTTTACATATACATATATAAAATATATTTATTTTTCAGAAAGACACACATTCACTGGATGGTGTCATCAGTGATGTCATGAGTGATGTCACTGACCATGTCATGAGTGATGTAATATGTGATGTCATCAGCAGTGCATTGCACGCGCAAGTTATAGTGAGTCCATCTAACTATAACGTGGGAATTTCAATGGTTTTATATCAGTAAAATTTCCAGCTAACTATAACTGGTGTGAAACCTATGGTTTTTTCAGTGAATTTAATAGGTTTTTTAAATGCTAATTCCTAACTATAACTGGTGTGAAACCTATGGTTTTTTCAGTGAATATATATATATATATATATATTACCTACTGGCGGTCGCCAGTAGGTAGTTATAGTTAGGACCTTGTTTTGAAATCCACAACATTCTATTTGGAATAACGTTGGTGCCAGTGGATGAATCTTTGTGAATTTCTCCAAGAAAATGGCCTGCTCGGTTCCGCTCCTTCCCTGAAAGTTTGGGGGTGATTCGTCAAGTGGGGGCTGAGAAAAAAGGGGGGTCCCAAAACGTGTTTTTCCCCAAGCAATTTTCCATAGGGACTTTTAGCCAGGGCTACAGCCCGAACGGCTGAACGGAATTACCTGAAATTTAGTAGAGGTAGAGTTCGGTTCGCAGATTGTGCTTTTTGTTAAAGGGTGTATATCCGTTCAGTAGTTTCTGAGAAAATTGCAAGTAAAATCATAGCGATATCTAGAGACGGGGTGCAGCACACGTACGGAAATTCGTTCAATTACGAGCGCGAGCTGCATGCTGATGGGCTGTCAACTGTCTGTCAACGCTCGAAACCAGGGAGTGTTGGTGGCCATCTTGTGCCTCGCTAGAACCGAGTCACAAGAAAACAGTGAAGAAAGTTGAGAAATAAGGGAAGAGGGTAGGCCACAAACATTTTGATCTTTTACGCTTGCTCAGGGGGTTGTACATGGATGTTTAGGCTCTTTTTTTCCGTACGCATACGGAAATACATAGAATTACGAGTAGGAGCTGCATGCTGATTGGTTGTGAACTGTCTGTGATCACTCGGTACCATGAAGTGTTGACAGCCATCTTGTTCGTCGCTAGAAGCGAGTCACAAGAAAACAGTAAAACAAAGTTGCGAAGTAAGGGAAGGGGGCAGGCTAGAAGCATTCTGACCCTCTAGGCTTGCTTAGGGGGTCATACATGGATGTTTAGGCTCTTTTATTTATATTTGTATTTTGTTTAAGAAAAATCGTGGCGTACGCGTACGGAAATCTGTGGAATTACGAGCACGAGTTGCATGCTGATTGGGCGTCAACTGTCTGTCAGCACTCTAAACCAGGAAGTGTTGGCAGCATCATTTATTTTGAAGTATGCGGGGTGTCACGGGTCTCCTACATTCTTCGGGGACTGGCACCTTCCTGGGGCAGTAACATTCAAAATAGGGGGTCTGTGATGGCATGGATTTCTCAGCTCCGGGGACTTCCACTTCTCTGGACTTTTAAATGTTGGGAGGGGGTCGCGCGGCCTCCTTACTGGAACCCCTTGATGTTCCTGGGGACCATCATTTCCCAGGGTCGGCTATTGCAGTGTCTGGGGTGCCTGTCCCCGGGACACTGCTGTTTGCTATGTTAGGGCGGGAGCGCTGCGCCTCCCACTTTAGCACAGCAAACCGGTTTCCTATTTGAAAGAGAGAGCAAGTTAATCTGCTATGTCTTTCAAGTAGGAAAGCAGATTGCTTTTCGTTTGAGAGAGCAGCATGTAAGCTGTTGTCTCTGAGAAAGCAATGCCGGCTCTCGAAGGATGCGGGGAGCCGGCTGCGACCCTGGGGGCAATGGCGTTCTCTCCACGGTCCCCAATGTTATTTTTAGAGTCCCCGGGATGGGATCCCTTTGCAGCTTCTTAAACATTTGTTGATATAACTTTTTCAAAATCTTTTTTTGTGTTGGGGAACAAGGTATTACTCCAGTGACTTTGTCATCCATGCATCTTTTTAACTTTTTATTTATTTGAATTCCGCTTTATTTACAGTATTTTTCTACCTCTCTTCAGAATGAGTTCCACAGCATAGCTTCCGTTACAGTGTTGTTAGCTTTTTTGTTCTTTTGCCTACTAACTAGTTTGTGTTCAAGATTCGGTGTCCTATTTGTGTAGCTTTCCTTTGTGTATCTTTTGGGCAGCCTTCTTTTGTGTACATTTTTTTTAATCTGACTTTGTTTATTCAGTGCTTCATCCAGTGTTCTGAATATAGCAGTACATCTGTGAACATGTACTTTACTCCTTTTCTTTGCCTCCCTCCACCCTAATTGACAACGTAATGGGGTGAGTCAAACTAAGGCAGTGCTGTTGCTAAGTTTGCAAAACAGTAGGTAGTATAAATAAATAAATAATTAAAGCACTTGACACAATGCAGAGTGACACTGTATTTACTGTATTTAATTTTAGAATATTTTTAAAATAATATACACTAATGTACAAAATATTGGTTTAATTGTAAGATATTTCATATAAATCATCAAATATGCTGATATTACAGTAAAGATAAAATTAAGGGGCATATTATCAAGGCTTTTTTGGCTTTAAAAGCCAAGAAAGCGGAGATAAAATTATCTCCCTATCAGCAAAAGGGTGCTAACACGCAAATTCGCATGTTAGCACCCTTTTTCACTACGCTTCCCTTTGCATCTCTAATGAGATGCAAAGTGGGCGTTCCTGAGCAAAATAATAGGAGAAATGTCACTAAGCACATGTCTCCTATTATCAAGCTTCATGCTAACCCTGTTAGAGACAAATAAAAGCAGCGCTAACCACGGTTAGCGCTGCTTTTTTTACACCTGGTATATTCCTGACTTAGCCATGATATCCTATGGAAGGTGGATATCATGGCTAAGTTTGTGAGCCCCTATCATCAAGCCAACGCCAAACTTCAAGAGATTATCGTTGGTTTTCCAGTGATAATCTCTCATTTTGCAGTTAGCGTGAGGATTTTTATCACTTCTGAGATAAGCGTTGCTAATAGCAAGTTATCTCAGCGATAATTTCCGGCGATGCTTAGCGATAAAAAAGTTGTTGCAAAGCCTAGTTAGCGATAAATATCGCTACTCGTTGGTAATATGCCCCTAAGTGTTTATGTTTTTGCACAAGGACCTACAACATAAGAAATTCAGTATGGAAAATCAACACATTTTTGAAAGACGGTTTTGACATTAGTAACAGTGTCATAGAAGAGCTAAACATAATTTTTATAAGTAGGGAGAATGAAGAGGAAGATATAAATGCTGTAGATATCAGGTGTGATTTTCTAAACTAAACTTTAGAAGCTGATTTTGTGGAAGTATTAGATGAAATCGAGTATGATCATATGAATTTGTGTAATCAAGAAATTGAAGTAAATCATCTCAAGCATAGGCAGCAGAGTTTAGCGTAAGGAACTATGTAGGAGTTTCTAAGTTCCTTAGCATACATTTTAGTTGTCCATGACAACAGTACCAGTACTCATTACTACAACGCTGACATGCCATGAGATTAATGAGGTGAGATTCCAAAATATTATCTTTCTGCTGTACTTTACGCATAAATTTGTTTGGTGAAACATTTTGCAGATGTACACGTGTTTTCATTACATTGTTTTGTACATAAGAAGTCCAGACAAATCACTCTCAGACAAAATATGGAACAAATATGGAATACATTGTTGAAATCTTGGATTTTCTGCATATAACATTTATGGCTGGTATTCAGATGCAGGAATCTGCACAGGTCAGTCATCATATCGTCCTCTTTTTCGTGTGGGAAGGAACTGAGGGAAAGAAGAATCTTTCAAGCTTTTTTTGCATACAGTAATGGGACTTCTCTTTGCTTCTTTCATTTGGAATAACTCTATAGTATTCCCCATCACTTCTTTAGAATGAAGTGGATGAATACTGTAATGTTCGTAGATTTCTTCAGTTATGGAAACATGCAGTTTTTCAATTTGTCCAGATGGGAAGTCAGTATCTTCTGTAATTTATTTTTTTCCCACATACACATTTCTGTGATACACATTTCTTTTATAGCAGATAGAACAGAAAATTGCATTTTTCACTTTTTTAATATCTGGTCATTTTTGCCATATTTTCTTACTCTCAGTAGGAACGCCATTGACAAGAATAACTAAATGTTCACACTGTACATTTTCTACACCAATTGTCTGTGTTCTAAGTAAATCAAGATTGTATTGAATGTTTTCTGTAGTGCTAGCGCTCTTGGTGTCTAGTTGTGAACTGTACTGAGCGGAGAATTGATTGAAGGCACTTCTAAGTACACATAGTGAAGAGAAATTTACATTGAAAGCTAAATAAAAGTTTTGAACTCCGCTATGTGTAATGTAGATCAAAGGTACTAATTGATACAAACATTAACAAATGCTATTTTGTACAGTTAACAGATTCTGATGACTGAGTACAATTGTCTGTATGTTAAGAAAGCAAGGGTGGATGTAATGCTGTACTTAATGTACAAGGAAAGCTGAATTGAAGTTGTGAATCTGGCTGTCTGCCGTGTACATTTAATGGTGGATTGTATCATCTGTAATCATGATTGAAATGAAAGATAGAACATGTATGGAATGCATTGTCAAAATATGTATGTTTCAGGGACATAATAGTTCAAATTGTGATCTGTGTTGTTTGTAATGTAGACTGTCATTTAATTGTGGGTTTCTAACCCGCTAGAATCGACTCCGGAAGGAGTATCTCTGTGCAATAGACCGCTGGGGAACCCGTCCTGGCTTTCCCTGTGAGATGGTCCCTACTGGGTATCTCCAAGGTGAAACCAGGCATCCCCGGCGTATGTGGGGGGCCGTTGTGGAGAGGAATAGATGAATGTTTTTTGTTACTTATTTAAAGGAAATGTGAAACACATATAATAGAATTTTGTCTACATTAAATCAATGAAGGCTGAATTTCCTAGTGTTCAAAGTTTAAGAAAATGTGAGGATATTGTGCAATTGTCTGTGTTTTAAGTAAATCAAGATTGTATTGAATGTTTTCTGTAGTGCTGGCGCTCTTGGTTAGTTGTGAACTCTACTGAGCGCAGAATTGATTGAAGGCAGTTCTCAGCACACATAGTGAAGAGAAATTTACATGGAAAAGTGAATTGAAGTTGTGAACCCTGCTGTCTGTAATGTAGATCGAAGGTACTAATCGATAGAAACATTGATGAATGGTATTTTGCACAGTTAACATAATCTTAGGACAGAGTAGAATTGTATCTGTGCTAAGGAAAACAATGTTGAATGTAATGCTGTCCTTAATGTAGAAGGAAAGCTACATTGAAGGTCTGAATGCAGCTGTCCGCAGTGTAGATTGAAGGCAGTTGTTGACACAAAGATCGATGAATGCTATTTTGTACAGTTAACAGAATGTGAGGACACAGTATAATTGTCTCTGCCTTAAGGGAAGGAAGGCTGAAGGCAATGCTGTCCTTTATGTAGAAGGAAAGCTGAATTCAATTTGTGAACCCAGCTGTCCGTAGTGTAGATTGAAGGCAGTTGTTCACACAAAGATTAAATAATGGTAATTAGTTACAGATAAGAGAATCTGAGGAGACAGTATAATTGTCTCTGCCTTAAGGAAAAAAAGGCTGAATGCAATGCAGTCCTTAATGTAGAAGGAAAGCTGAATTGAAGTTGTGAATACAGGTGTCCCCAGTGTAAATTGAAGGCAGTTGTTGACACAAAGATCGATGAATGCTATTTTATCTTAGTTAACAGAGTCTGTAGTGAGGACACAGTATAATTGTCTCTGCGTTAAGGAAAGGAAGGCTGAATATAATGTTGTTCTTAATCTAGAAGGAAAGCTGATTTGAAGTTGTGAACCCAGCTGTCTGGAGTGTAGATTGAAGGTAGTTGTCGACAGAAAGATCTATCAAGGCAAGTTGTACAAGTTAACAGTATCTGTGGATGCAGTATAATTGTGTCTGTCTTAAGGAAAGTAAAGCTCAATACAATGGTGTCCTTAATGTAGAAGGAAAGTTGAACTCAAGTTGTGAACCCAGCTATCTGCAGTGTAGATTGAAGGTAGTTGTTGACACAAAGATCGATGAAAGCTATTTTGTCACTGTTTGCATAACCTGAGGACACAATATAATTGTCTCTGCCTTAAGGAAAAGATGGCTGAATACAATGCTGTCCTTAATGTAGAAGGAAAGCTGAATTGAAGTTGTGAACCCAGCTGTCCACAGTGTTGATTGAAGGTAGTTGTTGACAGAAAGATCTGTCAATGCAAGTTGTACAAGTTAACAGTATCTGTGGATGCAATATAATTATGTCTGTCTTAAGGAAAGGAAAGGTTAATACAATGGTGTCCTTAATGTAGAAGGAAAGATGAATTCAATTTGTGAACCCAGCTGTCTGCAGTGTAGATTGAAGGCAGTTCTTGACACAAAGATCGATGAAAGCTATTTTGTCACTTTGCATAACCTGAGGACACAGTATAATTGTCTCTGCCTTAAGGAAAGCAAGGCTGAATACAATGCTGTCCTTAATGTAGAAGAAAAGCTGAATTGAAGTTGTGAAACCAGCTGTCTGCAGTGTAGATTGAGGGCAGTTGTTGACACAAAGACCGATGAAAGCTATTTTGTGACTGTTTGCATAACCTGAGGAACAGTATAATTGTGTCTGTCTTAAGGAAAGCAAGGCTGAATAGAATGCTGTCCTTAATGTAGAAGGAAAGCTGAATTGAAGTTGTGAAACCAGCTGTCCGCAGTGTAGATTGAAGGTAGTTGTTGACAGAAAGATCTGTCAAGGCAAGTTCTGAAAGTTAACAGTATTTGTGGACACAGTATGATTGTGTCTGTCTTAAGGAAAGTAAAGCTCAATACAATGGTGTCTTTAATGTAGAAGGAAAGCTGAAATCAAGTTGTGAACCCAGCTGTCTGCACTGTAGATTGAAGGCGCTTGTTGACACAAAGATCGATGAAAGCTATTTTGTGACTGTTTGCATAACCTGAGGACACAGTATAATTGTCTCTGTCTTAAGGAAAGCAAGGCTGAATAGAATGCTGTCCTTAATGTAGAAGGAAAACTGAATTGAAGTTGTGAAACCAGCTGTCCGCAGTGTAGATTGAAGGTAGTTGTTGACAGAAAGATCTGTCAATGCAAGTTGTACAAGATAACAGTATCTGTGGATGCAGTATAATTGTGTCTGTCTTAAGGAAAGTAAAGCTCAATACAATGGTGTTGTTAATGTAGAAGGAAAGCTGAATTGAAGTTGTGACCCCAGCTGTCTGCAGTGTAGATTGAAGGCAGTTGTTGAGACAAAGACCGAAGAATGCTATTTATTCACAGATAACAGAATCTAAGGACACAGTATAATTGTCTCTGCCTTAAGGAAAGCAAGCAAGAATACAATGTTGTTCTCAATATAGAAGGAAAGCTGAATTGAAGTTGTGAACCCAATTGTCCGCAGTGTAGATTGAAGGTAGTTGTTGACAGAAAGATCGGTCAATGCAAGTTGTGAAAGTTAACAATATCTGTGGATGCAGTATAATTGTGTCTGTCTTAAGGAAAGTAAAGCTCAATACAATGGTGTCTGAATTGAAGTTGTGAACTGAGCTGTCTGTAGTGTAGATTGAAAGCTCTTGTGAGCAGTTATAGATGAATACTATTTGTGACATTCTTTTACAAAATCGGAAGACATAAAATCCATTAGTCTCTACCTTAAATAAAGCTAGGCTGAATTCAACATTTTCTGTAGTAGTGGAGCTCTTGGTATGAAGTTTTAATTTTACTGAATGCAGAATATATTGAAGGTTGTCGTAAGTTGAGATATTGAAGATAATTTTCGTTCTAAAGCTGAGTTGAAGTTGTGAACTCTTCTGTCCGCAGTGTAGATTGAAGGCAGTTGTTGACACAAAGATCAATGAATGCCATTTCATCACAGATAATAAAATCTCAGGATACAGTATAAATGTCTCTGCCTTAAGGAAAGGAAGCAAGAATACAATGCTGTCCTCAATGTAGAAGGAAAGCTGAAGTGAAGTTGTGAACCCTGATGTCTGCAATGTATATTGAAGGTGCTACTCGACGCAAACATAGATGAATGTTATTTTGTACAGGTAACAGAATCTGAGGACATAGTACAATTGTCTGTCCATTAAATAAATTGAGACTAATATGTCATACTCTGTTTTAAGACTTTGCAGCATTCTCAAATGTTCAAAGGCAAGCATTAAGTTTGATACCATGCTTATGTTATCAATAATGAGAAGTTTCATTATGTTCAAGAGCCTTCACAACAAGCTTCTCCAGATATATTGTGGTATTGTAATTTGTTGTTATGCACCATAGGTAGTATACGTAAATGATGTAATGTAGCATTGGTAATGTTAACATTTAGTTATATTTTTTATATAAGGAAGTTATTACAAATATGCAATAAGGAAATTATGCTGAATATGGAACTATTCTACTAGAAATTAGAATTGGAGAAATGACTGAACATGTCAAAGAAGTTTTACAGAGACGATTAGTTTGAAATTTGTTTCCAAAAGAAAATATTGTTGTTAAGCTTGTAGGTACTTTTAAAATAATTGACAACCCCAATGAAGAAAAGCAGCAAGTGTGAAAATATCCTTCTTTGTTCGGCTGGGTATTAGCTACAATGAAAAGATTTGATAAAGGTCCTTGACTTTGAATCAGAAAATGAAATTGAACCATAATTGATAACCCCTTTCCAGAAAGACAGTTAGTGTGCAAATTTTCACTGCCTTCGGCTGGAGTTGTAGGTACAACAAAAAGTGTTAAAGGGCACGAGTTTGTGTCAGAATATGAAATTCACGAACAATTGATAACCCCTAGCCAAAAATGGCAGTTAGTGTGTAAATTTTCACTGCCTTCGGCCGGAGTCGTAGGTACAACAAAAAGCCTCAATAAAGGGCCACGAGTTTGTATCAGAATATGAAATTCATGAACAATTGATAACCCCAGCCAAGAAAGGCAGCAAGTGTGCAATTTTTTACTGCCTTCGGCTGGGGTACTTGTTACAACAAAAAGGCTCGATAAAGGGCTTGTAGTTTGAATACGAATATGGAATAGAATCGTTGATAACCATAGTCAAGAAAGGCAGCAAGTAGGTGTGTGTACATGTAGATAATGTGTTGATTGAGTGGAATATGAATAATGTAAAAACTAAGAAAGGCTGTAAGTGTGCAAATTAGCCACTGCTATTCACGGGTAGTAGTTTGCAAGAAGGCTCAGTAAAGGGCCTGCACTATGAACTAGAATAACAAAGAGAAGATTTGATAAGCATAGACTATACTGGCTCTTTTTTTAATATTGGTAGACTTTTGTTAAGATTTTTTTCATACATGAATGGCAGGAAGTGCCCAAATTACCCACTGCCATTCACAAGTAATAGTTACCAAGAAGGCTCAATGAAGGGCCTGCTCTTTGAATTTGAATTACAAGAAGGATAATTGATAACCCCAGCCAAGACAGGCAGCAAGAGTTCAAATTTCCTACGGCCTTCGGCCGGGGTAGTTGATAGAATAAAAAGAGCTTGATAAAGGGATTGCAGTTTGAATAGGAATATGAAATTGAACAATAGTTCATCACCCCTGCGAAGAAATGCAGCAAGTGTACAAATTTCCCACTGCCTTCTGCCAGTGCAGTATCTATATGAAAAAGGCTTGATAAAGGGCCTTGACTTTGAATTAAAATATGAAATTGAACAATAATTGATAATAGTCAAGAAAGGCAGTAAGTGTCTAAATTTGCCACTGCCTTGGACTGGAGTAGTAGCTACAACAAAAAGGCTGAATAAAGGGCCACGAGTTTGAATCAGAATATGAAATTGAAAAAGAATTGATAACTGCAGCAAAAAAAGGTAGCAAGTTGGTGTGTGTTATGTGTAGATGATGTGTTGATTGAGTGGAAGATAAAAAAGGTGAAAAATTAGAAAGGCTGCAGACGCACAAACTATCCACTGCGTTGTCAGGGAAGTGGATCTTTGAATTTTCAAGTTATTATATGGATAGGGCATCAAAGTTTGCAGTGGGAGCATAAGTAATGGCTATGATATCGAAGGAACCAATGTAAGTGCATTACGTTACCATTGTGAGGGGTAGGGCTGAAAAATTACAACACCGGGCCCATTTCAGGGACTCTACTTTGAATTAGAATAATACTTGGCAAAGGCTGCAAGAAAGTTAGGAGATATGTGTGTTTTAGGTAGTTGATGCAGAATAAGGTGAAAAAGAAGAAAGGTAGCAGATGTGGAAACAGTCCCCTGCCTTATGAAGGAAATGGGTGTTTTGGTTTTCCAGTCGATTACAGACTGAGTTGGATTCTGCAGTGGGAGCCTGAGAAACATGTATCTCATCTAAGGAGTTATGCAAGTGCACAAAGTACACACACTGTGAGGTAGAAAGGACATAAGAAAGGATGCAAGTGTGCAAATTACCCACTGCCATTGTCGAGTAATAGTTACCAAGAAGGCTGAATAAAGGACCTGCACTTTGAATTTGTATTAGAAGAAGGATAATTGATACCCGCAGCCAAGAAAGGCAGGAAGTAGGTGTGTGTACGTGTAGATGATGTGTTGATTGAGTGTTAGATGAATAATGTGAAAAATAAGAAAGGCTACAAGTGTGCAAATTACCTAGTGCCATTCACTGGTAGTAGGTACCAAGAAGGCTCAATAAAGGGTCTGTACTTTGAATTACAATAACAAACAGAAGATTTGATAACCATAGACTATACTGGCTATTTTTTAATATTGTTAGACTTTTAAGCTTTTGTTTATACATGAATGGCAGGAAGTGCGCAAATTACCCACTGCCATTCACGAGTAATAGTTACCAAGAATGCTTAATAACGGGCCTGCGCTTTGAATTTGTATTACAAGAAGGACAATTGACAACCCCAGCCAAGAAAGGCAGCAAGTGTGCAAATTTCCCACTGCTTTCAGCCGGGGTAGTAGGTAGAACAAAAAGGCTCGATAAAGGTCATGAGTTTCAATCAGAATATGAAATTCAAGAGTAATTGATAACCCCAGGCAAGAAAGGCAGCAAGTACGCACATTTTCAACTGCCTTCGGACGGGGTAGTTTTTAGTACAAAAAAGCTTGATAAATGTCTAATAACTCATGTTGAGGACAGCGCTGCTGCTGTTTTTTTGTTTTTGATGATGTTGATATAGTGTTTGCATAACACAAAAGGTTATCACAATAAATGCATAGAAATTTAAGTTTACGAAACTCAAGATCAATATGCTACTATGGACTGTTTGCTTAAGATGGTGTTGCAGCTGTTTATGTGCTTGGTGTAATAGCAAGTGGTTGTCCTGCAATCTCTGTGTTGCAGCTCAAGCAAAGTTGTTGGGGTGCAAGTAGTTTATGTGTTTTGTACTATATTTCATGTGCCAAAGGAGTATTTTTTGAATTGATCACACATTCAAAGCTTTGTTTGGCAAATTTTATAGGTTACTATTGGTTCGTGTGTTTCAGTTAGTATGTGTTTGGACTTCGCTTGAATGTTTAAGGGACGCATTAGCGATTCCATAATAGAGAAATACTTTGTACTTAGTGACATCCAATTCTATTTTATGAAGAACGGTTGAATTCTACATCCACCTCTAGGACTAGTGGGAGGGTAGTATTTCAAAGTGTTTGACAGGTTACACTTGAAAGAAAGGGGGCCCCTGCCTAATGGGATGAACCCTGGCAAGGATACAACACTTGGGGTAAGAAAGAGCTGGATTGCACCGGGTTTTGTGCCTATTGTCCTTGAGAGAGAGAAAACTAGAAGCTAATGACTGAACTCACACTCTAATTGTACTGATATATTCTATTATTTTATTTCTTTTTATATCATTTTTTTGTAGAAAAGTTTTTTTTAATCTTATTATAAATTAATACATACAAAAAACCAATACATATGACATAATATGTGTGAATAATAACAAACAATCCATTTAATTTATAAAATACAGAAGTACATTCCCATTTCAACGCGTTTCGGTGTGAGCCTTCTTCAGGAAGTCTGTATTCATGCACAATTGTGTTGACTTATTGTGAATAGGTAGAGTTGGTGAACTGGGATCCGTAGTTCTGTCAATTATGGGGTTCACCAAAACTATAGTGCGTGTTGCCTTATATTTACTGATAGAAGGACTATATTATTCCAAAAGGTGAAACGAGCCCTCGGAGAGGAGAATGTGGATAGAAAACAGATGGGGCACCCACTCGAGATTACTTAATAAGACGATGTGTTCCAAATGAACAAGACGTTCTGGTATGGTTGAGGATGATTAAGATTTGTCATAACTACCGTATCTACTCCATTATAAAACGGATGGCTGGATGCATGGAGTGGGCGTCTGTCTGCAGTTCTTGACAGGTTACTCTACATGTTTCTATGTAACTAAAGAAAAGTTAGCTTAGTTATGTATGGGCATGCTCTCACACAAAAGTCAGCACTCAGCATTCAGGATTGTAAAGGGATACCATAGGAGTGACTGATGAGTTTACATATGTCAGTTTACAAAAGAGAAAACAAGTACGATTGTTTTACATTAGAGATATACAGACCTGAAAGAATATGCATGTAAATTCATGAAATCTTTTTTGAAGGTTTGGAAGAAAGCAGTGAAAGGGTGTTTAGAAGCAATACTGTCCAACATAAAAAGTGCATAAATATTTGGACACTCCTGCAGTCTAGTCTTGTGTCCAAATTATCTTAAAAAGTAATGTTGAGACACACTTTTTTTCACCTGTTACGATTTCCACAATGCTTTTAGATTTGGAGCAGACTTCGTCTAACATTCCTACTTAATTTTCTTTTTGAAATGGAGTAATTTTTTTGTGTATCTGTTGAAATATAAATTTAAATCTTCCTCTTTGAAGGGGAAAAAGCAACACCGCTCCTCTACACAATATTGTTGTCTAAAAAGTAGTGCTAATTCCACTATCACCAAGGTAGATATCTGATGATAGAATGAATTATATTTTTATACCACTATTCCATAGTCCTAATGTAAAAGGTGTGTTTAGAGTCAACAAAATTAATACATTTTTAAAAAATACAGGCTGAAAAAGACTAGTATGATTTCCATTTGATTTTGTTAATTGGAGGTGGTCATCTGCTGCATTCGAAACATTGGGCCTGTTGAGAAGAAAGTGAAAGGTGAAAAGTATGTTGTAATTAATATTGCATTTTTTAACCCCTTTACTGCTAAGGCATTATCAGTGGTATCATATAATTTCCATTGAAATCAATGGAAAGTCCATGACGAGTTACCCTTGTCATTAGCAGCCAAGAGGTTAAAGGTGAATAGCTTTATGAAATAAAAACGTTATATGTATTTACATGGTAAACATAGTTCCAGGGTCAGAGTGGCCTTTTGAGTCTGTGCAATCCCACTAACTTCCATGTTTTATACGTTTTTTAGAACTCTTCTCTATTCTTTTGTTATAGTGAAGAATGTTGGATATTTCTTCCCGACAATGGCAAACATCAACCCTTTTTTCTGAGTTGGGAAAAAAGGTGTTGGAGGAAAAGTGAATTTGTAAACAGTCAGATATTCGCATGAGTAAATCTACACATGCAAATTTGCTCTTGCTAAAATGTAGTTCACAAATATTTTCTAGGAGTACTATTTCTTGTCCTACTTGTGTACATTTTTGGGAATTCACAAAAGCTGTATAGCTGCACTTAATGCTAGAACATATTCCATGGGTGCACTTTTGAGACTTTCTTGAATAGTTGGGCCCCTAATTTGGTCTGGCATTAACTGTAACCTTTTGCTTTAATTACATCTCTCTCTCTCTCTCTCTCTCTCTCTCTCTCTCTCTCTCTGTTCCCTCCACTCTCATCCACTCTGCTCTCTCTCCTGTCTTTCTCTCTCTCTCTCTCTCTCTCTCTCTCTCTGTCTTTGTATCGGATGGATTCACTGTGAGTCACAGCATTATGCTGTTTCACAAGGAGTATATCAGCCCACAAAGTAATATTTTTTGCGTTTGCCAAAGTTTGTTATAATAGTGAGGGGGCAGCACCTTAAATGGCAATTAAGTTTTACAGACACGATGCCAAAACGAGTCTCACAATGTCAAAGTAAAAAGTTGACTATCAATTTCAGACATACTGTGTTTGCCAATGGTTGTTGAATTTTGTTTCCCATAATCTTCTTGAAAGTAGTTACAGAGATTTTCCATAATAATTATTTCTGGGAAATACTAGCATGGATGAACACATTATGAAATGATGCAGCAAAAAAATGGTAACAGAAATGTTATAGTAGTTTAGCAAAATGTTTTTTTTTCCTGCTTTCTCTTTTTTATGAAGAAAAACCAAAGGGGATGATGGACAGAGCATTGACAATACAAACACTCACCCCTAGTCAACTGATCTAGGTTTAATCCATCACCGTTCTTTAGCTCACTCCGCCACCCCAGTTCAGACAAGGCCATATGCAAATCAGTCTGACCGTGTGCCTCATGGCAACAGTCCAGCCCGAACTACCAAGCCATGTCTTCCCTGGACCGGAATCAAGCTTCCCAGGACCGGTTTCTGGCATTACAGCCGTCTTCAGCCGGGCTTGCTTGAATCCAGTGGCAAAGTGAGCAAGGGACTCACATCTAAGCATACCCTGCCAACTTAGGGCAAACAAAGAAAAACCAAAGGGGATGATGGACAGAGCGTTGACAATACAAACACTCACCCCCCGTCAACTGATCTGGGTTTAATCCAGCACCGTTCTTTAGCTCACTCCGCCACCCCAGTTCACACATGGCCATATATAAATCAGTCTGACCTGTGCCTCATGGGAACAGTCCAGCTCGAACTGCCAAGCCATGTCTTCCCTGCACCGGAATCAAGCTTCCCAGGACCGGTTTCTGGCATTACAGCCGTCTTCAGCCGGGCTTGCTTGAATCCAGTGGCAAAGTGAGCAAGGGACTCACGTCTGAGCATACCCTGCCAACTTAGGGCGAACAATGCATAACCAAAGGGTATGATGGACAGAGCGTTGACAATACAAACACTTACCCCCAGTCAACTGATCTGGGTTTAATCCATCACCGTTCTTTAGCTCACTCTGCCACCCTAGTTCAGACATGTTCATATGCAAATCAGTCTGGCCCTGTGCCTCATGGGAACAGTCCAGCCCGAACTGCCAAGCCATGTGTTCCCTGGACCGGAATCAAGCTTCCCAGGACCAGTTTCTGGCATTACAGCCGTCTTCAGCCGGGCTTGCTTGATTGAATCCAGGGGCAAAGTGAGCAAGGGACTCGCGTCTGAGCATACCCTGCCAAACTAGGACGAACAAAGAAAAACCAAAGGGGATGATGGACGGAGCATTGACAATACAAACACTCACCCCCAGTCAACTGATCTGGGTTTAATACATCACCGTTCTTTAGCTCACTACGCCACCCCAGTTCAGACATGGCCAAATGCAAATCAGTCTGACTCTGTGCCTCATGGGAACAGTCCAGCCCGAACTGCCAAGCCATGTCTTCCCTGGACCGGAATAAAGCTTCCCAGGACTGGTTTCTGGGATTACAGCTGTCTTCAGCCGAGCTTGATTGAATCCAGTGGCAAAGTGAGCAAGGGACTCACGTCTGAGCATGCCCTGCCACCTTAGGGCAAACAAAGAAAAACAAAAGGGGATGATGGACGGAGCGGTGGCAATACATACACTCACCCCCAGTCAACTGATCTGAGGTTAATCCATCACCGTTCTTCAGCTCACTACGCCACCCCAGTTCAGACATGACCATACGCAAATCAGTCTGACCCTGTGCCTCATGGGAACAGTCCAGTCCGAACTGCCAAGCCATGTATTCCCTGGGCCGAATCAAGCTTCCCAGGACGGGTTTCTGGCATTACAGCCTTCTTCAGCCGGGCTTGCTTGAATCCAGTGGCAAAGTGAGCAAGGGACTCACGTCTGAGCATACCCTGCCAACTTAGGGCGAACAAAGAAAAACCAAAGGGGATGATGGACGGAGCGTTGACAATACAAACACTCACCCCCAGTCAACTGATCTGGGTTTAATCCATCACCGTTCTTTAGCTCACTCCGCCACCCCAGTTCAGACATGACCATATGCAATTCAGTCTACTCTGTGCCTCATGGGAACAGTCCAGCCGTAACTGCCAAGCCAAGTCTTCCCTGGACCGGAATCAAGCTTCCCAGGACCCGTTTCTGCCATTACAGTCGTCTTCAGCCGGGCTTGCTTGAATCCAGTGGCAAAGTGAGCAAGGGACTCACGTCTGAGCATACCCTGCCAACTTAGGGCGAACAATGCATAACCAAAGGGTATGATGGACAGAGCGTTGACAATACAAACACTCACCCCCAGTCAACTGATCTGGGTTTAATCCATCACCGTTCTTTAGCTCACTCTGCCACCCTAGTTCAGACATGTTCATATGCAAATCAGTCTGTCCCTGTGCCTCATGGGAACAGTCGAGCCCTAACTGCCAAGCCATGTCTTCCCTGGACCAGAATCAAGCTTCCCAGGACCGGTTTCTGGCATTACAGCCATCATCAGCCGGGCTTACTTGAATCCAGTGGCAAAGTGAGCAAGGGACTCACATCTGAGCATACCCTGCCAACTTAGGGCGAACAAAGAAAAACCAAAGGGGATGATGGACGGAGTGTTGACAATACAAACACTCACCCCCAGTCAACTGATCTATGTTTAATCCATCACCG
Organism: Lissotriton vulgaris; assembly: GCF_964263255.1. Classification (NCBI taxonomy): domain Eukaryota; kingdom Metazoa; phylum Chordata; class Amphibia; order Caudata; family Salamandridae; genus Lissotriton; species Lissotriton vulgaris. The sequence goes on from NW_028244612.1 coordinate 304,729, forward strand.
TTCTTTAGCTCACTCCGCCACCCCAGTTCAGACATGACCATATGCAAATCAGTCTACCCTGTGCCTCATGGGAACAGTCGAGCCGTAACTGCCAAGCCAAGTCTTCCCTGGACCGGAATCAAGCTTCCAAGGACCGGTTTCTGCCATTACAGCCGTCTTCAGCTGGGCTTGCTTGAATCCAGTGGCAAAGTGAGCAAGGGACTCACGTCTGAGCATACCCTACCAACTTAGGGCAAACAAAGAAAAACCAAAGGGGATGATGGACGGAGCGGTGGCAATACAAACACTCACCCCCAGTCAACTGATTTGGGGTTAATCCATCACCGTTCATTAGCTCACTCCACCTCCCCAGTTCAGACATGACCATACGCAAATCAGTCTGGCCCTGTGCCTCATGGGAACAGTCCAGTGCGAACTGCCAAGCCATGTCCTCCCTGGACCGGAATCAAGCTTCCCAGGACGGGTTTCTGGCAATACAGCCGTCTTCAGCCAGGCTTGCTTGAATCCAGTGGCAAAGTGAGCAAGGGACTCACATCTGAGCATACCCTGCCAACTTAGGGCGAACAAAGAAAAACCAAAAGGGGATGGTGGAAGGAGCATTGACAATACAAACACTCACCCCAGTCAACTGATCTGGGATTAATCCATCACTGTTCTTTAGCTCACTCCGCCACCCCAGTTCACACATGGCCATATGCAAGTCAGTCTGACCCTGTGCCTCATGGGAACAGTCCAGCCCGAACTGCCAAGCCATGTCTTCCCTGGAACGGAATCAAGCTTCCCAGGACCGGTTTCTGGCATTACAGCCGTCTTCAGCCGAGCTTGCTTGAATCCAGTCGCAAAGTGAGCAAGGGACTCACGTCTGAGCATACCCTGCCAACTTAGGGCGAACAAAGAAAAACCAAAGGGGAGGATGGACAGAGCGTTGACAATACAAACACTCACCCCCAGTCAACTGATCTGGGTTTAATCCATCACCGTTCTTTAGCTCACTCCGCGACCCCAGTTCGGACATGGCCATATGCATATCAGTCTGACCCTGTGCCTCATGGGAACAGTCCAGCTCGAACTGCCAAGTCATGTCTTCCCTGAACCGGAATCAAGCTTCCCAGGACCGGTTTCTGGAATTACAGCCATCTTCAGCTGGACTTGCTTGAATCCAGTGGCAAAGTGAGCAAGGGACTCACATCTGAGCATACCCTGCCAACTTAGGGCGAACAAAGAAAAACCAAAGGGGATGATGGACGGAGCGCTGACAATACAAACACTCACACCCAGTCAACTGATCGGGGTTTAATCCATCACCGTTCTTTAGCTCACTCCGCCACCCCAGTTCAGACATGGCCATATGCAAATCAGTCTGACCCTGTGCCTCATGGGAACAGTCCAGCCCGAACTGCCAAGCCATGTCTTCCCTGGAACGGAATCAAGCTTCCCAGGACCGGTTTCTGGCATTACACCGTCTTCAGGCGGGCTTGCTTGAATCCAGTGGCGAAGTGAGCAAGGGACTCACGTCTGAGCATACCCTGCCAACTAAGTGCCAACAAAGAAAAACCAAAGGGGATGATGGACAGAGCATTGACAATACAAACACTCACCCCTAGTCAACTGATCTAGGTTTAATCCATCACCGTTCTTTAGCTCACTCCGCCACCCCAGTTCAGACAAGGCCATATGCAAATCAGTCTGACCGTGTGCCTCATGGCAACAGTCCAGCCCGAACTACCAAGCCATGTCTTCCCTGGACCGGAATCAAGCGTCCCAGGACCGGTTTCTGGAATTACAGCCGTCTTCAGCCGGGCTTGCTTGAATCCAGTGGCAAAGTGAGCAAGGGACTCACGTCTGAGCATACCCTGCCAACTTAGGGCAAACAAAGAAAAACCAAAGGGGATGATGGACGGAGCGTTGACAATACAAACACTCACCCCCAGTCAACTGATCTGGGTTTAATCTATCACCGTTCTTTAGCTCACTCCGCCACCCCAGTTTCATATGCAAATCAGTCTGACCCTGTGCCTCATGGCAACAGTCCAGCCCGAACTGCCAAGCCATGTCTTCCCTGGACCGGAATCAAGCTTCCCAGGACCGGTTTCTGGCATTACAGCCGTATTCAGCCGGGCTTTCTTGAATACAGTGGCAAAGTGAGCAAGGGACTCACGTCTGAGCATACCCTGCCAACTTAGAGCGAACAAAGAAAAACCAAAGGGGATGATGGACAGAGCGTTGACAGACAAACACTCAACCCAGTTAACTGATCTGGGTTTAATCCATCACGGTTCTTTAGCTCACTCCGCCACCCCAGTTCGCGCACGGCCATATGCAAATAAGTCTGACCCTGTGCCTCATGGGAACAGTCCAGCCCAAACTGCCAAGCCATGTCTTCCCTGGACCAGAATCAAGCTTCCCAGGACCGGTTTCTGGCATTACAGCCGTCTTCAGCCGGGCTTGCTTGAATCCAGTGGCAAAGTGAGCAAGGGACTCACGTCTGAGCATACCCTGCCAACTTAGGGCAAACAAAGAAAAACCAAAGGGGATGATGGACAGAGCGTTGACAATACAAACACTCACCCCCCGTCAACTGATCTGGGTTTAATCCAGCACCGTTCTTTAGCTCACTCCGCCACCCCAGTTCACACATGGCCATATATAAATCAGTCTGACCTGTGCCTCATGGGAACAGTCCAGCTCGAACTGCCAAGCCATGTCTTCCCTGCACCGGAATCAAGCTTCCCAGGACCGGTTTCTGGCATTACAGCCGTCTTCAGCCGGGCTTGCTTGAATCCAGTGGCAAAGTGAGCAAGGGACTCACGTCTGAGCATACCCTGCCAACTTAGGGCGAACAATGCATAACCAAAGGGTATGATGGACAGAGCGTTGACAATACAAACACTTACCCCCAGTCAACTGATCTGGGTTTAATCCATCACCGTTCTTTAGCTCACTCTGCCACCCTAGTTCAGACATGTTCATATGCAAATCAGTCTGGCCCTGTGCCTCATGGGAACAGTCCAGCCCGAACTGCCAAGCCATGTGTTCCCTGGACCGGAATCAAGCTTCCCAGGACCAGTTTCTGGCATTACAGCCGTCTTCAGCCGGGCTTGCTTGATTGAATCCAGGGGCAAAGTGAGCAAGGGACTCGCGTCTGAGCATACCCTGCCAAACTAGGACGAACAAAGAAAAACCAAAGGGGATGATGGACGGAGCATTGACAATACAAACACTCACCCCCAGTCAACTGATCTGGGTTTAATACATCACCGATCTTTAGCTCACTACGCCACCCCAGTTCAGACATGGCCAAATGCAAATCAGTCTGACTCTGTGCCTCATGGGAACAGTCCAGCCCGAACTGCCAAGCCATGTCTTCCCTGGACCGGAATAAAGCTTCCCAGGACTGGTTTCTGGGATTACAGCTGTCTTCAGCCGAGCTTGATTGAATCCAGTGGCAAAGTGAGCAAGGGACTCACGTCTGAGCATGCCCTGCCACCTTAGGGCAAACAAAGAAAAACAAAAGGGGATGATGGACGGAGCGGTGGCAATACATACACTCACCCCCAGTCAACTGATCTGAGGTTAATCCATCACCGTTCTTCAGCTCACTACGCCACCCCAGTTCAGACATGACCATACGCAAATCAGTCTGACCCTGTGCCTCATGGGAACAGTCCAGTCCGAACTGCCAAGCCATGTATTCCCTGGGCCGAATCAAGCTTCCCAGGACGGGTTTCTGGCATTACAGCCGTCTTCAGCCGGGCTTGCTTGAATCCAGTGGCAAAGTGAGCAAGGGACTCACGTCTGAGCATACCCTGCCAAATTAGAGAGAACAAAGAAAAACCAAAGGGTATGATGGACGGAGCGTTGACAATACAAACACTCACCCCCAGTCAACTGATTTGGGGTTAATCCATCACCGTTCTTTAGCTCACTCCAACTCCCCAGTTCAGACATGGCCATACGCAAATCAGTCTGGCCCTGTGCCTCATGGGAACAGTCCAGTCCCAACTGCCAAGCCATGTCCTCCCTGGACCGGAATGAAGCTTCCCAGGACCGGTTTCTGTTAATACAGCCGTCTTCAGCCAGGCTTGCATGAATCCAGTGGCAAAGTGAGCAAGGGACTCACGTCTGAGCATCCCCTGCCAACTTAGGGCGAACAAAGAAAAACCAAAGGGGATGATGGACGGAGCGTTGACAATACAAACACTCACCCCCAGTCAACTGATCTGGGTTTAATCCATCACCGTTCCTTAGCTCACTCCGCCACCCCAGTTCATGCATTGCCATATGCAAATCAGTCTGACCCTGTGCCTCATGGGAACAGTCCAGCCAGAACTGCCAAGCCATGTCTTCCCTGGACCGGAATCAAGCTTCCCAGGACTGGTTTCTGGCAATACAGCCTTCTTCAGCCGGGCTTGCTTGAATCCAGTGGCAAAGTGAGCAAGGGACTCACGTCTGAGCATACCCTGCCAACTTAGGGCGAACAAAGAAAAACCAAAGGGGATGATGGACGGAGCGTTGACAATACAAACACTCACCCCCAGTCAACTGATCTGGGTTTAATCCATCACCGTTCTTTAGCTCACTCCGCCACCCCAGTTCAGACATGACCATATGCAAATCAGTCTACTCTGTGCCTCATGGGAACAGTCCAGCCGTAACTGCCAAGCCAAGTCTTCCCTGGACCGGAATCAAGCTTCCCAGGACCCGTTTCTGCCATTACAGTCGTCTTCAGCCGGGCTTGCTTGAATCCAGTGGCAAAGTGAGCAAGGGACTCACGTCTGAGCATACCCTGCCAACTTAGGGCGAACAATGCATAACCAAAGGGTATGATGGACAGAGCGTTGACAATACAAACACTCACCCCCAGTCAACTGATCTGGGTTTAATCCATCACCGTTCTTTAGCTCACTCTGCCACCCTAGTTCAGACATGTTCATATGCAAATCAGTCTGTCCCTGTGCCTCATGGGAACAGTCGAGCCCTAACTGCCAAGCCATGTCTTCCCTGGACCAGAATCAAGCTTCCCAGGACCGGTTTCTGGCATTACAGCCATCATCAGCCGGGCTTACTTGAATCCAGTGGCAAAGTGAGCAAGGGACTCACATCTGAGCATACCCTGCCAACTTAGGGCGAACAAAGAAAAACCAAAGGGGATGATGGACGGAGTGTTGACAATACAAACACTCACCCCCAGTCAACTGATCTATGTTTAATCCATCACCGTTCTTTAGCTCACTCCGCCACCCCAGTTCAGACATGACCATATGCAAATCAGTCTACCCTGTGCCTCATGGGAACAGTCGAGCCGTAACTGCCAAGCCAAGTCTTCCCTGGACCGGAATCAAGCTTCCAAGGACCGGTTTCTGCCATTACAGCCGTCTTCAGCTGGGCTTGCTTGAATCCAGTGGCAAAGTGAGCAAGGGACTCACGTCTGAGCATACCCTACCAACTTAGGGCAAACAAAGAAAAACCAAAGGGGATGATGGACGGAGCGGTGGCAATACAAACACTCACCCCCAGTCAACTGATTTGGGGTTAATCCATCACCGTTCATTAGCTCACTCCACCTCCCCAGTTCAGACATGACCATACGCAAATCAGTCTGGCCCTGTGCCTCATGGGAACAGTCCAGTGCGAACTGCCAAGCCATGTCCTCCCTGGACCGGAATCAAGCTTCCCAGGATGGGTTTCTGGCAATACAGCCGTCTTCAGCCAGGCTTGCTTGAATCCAGTGGCAAAGTGAGCAAGGGACTCACGTCTGAGCATACCCTGCCAACTTAGGGCGAACAAAGAAAAACCAAAAGGGGATGGTGGAAGGAGCATTGACAATACAAACACTCACCCCAGTCAACTGATCTGGGATTAATCCATCACTGTTCTTTAGCTCACTCCGCCACCCCAGTTCACACATGGCCATATGCAAGTCAGTCTGACCCTGTGCCTCATGGGAACAGTCCAGCCCGAACTGCCAAGCCATGTCTTCCCTGGAACGGAATCAAGCTTCCCAGGACCGGTTTCTGGCATTACAGCCGTCTTCAGCCGAGCTTGCTTGAATCCAGTCGCAAAGTGAGCAAGGGACTCACGTCTGAGCATACCCTGCCAACTTAGGGCGAACAAAGAAAAACCAAAGGGGATGATGGACAGAGCGTTGACAATACAAACACTCACCCCCAGTCAACTGATCTGGGTTTAATCCATCACCGTTCTTTAGCTCACTCCGCCACCCCAGTTCGGACATGGCCATATGCATATCAGTCTGACCCTGTGCCTCATGGGAACAGTCCAGCTCGAACTGCCAAGTCATGTGCTCTCTGGACCGGAATCAAGCTTCCCAGGACCACTTTCTGGCATTACAGCCGTCTTTAGCCGGCTTTGCTTGAATCCAGTGGCAAAGTGAGCAAGGGACTCACGTCTGAGCATACCCTGCCAACTTACGGTGAACAAAAAAAAACCAAAGGGGATGATGGACGGAGCGTTGACAATACAAACACTCACCACCAGTCAACTGATCTGGGTTTAATCCATCACCGTTCTGTAGCTCACTCCGCCACCCCAGTTCAGACATGGCCATATGCAAATCATTCTGACCCTTTGCCTCATGGGAACAGTCCAGCCCGAAATGCCAAGCCATGTCTTCCCTGAACCGGAATCAAGCTTCCCAGGACCGGTTTCTGGAATTACAGCCATCTTCAGCTGGACTTGCTTGAATCCAGTGGCAAAGTGAGCAAGGGACTCACATCTGAGCATACCCTGCCAACTTAGGGCGAACAAAGAAAAACCAAAGGGGATGATGGACGGAGCGCTGACAATACAAACACTCACACCCAGTCAACTGATCGGGGTTTAATCCATCACCGTTCTTTAGCTCACTCCGCCACCCCAGTTCAGACATGGCCATATGCAAATCAGTCTGACCCTGTGCCTCATGGGAACAGTCCAGCCCGAACTGCCAAGCCATGTCTTCCCTGGAACGGAATCAAGCTTCCCAGGACCGGTTTCTGGCATTACACCGTCTTCAGGCGGGCTTGCTTGAATCCAGTGGCGAAGTGAGCAAGGGACTCACGTCTGAGCATACCCTGCCAACTAAGTGCCAACAAAGAAAAACCAAAGGGGATGATGGATGGAGTGTTGGCAATACATACACTCACCCCCAGTCAACTGATCTGGGGTTAATCCATCACCGTTCTTTAGCTCACTCCGCCTTCCCAGTTCAGACATGGCCATACGCAAATCAGTCTGGCCCTGTGCCTCATGGGAACAGTCCAGTCCGAACTGGCAAGCCATGTCTTCCCTGGACCGAATCAAGCTTCCCAGGACCGGTTTCTGGCATTACAGCCGTCTTCAGCCGGGCTTGCTTGAATCCAGTGGCAAAGTGAGCAGGGGACTCACGTCTGAGCATACCCTACCAACTTAGGGCGAACAAAGAAAAACCAAAGGGGATGATGGATGGAGCGTTGACAATACAAACACTCACCCCCAGTCAACTGATCTGAGTTTATTCCATCAACCTTCTTTAGCTCACTCCGCCACCCCAGTTCAGACATTGCCATATGCAAATCAGTCTGACCCTGTGCCTCATGGGAATAGTCCAGCCCGAACTGCCAAGCCATGTCTTACCTGGACCGGAATTAAGCTTCCCAGGACCGGTTTCTGGCAATACAGCCGTCTTCAGCCGGGCTTGCTTGAATCCAGTGGCAAAGTGAGCAGGGGACTCACGTCTGAGCATACCCTGCCAACTTAGGCCGAACAAAGAAAAACCAAAGGGGATGATGGACGGAGCGTTGACAATACAAACACTCACCGCCAGTCAACTGATCTGGGTTTATTCCATCACCCTTCTTTAGCTCACTCCTCCACCCCAGTTCAGACATTGCCATATGCAAATCAGTCTGACCCTGTGCCTCATGGGAACAGTCCAGCCCGAACTGCCAAGCCATGTCTTCCCTGGACCGGAATCAAGCTTCCCCGGACCGGTTTCTGGCAATACAGCCATCTTCAGCCAGGCTTGCTTTAATCCAGTGGCAAAGTGAGCAAGGGACTCACGTCTGAGCATACCCTGCCAACTTAGGGCGAACAAAGAAAAACCAAAGGGGATGAAGGACGGAGTGTTGACAATACAAACACTCACCCCCAGTCAACTGATCTGGGTTTAATCCATCACCGTTCTTAACTCACTCCGCCACCCCAGTTCAGACATGACCATATGCAAATCAATCTGACCCTGTGCCTCATGGGAACAGTCCAGCCTGAACTGCCAAGCCAAGTCTTCCCTGGACTGGAATCAAGCTTCCCAGGACCGGTTTCTGGCATTACAGCCATCATCAGCCGGGCTTACTTGAATCCAGTGGCAAAGTGAGCAAGGGACTCACATCTGAGCATACCCTGCCAACTTAGGGCGAACAAAGAAAAACCAAAGGGGATGATGGACGGAGTGTTGACAATACAAACACTCACCCCCAGTCAACTGATCTATGTTTAATCCATCACCGTTCTTTAGCTCACTCCGCCACCCCAGTTCAGACATGACCATATGCAAATCAGTCTACCCTGTGCCTCATGGGAACAGTCGAGCCGTAACTGCCAAGCCAAGTCTTCCCTGGACCGGAATCAAGCTTCCAAGGACCGGTTTCTGCCATTACAGCCGTCTTCAGCTGGGCTTGCTTGAATCCAGTGGCAAAGTGAGCAAGGGACTCACGTCTGAGCATACCCTACCAACTTAGGGCAAACAAAGAAAAACCAAAGGGGATGATGGACGGAGCGGTGGCAATACAAACACTCACCCCCAGTCAACTGATTTGGGGTTAATCCATCACCGTTCATTAGCTCACTCCACCTCCCCAGTTCAGACATGACCATACGCAAATCAGTCTGGCCCTGTGCCTCATGGGAACAGTCCAGTGCGAACTGCCAAGCCATGTCCTCCCTGGACCGGAATCAAGCTTCCCAGGATGGGTTTCTGGCAATACAGCCGTCTTCAGCCAGGCTTGCTTGAATCCAGTGGCAAAGTGAGCAAGGGACTCACGTCTGAGCATACCCTGCCAACTTAGGGCGAACAAAGAAAAACCAAAAGGGGATGGTGGAAGGAGCATTGACAATACAAACACTCACCCCAGTCAACTGATCTGGGATTAATCCATCACTGTTCTTTAGCTCACTCCGCCACCCCAGTTCACACATGGCCATATGCAAGTCAGTCTGACCCTGTGCCTCATGGGAACAGTCCAGCCCGAACTGCCAAGCCATGTCTTCCCTGGAACGGAATCAAGCTTCCCAGGACCGGTTTCTGGCATTACAGCCGTCTTCAGCCGAGCTTGCTTGAATCCAGTCGCAAAGTGAGCAAGGGACTCACGTCTGAGCATACCCTGCCAACTTAGGGCGAACAAAGAAAAACCAAAGGGGATGATGGACAGAGCGTTGACAATACAAACACTCACCCCCAGTCAACTGATCTGGGTTTAATCCATCACCGTTCTTTAGCTCACTCCGCCACCCCAGTTCGGACATGGCCATATGCATATCAGTCTGACCCTGTGCCTCATGGGAACAGTCCAGCTCGAACTGCCAAGTCATGTGCTCTCTGGACCGGAATCAAGCTTCCCAGGACCACTTTCTGGCATTACAGCCGTCTTTAGCCGGCTTTGCTTGAATCCAGTGGCAAAGTGAGCAAGGGACTCACGTCTGAGCATACCCTGCCAAATTACGGTGAACAAAAAAAAACCAAAGGGGATGATGGACGGAGCGTTGACAATACAAACACTCACCACCAGTCAACTGATCTGGGTTTAATCCATCACCGTTCTGTAGCTCACTCCGCCACCCCAGTTCAGACATGGCCATATGCAAATCATTCTGACCCTTTGCCTCATGGGAACAGTCCAGCCCGAAATGCCAAGCCATGTCTTCCCTGAACCGGAATCAAGCTTCCCAGGACCGGTTTCTGGAATTACAGCCATCTTCAGCTGGACTTGCTTGAATCCAGTGGCAAAGTGAGCAAGGGACTCACATCTGAGCATACCCTGCCAACTTAGGGCGAACAAAGAAAAAACAAAGGGGATGATGGACGGAGCGCTGACAATACAAACACTCACACCCAGTCAACTGATCGGGGTTTAATCCATCACCGTTCTTTAGCTCACTCCGCCACCCCAGTTCAGACATGGCCATATGCAAATCAGTCTGACCCTGTGCCTCATGGGAACAGTCCAGCCCGAACTGCCAAGCCATGTCTTCCCTGGAACGGAATCAAGCTTCCCAGGACCGGTTTCTGGCATTACACCGTCTTCAGGCGGGCTTGCTTGAATCCAGTGGCGAAGTGAGCAAGGGACTCACGTCTGAGCATACCCTGCCAACTAAGTGCCAACAAAGAAAAACCAAAGGGGATGATGGATGGAGTGTTGGCAATACATACACTCACCCCCAGTCAACTGATCTGGGGTTAATCCATCACCGTTCTTTAGCTCACTCCGCCTTCCCAGTTCAGACATGGCCATACGCAAATCAGTCTAGCCCTGTGCCTCATGGGACCAGTCCAGTCCGAACTGGCAAGCCATGTCTTCCCTGGACCGAATCAAGCTTCCCAGGACCGGTTTCTGGCATTACAGCCGTCTTCAGCCGGGCTTGCTTGAATCCAGTGGCAAAGTGAGCAGGGGACTCACGTCTGAGCATACCCTACCAACTTAGGGCGAACAAAGAAAAACCAAAGGGGATGATGGATGGAGCGTTGACAATACAAACACTCACCCCCAGTCAACTGATCTGAGTTTATTCCATCAACCTTCTTTAGCTCACTCCGCCACCCCAGTTCAGACATTGCCATATGCAAATCAGTCTGACCCTGTGCCTCATGGGAATAGTCCAGCCCGAACTGCCAAGCCATGTCTTACCTGGACCGGAATTAAGCTTCCCAGGACCGGTTTCTGGCAATACAGCCGTCTTCAGCCGGGCTTGCTTGAATCCAGTGGCAAAGTGAGCAGGGGACTCACGTCTGAGCATACCCTGCCAACTTAGGCCGAACAAAGAAAAACCAAAGGGGATGATGGACGGAGCGTTGACAATACAAACACTCACCGCCAGTCAACTGATCTGGGTTTATTCCATCACCCTTCTTTAGCTCACTCCTCCACCCCAGTTCAGACATTGCCATATGCAAATCAGTCTGACCCTGTGCCTCATGGGAACAGTCCAGCCCGAACTGCCAAGCCATGTCTTCCCTGGACCGGAATCAAGCTTCCCCGGACCGGTTTCTGGCAATACAGCCATCTTCAGCCAGGCTTGCTTTAATCCAGTGGCAAAGTGAGCAAGGGACTCACGTCTGAGCATACCCTGCCAACTTAGGGCGAACAAAGAAAAACCAAAGGGGATGAAGGACGGAGTGTTGACAATACAAACACTCACCCCCAGTCAACTGATCTGGGTTTAATCCATCACCGTTCTTAACTCACTCCGCCACCCCAGTTCAGACATGACCATATGCAAATCAATCTGACCCTGTGCCTCATGGGAACAGTCCAGCCTGAACTGCCAAGCCAAGTCTTCCCTGGACTGGAATCAAGCTTCCCAGGACCGGTTTCTGCCATTACAGTCGTCTTTAGCTGGGCTTGCTTGAATCCAGTGGCAAAGTGAGCAAGGGACTCACGTCTGAGCATACCCTGCCAACTAAGTGCCAATACAGAAAAATAAAGGGGATGATGGATGGAGCGTTGGCAATACATACACTCAGCCCCAGTCAACTGATCTGGGGTTAATCAATCACCGTTCTTTAGCTCACTCCGCCTCCCCAGTTCAGACATGGCCATACGCAAATCAGTCTGTCCCTGTGCCTCATGGGAACAGCACAGTCCGAACTGCCAAGCCATGTCTTCCCTGGACTGAATCAAGCTTCCCAGGACCGGTTTCTGGCATTACAGCCGTCTTCAGCCGGGCTTGCTTGAATCCAGTGGCAAAGTGAGCAGGGGACTCACGTCTGAGCATACCCTGCCAACTAAGTGCCAACACAGAAAAACCAAAGGGGATGATGGATGGAGCATTGGCAATACATACACTCACCCCCAGTCAACTGATCTGGGGTTAATCCATCACCGTTCTTTAGCTCACTCCGCCTCCCCAGTTCAGACATGGCCATACGCAAATCAGTCTGGCCCTGTGCCTCATGGGAACAGTCCAGTCCGAACTGCCAAGCCATGTCTTCCCTGGACCGAATCAAGCTTCCCAGGACCGGTTTCTGGCATTACAGCTGTCTTCAGCTGGGCTTGCTTGAATCCAGTGGCAAAGTGAGCAGGGGACTCACGTCTGAGCATACCCTGCCAACTTAGGGCGAACAAAGAAAAACCAAAGGGGATGATGGACGGAGCGTTGACAATACAAACACTCACCCCCAGTCAACTGATCTGAGTTTATTCCATCACCCTTCTTTAGCTCACTCCGCCACCAAGTTCAGACATTGCCATATGCAAATCAGTCTGACCCTGTGCCTCATGGGAACAGTCCAGCCCAAACTGCCAAGCCATGTCTTACCTGGACCGGAATCAAGCTTCCCAGGACCGGTTTCTGGCAATACAGCCGTCTTCAGCCGGGCTTGCTTGAATCCAGTGGCAAAGTGAGCAGGGGACTCACGTCTGAGCATACCCTGCCAACTTAGGGCGAACAAAGAAAAACCAAAGCGGATGATGGACGGAGCGTTGACAATACAAACACTCACCCCCAGTCAACTGATCTGAGTTTATTCCATCACCCTTCTTTAGCTCACTCCGCCACCCCAGTTCAGACATTGCCATATGCAAATCAGTCTGACCCTGTGCCTCATGGGAACAGTCCAGCCCAAACTGCCAAGCCATGTCTTACCTGGACCGGAATCAAGCTTCCCAGGACCGGTTTCTGGCAATACAGCCGTCTTCAGCCGGGCTTGCTTGAATCCAGTGGCAAAGTTAGCAAGGGACTCAAGTCTGAGCATACCCTGCCAACTTAGGGCGAACAAAGAAAAACCAAAGGGGATGATGGACGGAGCATTGACAATACAAACACTCACCCCCAGTCAACTGATCTGGGTTTAATCCATCACCGTTCTTTAGCTCACTCCGCCACCCCAGTTCACACATGGCCATATATAAATCAGTCTGACCTGTGCCTCATGGGAACAGTCCAGCTCGAACTGTCAAGCCATGTCTTCCCTGCACCGGAATCAAGCTTCCCAGGACCGGTTTCTGGCATTACAGCCGTCTTCAGCCGGGCTTGCTTGAATCCAGTGGCAAAGTAAGCAAGGGACTCACGTCTGAGCATACCCTGCCAACTTAGGGCGAACAATGCATAACCAAAGGGTATGATGGACAGAGCGTTGACAATACAAACACTTACCCCCAGTCAACTGATCTGGGTTTAATCCATCACCGTTCTTTAGCTCACTCTGCCACCCTAGTTCAGACATGTTCATATGCAAATCAGTCTGGCCCTGTGCCTCATGGGAACAGTCCAGCCCGAACTGCCAAGCCATGTGTTCCCTGGACCGGAATCAAGCTTCCCAGGACCAGTTTCTGGCATTACAGCCGTCTTCAGCCGGGCTTGCTTGATTGAATCCAGGGGCAAAGTGAGCAAGGGACTCGCGTCTGAGCATACCCTGCCAACCTAGGACGAACAAAGAAAAACCAAAGGGGATGATGGACGGAGCATTGACAATACAAACACTCACCCCCAGTCAACTGATCTGGGTTTAATACATCACCGTTCTTTAGCTCACTACGCCACCCCAGTTCAGACATGGCCAAATGCAAATCAGTCTGACTCTGTGCCTCATGGGAACAGTCCAGCCCGAACTGCCAAGCCATGTCTTCCCTGGACCGGAATAAAGCTTCCCAGGACTGGTTTCTGGGATTACAGCTGTCTTCAGCCGAGCTTGATTGAATCCAGTGGCAAAGTGAGCAAGGGACTCACGTCTGAGCATGCCCTGCCACCTTAGGGCAAACAAAGAAAAACAAAAGGGGATGATGGACGGAGCGGTGGCAATACATACACTCACCCCCAGTCAACTGATCTGAGGTTAATCCATCACCGTTCTTCAGCTCACTACGCCACCCCAGTTCAGACATGACCATACGCAAATCAGTCTGACCCTGTGCCTCATGGGAACAGTCCAGTCCGAACTGCCAAGCCATGTATTCCCTGGGCCGAATCAAGCTTCCCAGGACGGGTTTCTGGCATTACAGCCGTCTTCAGCCGGGCTTGCTTGAATCCAGTGGCAAAGTGAGCAAGGGACTCACGTCTGAGCATACCCTGCCAAATTAGAGAGAACAAAGAAAAACCAAAGGGTATGATGGACGGAGCGTTGACAATACAAACACTCACCCCCAGTCAACTGATTTGGGGTTAATCCATCACCGTTCTTTAGCTCACTCCAACTCCCCAGTTCAGACATGGCCATACGCAAATCAGTCTGGCCCTGTGCCTCATGGGAACAGTCCAGTCCCAACTGCCAAGCCATGTCCTCCCTGGACCTGAATGAAGCTTCCCAGGACCGGTTTCTGTTAATACAGCCGTCTTCAGCCAGGCTTGCATGAATCCAGTGGCAAAGTGACCAAGGGACTCACGTCTGAGCATCCCCTGCCAACTTAGGGCGAACAAAGAAAAACCAAAGGGGATGATGGACGGAGCGTTGACAATACAAACACTCACCCCCAGTCAACTGATCTGGGTTTAATCCATCACCGTTCCTTAGCTCACTCCGCCACCCCAGTTCATGCATTGCCATATGCAAATCAGTCTGACCCTGTGCCTCATGGGAACAGTCCAGCCCGAACTGCCAAGCCATGTCTTCCCTGGACCGGAATCAAGCTTCCCAGGACTGGTTTCTGGCAATACAGCCTTCTTCAGCCGGGCTTGCTTGAATCCAGTGGCAAAGTGAGCAAGGGACTCACGTCTGAGCATACCCTGCCAACTTAGGGCGAACAAAGAAAAACCAAAGGGGATGATGGACGGAGCGTTGACAATACAAACACTCACCCCCAGTCAACTGATCTGGGTTTAATCCATCACCGTTCTTTAGCTCACTCCGCCACCCCAGTTCAGACATGACCATATGCAAATCAGTCTCCTCTGTGCCTCATGGGAACAGTCCAGCCGTAACTGCCAAGCCAAGTCTTCCCTGGACCGGAATCAAGCTTCCCAGGACCCGTTTCTGCCATTACAGTCGTCTTCAGCCGGGCTTGCTTGAATCCAGTGGCAAAGTGAGCAAGGGACTCACGTCTGAGCATACCCTGCCAACTTAGGGCGAACAATGCATAACCAAAGGGTATGATGGACAGAGCGTTGACAATACAAACACTCACCCCCAGTCAACTGATCTGGGTTTAATCCATCACCGTTCTTTAGCTCACTCTGCCACCCTAGTTCAGACATGTTCATATGCAAATCAGTCTGTCCCTGTGCCTCATGGGAACAGTCGAGCCCTAACTGCCAAGCCATGTCTTCCCTGGACCAGAATCAAGCTTCCCAGGACCGGTTTCTGGCATTACAGCCATCATCAGCCGGGCTTACTTGAATCCAGTGGCAAAGTGAGCAAGGGACTCACATCTGAGCATACCCTGCCAACTTAGGGCGAACAAAGAAAAACCAAAGGGGATGATGGACGGAGTGTTGACAATACAAACACTCACCCCCAGTCAACTGATCTATGTTTAATCCATCACCGTTCTTTAGCTCACTCCGCCACCCCAGTTCAGACATGACCATATGCAAATCAGTCTACCCTGTGCCTCATGGGAACAGTCGAGCCGTAACTGCCAAGCCAAGTCTTCCCTGGACCGGAATCAAGCTTCCAAGGACCGGTTTCTGCCATTACAGCCGTCTTCAGCTGGGCTTGCTTGAATCCAGTGGCAAAGTGAGCAAGGGACTCACGTCTGAGCATACCCTACCAACTTAGGGCAAACAAAGAAAAACCAAAGGGGATGATGGACGGAGCGGTAGCAATACAAACACTCACCCCCAGTCAACTGATTTGGGGTTAATCCATCACCGTTCATTAGCTCACTCCACCTCCCCAGTTCAGACATGACCATACGCAAATCAGTCTGGCCCTGTGCCTCATGGGAACAGTCCAGTGCGAACTGCCAAGCCATGTCCTCCCTGGACCGGAATCAAGCTTCCCAGGACGGGTTTCTGGCAATACAGCCGTCTTCAGCCAGGCTTGCTTGAATCCAGTGGCAAAGTGAGCAAGGGACTCACGTCTGAGCATACCCTGCCAACTTAGGGCGAACAAAGAAAAACCAAAAGGGGATGGTGGAAGGAGCATTGACAATACAAACACTCACCCCAGTCAACTGATCTGGGATTAATCCATCACTGTTCTTTAGCTCACTCCGCCACCCCAGTTCACACATGGCCATATGCAAGTCAGTCTGACCCTGTGCCTCATGGGAACAGTCCAGCCCGAACTGCCAAGCCATGTCTTCCCTGGAACGGAATCAAGCTTCCCAGGACCGGTTTCTGGCATTACAGCCGTCTTCAGCCGAGCTTGCTTGAATCCAGTCGCAAAGTGAGCAAGGGACTCACGTCTGAGCATACCCTGCCAACTTAGGGCGAACAAAGAAAAACCAAAGGGGATGATGGACAGAGCGTTGACAATACAAACACTCACCCCCAGTCAACTGATCTGGGTTTAATCCATCACCGTTCTTTAGCTCACTCCGCCACCCCAGTTCGGACATGGCCATATGCATATCAGTCTGACCCTGTGCCTCATGGGAACAGTCCAGCCCGAAGTGCCAAGTCATGTGCTCTCTGGACCGGAATCAAGCTTCCCAGGACCACTTTCTGGCATTACAGCCGTCTTTAGCCGGGTTTGCTTGAATCCAGTGGCAAAGTGAGCAAGGGACTCACGTCTGAGCATACCCTGCCAACTTACGGTGAACAAAGAAAAACCAAAGGGGATGATGGACGGAGCGTTGACAATACAAACACTCACCACCAGTCAACTGATCTGGGTTTAATCCATCACCGTTCTGTAGCTCACTCCGCCACCCCAGTTCAGACATGGCCATATGCAAATCATTCTGACCCTGTGCCTCATGGGAACAGTCCAGCCCGAAATGCCAAGCCATGTCTTCCCTGAACCGGAATCAAGCTTCCCAGGACCGGTTTCTGGAATTACAGCCATCTTCAGCTGGACTTGCTTGAATCCAGTGGCAAAGTGAGCAAGGGACTCACATCTGAGCATACCCTGCCAACTTAGGGCGAACAAAGAAAAACCAAAGGGGATGATGGACGGAGCGCTGACAATACAAACACTCACACCCAGTCAACTGATCGGGGTTTAATCCATCACCGTTCTTTAGCTCACTCCGCCACCCCAGTTCAGACATGGCCATATGCAAATCAGTCTGACCCTGTGCCTCATGGGAACAGTCCAGCCCGAACTGCCAAGCCATGTCTTCCCTGGAACGGAATCAAGCTTCCCAGGACCGGTTTCTGGCATTACACCGTCTTCAGGCGGGCTTGCTTGAATCCAGTGGCGAAGTGAGCAAGGGACTCACGTCTGAGCATACCCTGCCAACTAAGTGCCAACAAAGAAAAACCAAAGGGGATGGTGGAAGGAGCATTGACAATACAAACACTCACCCCAGTCAACTGATCTGGGATTAATCCATCACTGTTCTTTAGCTCACTCCGCCACCCCAGTTCACACATGGCCATATGCAAGTCAGTCTGACCCTGTGCCTCATGGGAACAGTCCAGCCCGAACTGCCAAGCCATGTCTTCCCTGGAACGGAATCAAGCTTCCCAGGACCGGTTTCTGGCATTACAGCCGTCTTCAGCCGAGCTTGCTTGAATCCAGTCGCAAAGTGAGCAAGGGACTCACGTCTGAGCATACCCTGCCAACTTAGGGCGAACAAAGAAAAACCAAAGGGGATGATGGACAGAGCGTTGACAATACAAACACTCACCCCCAGTCAACTGATCTGGGTTTAATCCATCACCGTTCTTTAGCTCACTCTGCCACCCCAGTTCGGACATGGCCATATGCATATCAGTCTGACCCTGTGCCTCATGGGAACAGTCCAGCCCGAACTGCCAAGTCATGTGCTCTCTGGACCGGAATCAAGCTTCCCAGGACCACTTTCTGGCATTACAGCCGTCTTTAGCCGGGTTTGCTTGAATCCAGTGGCAAAGTGAGCAAGGGACTCACGTCTGAGCATACCCTGCCAACTTACGGTGAACAAAGAAAAACCAAAGGGGATGATGGACGGAGCGTTGACAATACAAACACTCACCACCAGTCAACTGATCTGGGTTTAATCCATCACCGTTCTGTAGCTCACTCCGCCACCCCAGTTCAGACATGGCCATATGCAAATCATTCTGACCCTGTGCCTCATGGGAACAGTCCAGCCCGAAATGCCAAGCCATGTCTTCCCTGAACCGGAATCAAGCTTCCCAGGACCGGTTTCTGGAATTACAGCCATCTTCAGCTGGACTTGCTTGAATCCAGTGGCAAAGTGAGCAAGGGACTCACATCTGAGCATACCCTGCCAACTTAGGGCGAACAAAGAAAAACCAAAGGGGATGATGGACGGAGCGCTGACAATACAAACACTCACACCCAGTCAACTGATCGGGGTTTAATCCATCACCGTTCTTTAGCTCACTCCGCCACCCCAGTTCAGACATGGCCATATGCAAATCAGTCTGACCCTGTGCCTCATGGGAACAGTCCAGCCCGAACTGCCAAGCCATGTCTTCCCTGGAACGGAATCAAGCTTCCCAGGACCGGTTTCTGGCATTACACCGTCTTCAGGCGGGCTTGCTTGAATCCAGTGGCGAAGTGAGCAAGGGACTCACGTCTGAGCATACCCTGCCAACTAAGTGCCAACAAAGAAAAACCAAAGGGGATGATGGATGGAGCGTTGGCAATACATACACTCACCCCCAGTCAACTGATCTGGGGTTAATCCATCACCGTTCTTTAGCTCACTCCGCCTCCCCAGTTCAGACATGGCCATACGCAAATCAGTCTGGCCCTGTGCCTCATGGGAACAGTCCAGTCCGAACTGGCAAGCCATGTCTTCCCTGGACCGAATCAAGCTTCCCAGGACCGGTTTCTGGCATTACAGCCGTCTTCAGCCGGGCTTGCTTGAATCCAGTGGCAAAGTGAGCAGGGGACTCACGTCTGAGCATACCCTGCCAACTTAGGGCGAACAAAGAAAAACCAAAGGGGATGATGGATGGAGCGTTGACAATACAAACACTCACCCCCAGTCAACTGATCTGAGTTTATTCCATCAACCTTCTTTAGCTCACTCCGCCACCCCAGTTCAGACATTGCCATATGCAAATCAGTCTGACCCTGTGCCTCATGGGAATAGTCCAGCCCGAACTGCCAAGCCATGTCTTACCTGGACCGGAATTAAGCTTCCCAGGACCGGTTTCTGGCAATACAGCCGTCTTCAGCCGGGCTTGCTTGAATCCAGTGGCAAAGTGAGCAGGGGACTCACGTCTGAGCATACCCTGCCAACTTAGGCCGAACAAAGAAAAACCAAAGGGGATGATGGACGGAGCGTTGACAATACAAACACTCACCGCCAGTCAACTGATCTGGGTTTATTCCATCACCCTTCTTTAGCTCA
This sequence comes from Lissotriton vulgaris, assembly GCF_964263255.1. Taxonomy (NCBI): domain Eukaryota; kingdom Metazoa; phylum Chordata; class Amphibia; order Caudata; family Salamandridae; genus Lissotriton; species Lissotriton vulgaris. Next base: position 324,333 of record NW_028244612.1, read on the forward strand.
CTCCTCCACCCCAGTTCAGACATTGCCATATGCAAATCAGTCTGACCCTGTGCCTCATGGGAACAGTCCAGCCCGAACTGCCAAGCCATGTCTTCCCTGGACCGGAATCAAGCTTCCCCGGACCGGTTTCTGGCAATACAGCCATCTTCAGCCAGGCTTGCTTTAATCCAGTGGCAAAGTGAGCAAGGGACTCACGTCTGAGCATACCCTGCCAACTTAGGGCGAACAAAGAAAAACCAAAGGGGATGAAGGACGGAGTGTTGACAATACAAACACTCACCCCCAGTCAACTGATCTGGGTTTAATCCATCACCGTTCTTAACTCACTCCGCCACCCCAGTTCAGACATGACCATATGCAAATCAATCTGACCCTGTGCCTCATGGGAACAGTCCAGCCTGAACTGCCAAGCCAAGTCTTCCCTGGACTGGAATCAAGCTTCCCAGGACCGGTTTCTGCCATTACAGTCGTCTTTAGCTGGGCTTGCTTGAATCCAGTGGCAAAGTGAGCAAGGGACTCACGTCTGAGCATACCCTGCCAACTAAGTGCCAATACAGAAAAATAAAGGGGATGATGGATGGAGCGTTGGCAATACATACACTCAGCCCCAGTCAACTGATCTGGGGTTAATCAATCACCGTTCTTTAGCTCACTCCGCCTCCCCAGTTCAGACATGGCCATACGCAAATCAGTCTGTCCCTGTGCCTCATGGGAACAGCACAGTCCGAACTGCCAAGCCATGTCTTCCCTGGACTGAATCAAGCTTCCCAGGACCGGTTTCTGGCATTACAGCCGTCTTCAGCCGGGCTTGCTTGAATCCAGTGGCAAAGTGAGCAGGGGACTCACGTCTGAGCATACCCTGCCAACTAAGTGCCAACACAGAAAAACCAAAGGGGATGATGGATGGAGCGTTGGCAATACATACACTCACCCCCAGTCAACTGATCTGGGGTTAATCCATCACCGTTCTTTAGCTCACTCCGCCTCCCCAGTTCAGACATGGCCATACGCAAATCAGTCTGGCCCTGTGCCTCATGGGAACAGTCCAGTCCGAACTGCCAAGCCATGTCTTCCCTGGACCGAATCAAGCTTCCCAGGACCGGTTTCTGGCATTACAGCTGTCTTCAGCCGGGCTTGCTTGAATCCAGTGGCAAAGTGAGCAGGGGACTCACGTCTGAGCATACCCTGCCAACTTAGGGCGAACAAAGAAAAACCAAAGGGGATGATGGACGGAGCGTTGAAAATACAAACACTCACCCCCTGTCAACTGATCTGAGTTTATTCCTTCACCCTTCTTTAGCTCACTCCGCCACCCCAGTTCAGACATTGCCATATGCAAATCAGTCTGACCCTGTGCCTCATGGGAACAGTCCAGCCCAAACTGCCAAGCCATGTCTTACCTGGACCGGAATCAAGCTTCCCAGGACCGGTTTCTGGCAATACAGCCGTCTTCAGCCGGGCTTGCTTGAATCCAGTGGCAAAGTGAGCAGGGGACTCATGTCTGAGCATACCCTGCCAACTTAGGGCGAACAAATTAAAACCAAAGCGGATGATGGACGGAGCGTTGACAATACAAACACTCACCCCCAGTCAACTGATCTGAGTTTATTCCATCACCCTTCTTTAGCTCACTCCGCCACCCCAGTTCAGACATTGCCATATGCAAATCAGTCTGACCCTGTGCCTCATTGGAACAGTCCAGCCCAAACTGCCAAGCCATGTCTTACCTGGACCGGAATCAAGCTTCCCAGGACCGGTTTCTGGCAATACAGCCGTCTTCAGCCGGGCTTGCTTGAATCCAGTGGCAAAGTTAGCAAGGGACTCAAGTCTGAGCATACCCTGCCAACTTAGGGCGAACAAAGAAAAACCAAAGGGGATGATGGACGGAGCATTGACAATACAAACACTCACCCCCAGTCAACTGATCTGGGTTTAATCCATCACCGTTCTTTAGCTCACTCCGCCACCCCAGTTCAGACATGGCCATATGCAAATCAGTCTGACCCTGTGCCTCATGGGAACAGTCGAGCCCGAACTGCCAAGCCATGTCTTCCCTGGACCGAAATCAAGCTTCCCAGGACCGGTTTCTGGCATTACAGCCGTCTTCAGCCGGGCTTACTTGAATCCAGTGGCAAAGTGAGCAAGGGACTCACGTCTGAGCATACCCTGCCAACTTAGGGCGAACAAAGAAAAACCAAAGGGGATGAAGGACGGAGTGTTGACAATACAAACACTCCCCCCCAGTCAACTAATCTGGGTTTAATCCATCACCGTTCTTAACTCACTCCGCCACCCCAGTTCAGACATGACCATATGCAAATCAATCTGATCCTGTGCCTCATGGGAACAGTCCAGCCCGAACTGCCAAGCCAAGCCTTCCCTGGACCGGAATCAAGCTTCCCAGGACCGGTTTCTGCCATTACAGTCGTCTTCAGCTGGGCTTGCTTGAATCCAGTGGCAAAGTGAGCAAGGGACTCACGTCTGAGCATACCCTGCCAACTAAGTGCCAACACAGAAAAACCAAAGGGGATGATGGATGGAGCGTTGGCAATACATACACTCACCCCCAGTCAACTGATCTGGGGTTAATCCATCACCGTTCTTTAGCTCACTCTGCCTCCCCAGTTCAGACATGGCCATACGCAAATCAGTCTGGCCCTGTGCCTCATGGGAACAGTCCAGTCCGAACTGCCAAGCCATGTCTTCCCTGGACCGAATCAAGCTTCCCAGGACGGGTTTCTGGCATTACAGCCGTCTTCAGCCGGGCTTGCTTGAATCCAGTGTCAAAGTCAGCAGGGGACTCACGTCTGAGCATACCCTGCCAACTTAGGCCGAACAAAGAAAAACCAAAAGAGATGATGGACAGAGCGTTGACAATACAAACACTCACCGCCAGTCAACTGATCTGGGTTTAATCCATCACCCTTCTTTAGCTTACTCCGCCACCCCAGTTCAGACATTGCCATATGCAAATCAGTCTGACCCTGTGCCTCATGGGAACAGTCCAGCCCGAACTGCTAAGCTATGTCTTCCCTGGACCGGAATCAAGCTTTCCCGGACCGGTTTCTGGCAATACAGCCATCTTCAGCCAGGCTTGCTTGAATCCAGTGGCAAAGTGAGCAAGGGACTCACGTCTGAGCATACCCTGCCAACTTAGGGCGAACAAAGAAAAACCAAAGGGGATGAAGGACGGAGTGTTGACAATACAAACACTCACCCCCAGTCAACTGATCTGGGTTTAATCCATCACCGTTCTTAACTCACTCCGCCACCCCAGTTCAGACATGACCATATGCAAATCAATCTGACCCTGTGCCTCATGGGAACAGTCCAGCCCGAACTGCCAAGCCAAGCCTTCCCTGGACCGGAATTAAGCTTCCCAGGACCGGTTTCTGCCATTACAGTCATCTTCAGCTGGGCTTGCTTGAATCCAGTGGCAAAGTGAGCAAGGGACTCACGTCTGAGCATACCCTGTCAACTAAGTGCCAACACAGAAAAACCAAAGGGGATGATGGATGGAGCGTTGGCAATACATACACTCACCCCCAGTCAACTGATCTGGGGTTAATCCATCACCGTTCTTTAGCTCACTCTGCCACCCCAGTTCAGTCATGGCCATACGCAAATCAGTCTGGCCCTGTGCCTCATGGGAACAGTGCAGCCCGAACTGCCAAGCCATGTCTTCCCTGGACCGGAATCAAGCTTCCCTGGACCGGTTTCTGGCATTACAGCCGTCTTCAGCCGGGCTTACTTGAATCCAGTGGCAAAGTGAGCAAGGGACTCACGTCTGAGCATACCCTGCCAACTTAGGGCGAACAAAGAAAAAGCAAAGGGGATGATGGACGGAGTGTTGACAATACAAACACTCACCCCCAGTCAACTGATCTGGGTTTGAACCATCACCGTTCTTTAGCTCACTCCGCCACCCCAGTTCAGACATGACCATATGCAAATCAGTCGGACCCTGTGCCTCATGGGAACAGTCCAGCCCGAACTCCCAAGCCATGTCTTCCCTGGACCGGAATCAAGCTTTCCAGGACCGGTTTCTGGCATTACAGCCGTCTTCAGCCGGGATTGCTTGAATCCAGTGGCAAAGTGAGCAAGGGACTTACGTCTGAGCATACCCTGCCAACTTAGCGCGAACAAAAAAATACCAAAGGGGATGATGGACGGAGCGTTGACAATACAAACACTCACCCCCAGTCAACTGATCTCGGTTTAATCCATCACCGTTCTTTAGCTCACTCCGCCACCCCAGTTCAGACATGGCCTTATGCAAATCAGTCTGACCCTGTGCCTCATGGGAACAGTCCAGCCCGAACTGCCAAGCCATATCTTCCCTGGACCGGAATCAAGCTTCCCAGGACCGGGTTCTTGCATTACAGCCGTCTTCATCGGGGCTTGCTTGAATCCAGTGGCAAAGTGAGCAAGGGACTCACGTCTGAGCATACCCTGCCAACTTAGGGCGAACAGAGGAAACCAAAGGGGATGATGGACGGAGCGTTGACAATGCAAACACTCACCCCCAGTCAACTGATCTGGGTTTAATCCATCACCGTTCTTTAGCTCACTCCGCCACCCCAGTTCAGACATGGCCATATGCAAATAAGTCTGACCCTGTGCCTCATGGAAACAGTCCAGCCCGAACTGCCAAGACATGTCTTCGCTGGACTGGAATCAAGCTTTCCAGGACCGGTTTCTGGCATTACAGCCGTCTTCATCTGGGCTTGCTTGAATCCAGTGGCAAAGTGAGCAAGGGACTCACGTCTGAGCATACCCTGCCAACTTAGGGCGAACAAAGAAAAACCAAAGGGGATGATTTACGGAGCGTTGACAATTCAAACACTCACCCCCAGTCAACTGATCTGGGTTTAATCCATCACCGTTCTTTAGCTCACTCCACCACCCCAGTTCAGACATGGCCATATGCAAATCAGTCTGACCCTGTGCCTCATGGAAACAGTCCAGCCCGAACTGCCAAGCCATGTCTTCGCTGGACCGGAATCAAGCTTCCCAGGACTGGTTTCTGGCATTACAGCCGTCTTCATCCGGGCTTGCTTGAATCCAGTGGCAAAGTGAGCAAGGGACTCACGTCTGAGCATACTCTGTCAACTTAGGGCGAACAAATAAAAACCAACGGGGATGATGGTCGGAGCATTGACAATACAAACATTCACCCCCAGTCAACTGAACTGGGTTTATTCCATCCCCGTTCCTTAGCTCACTCCGCCACCCCAGTTCAGACATGGCCATATGCAAATCGGTCTGACCCTGTGCCTCAGGGGAACAGTCCAGTCCGAACTGCCAAGCCATGTCTTCCCTGGACCGGAATCAAGCTTCCCAGGACCAGTTTCTGGCATTACAGCCATCTTCATCCGTGCTTGCTTGAATCCAGTGGCAAAGTGAGCAAGGGACTCACATCTGAGCATACCCTGTCAACTTAGGGCGAACAAATAAAAACCAACGGGGATGATGGTCGGAGCGTTGACAATACAAACACTCACCCCCAGTCAACTGATCTCGGTTTAAACCATCACTGTTCTTTAGCTCACTCCGCCACCCCAGTTCAGACATGGCCATATGCAAATCAGTCTGACCATGTGCCTCATGGGAACAGTCCAGCCCGAACTGCCAAGCCATGTCTTCACTGGACCGGAATCATGCTTCCCAGGACCGGTTTCTGGCATTACAGCCGTCTTCATCCGGGCTTGCTTGAATCCAGTGGCAAAGTGAGCAAGGGACTCACGTCTGAGCATACCCTGCCAACTTAGGGCGAACAGAGAAAAACCAAAGGGGATGATGGACGGAGCGTTGACAATGCAAACACTCACCCCCAGTCAACTGATCTGGGTTTAATCCATCACCGTTCTTTAGCTCACTCCGCCACCCCAGTTCAGACATGGCCATATGCAAATCAGTCTGACCCTGTGCCTCATGGAAACAGTCCAGCCCGAACTGCAAAGACATGTCTTCGCTGGACCGGAATCAAGCTTCCCAGGACCTGTTTCTGGCATTACAGCTGTCTTCATCTGGGCTTGCTTGAATCCAGTGGCAAAGTGAGCAAGGGACTCAAGTCTGTGCATACCCTGCCAACTTAGGGCGAACAAAGAAAAACCAAAGGGAATGATGGACGGAGCGTTGACAATTCAAACACTCACCCCCAGTCAACTGACCTGGGTTTAATCCATCGCCGTTCTTTAGCTCACTCCACCACCCCAGTTCAGACATGGCCATATTCAAATCAGTCTGACCCTGTGCCTCATGGAAACATTCCAGCCCGAACTGCCAAGCCATGTCTTCGCTGGACCGGAATCAAGCTTCCCAGGACCGGTTTCTGGCATTACAGCCGTCTTCATCCGGGCTTGTTTGAATCCAGTGGCAAAGTGAGCAAGGGACTCACGTCTGAGCATACCCTGCCAACTTCGGGCGAACAAAGAAAAACCAAAGGAGATGATGGACGGAGAGTTGACAATACAAACACTAACCCCCAGTCAACTGATCTGGGTTTAATCCATCACCGTTCTTTAGCTCACTCCGCCACCCCAGTTCAGACATGGCCATATGCACATCAGTCTGACCCTGTGCCTCATGGGAACTGTCTAGCCCGAACTGCCAAGCCATGTCTTCCCTGGACCAGAATCAAGCTTCCCAGCACCGGTTTCTGGCATTACAGCCATCTTCAGCCGGGCTTGGTTGAATCCAGTGGCAAAGTGAGCAAGGGACTCACATCTGAGCATACCCTGTCAACTTAGGGCGAACAAAGAAAAACCAACGGGGATGATGGTCGGAGCGTTGACAATACAAACACTCACCCCCAGTCAACTGAACTGGGTTTAATCCATCCCCGTTCTTTAGCTCACTCCGCCACCCCAGTTCAGACATGGCCATATGCAAATCGGTCTGACCCTGTGCCTCAGGGGAACAGTCCAGTCCGAACTGCCAAGCCATGTCTTCCCTGGACCGGAATCAAGCTTCCCAGGACCAGTTTCTGGCATTACAGCCGTCTTCATCCGTGCTTGCTTGAATCCAGTGGCAAAGTGAGCAAGGGACTAACATCTGAGCATACCGTGCCAACTATTTTTATTGCTTTGTTCTCCCTAAATTGGCCGGGTATGCTCAGACGTGAGTCCCTTGCTCACTTGGCCACTGGGTTCAAGATAGCCTGGCTGATGAGGATTATGAATCCAAAACCGGTCCCAGGATGCTTGCTTTCGGTCCAGGGAAGACATGGCTGGACAGTTTGGGCTGGACCGTTCCCATGAGGCACAGGGTCAGACTGATTTGCATATGGCCATGTCTGAACTGGGGTGGCTGAGTGAGCTAAAGAATGGTGATGGATTAAACCCAGATCAGTTGACTGGGGGTGAGTGTTTGATTTGCTAAAACTCCCCATCCATCATCCCTTTTGTATTGCTTTGTTCGCCCTAAGTTGGCAGGGTATGCTCAGACGTGAGCCCCCTGCTCACTTGGCCACTGGATTCCAGATAGCCTGGCTGATGAGGATTATGAATCCGAAACCGGTCCCAGGATGCTTGTTTCCGACTAAGGGAAGACATGGCTGGCAGTTCGGGCTGGACTTTTCCCATAAGGCACAGGGTCAGACTGATTTGCATATGGCCATGTCTGAACTGGGGTGGCTGAGTGAGCTAAAGAATGGTGATCAGTTGGGGGTGAGTGTTTGATTTGCTCAAACGCTTCATCTATCATCCCCTTTTGTATCGCGTTCTCTTTTTTATGAACTTTTTATTTTGAAAGCAATGTATTATCAAACTTGGTTCTGAGCTTCTGCAATTATTTGCGTAAAATTGCAGAGCATTGTGGGAGCAGTATACATAGCCCCATAGTGCTAAACTTTGGAACTGTGTGTACACTTTTTTTACTACAGAAACTGTCAGTAGTGCAGTCTGAGTTTACAACATTTATTTGGAAGAGTCAGTCTAACTAATAATAATGACTGCATCAATGTTGTAGAAGTTTGAAAGTCTTTAACATATGGACACAAATATTAACTCGGCAGTAGACATTTCTGATAAGCATACGTGGGTCAGGCGTGTTTCAGAGCTGCACGCTTTTGTATACTGGAGCCACTGACAGTTGTGCACTCAGAGGTTACAACATTTACTTAGAGTGTGCGCCTGAGTAATAAATGCATTCAAATAATGAACCATAAATACAGGTTTGAACAGTATTAAAATATAGGCAAATATATTACGTTAACTACAGACAGTGCCCTTCTCTGGCCCATAATGTGGTACTGCTAACTGCCAGCCATAGGGTTTGTGCTGCTGGGAGTTGGGCCTACTTGTGCCAAGGACACAATACACATGAAAACTTGTTGCCCTTGACCTCAAACAATATGTGCTGTGCATCGGGCTATAGGAATTACACATTGTTGATGGTGTATAGTCAGATTTCAAATATAGTGCACACAACTCAGAAAAGATTCTTACCATAAAGTTTTCTGTATTAGTTGATGAAGCTTTTTGGTTGCAGACACCACAATACTTTTCAATAGACTGTAAATGTAAAAGAGGTGTATATTAGGGAATCATAATGCTAACCATTGAAAAGGTAGTTTGCTAAATAAATGTTATCCTTCAAACCCTCTTTGGTATTCATAAGTATTTTAAAGAAGTTGCATCAAGCAAAAAAACTGTGGCAAACGGGCAGATTCTCTGAATCTTTCTATTTGTGACCGGTATTTTTGCATTTGGGATGCATCATCCCAAATGCAAAAAATCGCAATTAAGGAATCTCTACATTGAGATTCCTTAAATTGCGATTGCATTTAATCAGCCACGGTTCGTGCAGGGCGTTACGCCGGGCGGTGACGTCAGGCAGAGGAGGGGCAGGGTGGGGGGTAAAGCCCTGCACGAGCCATGGCTGCTGACGTCACCACCCGGCGTAACGTCCTGAATGAGCAGTGGCTGCCAATTACATTTGTTTAGACTTACAAGTATTCGAAAACGAATACAGGCTTGGGAGTGTCACGTGACGCTGTAATAAATATTAAAACTAATGGGAGAATTATGAGGGAGCAAATACGATGAACCAGAAAAATAAGGCGTGGGAGTGCTCCATAAGACAGAAGGAAATTTTAGAATCAACAAAGGAAGATCAATATTAATAGAGACCTGGGACCAGGGACGGGCTGGGAACCAAAACCAGCCCTGCAAAGTGCTCGGCCGCCCCCCCATCCCCTCCCGGGAGGAGGAGGAGAGTTGGGGTGCGACCGAGCTCTTTGGTGGGGCCAGTTTTTGGCCGATTTTGTTACAGGCCCTGCAACAAAATCAGCCCCCAGGGGCCCAAAACCGGCCTCTACTCTTGCGGCATATCGGGGGGTTGCCTGTGCCCGCAACGGCCAGTCCGTGCCTGCCTCAGACGGCCTCGTGATGCAGAAAAAAAATATCATGATGGACGCATAATTAATAACAATAGAGGCCTAAGCACGTGGTGTAGTACAGAAATATGACACAGAAATGTATAGACGCATAATTTATAAAATTTGAGGTGTATAGGACCTCGTGACGCAGATAGAAACTTTTATGCTATGTGCATACCATTTTAAACCATTAAGGGGTAGGAGAGCCATATGATGGAGAAAAAGATTGCATCATGCATATACAATTTACAGCGGAGTCTAATGTTGTGACGGTTTCTTTTACCTTTGCTTCTGTTGTATTTTGTCATGTCTTCAAAGGCTGCAATTTCGCTGGGTCTGGAGTTTTTTGGGTGCGGGCGCCGCCGCCTCCACGCCTATGGTATTGTGGCTGGGCGGCAGCAGTAGTGACACCACGTCGAGTGTCAGGAGTTCTCCTCCACTCGAGCTGTGAGTTTGTAGTAAAATCGATGACGACACTCTGTCTGTCACAGCAGCACAGGCAGGCAAAAGAGAGCATGCTCACGTCAGTATTATATGGGAACTGCGGGGGCTGAGCAAACCAACCCCAGGAGTATCATTGGTAGCGTTTTCGCGTTCTTTAAGAATGATGGCTCTGGGGGACATCACATTGGCTAATGTATTGGTTTCCAGGCTTAGTAATAGCACGCATGCTAGGTGGTGGCATGTGGGGAGTGTGGGCGGCCGTGGACCGGGCATGTGCAAGTGTGAGTGTGTGCACCAAAAATTAACAACAGAGAGAGATGGGGCGGTGTTATCATGTGTGCAGAGGCAGGCCCAGAATCGGATCTCCAATGAGTGACTACTTCTAATCATTCTCCTTAGCGCGCCCTGTGCTGTGGTTTGTCACTGAGAGGATGATCGCACCATACATGCACTGCTAATGATAGTCAGCGTGTACCCGCACATACAGTACGAATATGGTTTGACGTTACGCGTGGCATCAAGGTTAAGTGTGGCGTCATGAACAGCGGCCTGTACGCGAAAGGCGCCAATGTTTCTACATGGTTAAAAACATATATTTATATATTTCATGTAATTCAATTCAATTCAAAAATCTTTATTCGATTGTAAATTTTACAATCATAAAAGTACAATTCATAAGTACAAATTTAAAAACATTCCAAACAATTAATTTCATATGGCAAGTAATAAACACAGTATACAGTACAAAGAAAAAAGATGGTACATCGGGCACTATGAGCATGAGCAGTATTTGGTTAAAAACATAAATAACTATATTGTTTAAAAAGCACCTAAAACATTCACAGCAAGATTATCCATCCATACTCTTCCTAAAACAGATGGCTTTTTTAAAAAAGTTACAGACAAATAGAGTGCAGTCGCTATTCAGTAGTTGTAGGTAGTAAAGTGCAGGTTTGATTTGTACAAAATTCAATTTTTTAAGACACGGTTTAAGATATAGTTTCCGTGGGGAAGAATAATAGGGGCAGATAAAAAGAAAGTGCCCAGATCTTGAGGAGACTTTCCGTCGCAGCCACAAGCTGGCAACACTTCACCCCGTTGAGCCCCACTTGGCACCACCAGTAGAAGATGATATAGATCAAAACGGAACCTTATTAGCAAAAATCGTTCATAGCTGGTCATAGGCCATGTCAGGTAAGGTTCCATTTGTGGACAGGTTTTGAGTAGTAAGTGTTTCCTAACACTGTCCTTCTGTATCTCGACCTCTTCTCTGTCAGTACATCTTAACAATAATATAGCATTTTTTACCGAGGTAACATCGGATTTTGTAATCAAATTGGGAGCATAAAACAAGGCAGGGCGGCCAATTGCCGTCAAGCAGTCCTTTATGTACTTCACCCACGGGACTTTGAACCTCCCATCTAGCAGTAAGGCTTCTTTCAGTATGGCATGTGTGAGTGGAATGTCAGTATTTAGCCAACAATTCAACCAACACAAAACCGGGTTTACTGCTATTCTATCGCCTAAATAGGGGACCCCCAACTCCTCATGTACAGAGTAGTTCCCAATACCCCTTGGAAGCCTCAGTATCTTTTTCAAGGCAACATTTTCTGTGACCTCTAGGTCTTTTATCTTACGGTAGCCCCAGAGCTCGCTACCATAGCAGGCGACAGCAACACTTTTTGCCTGATATAATTTGAGCAATGCGGCCGTAGGGCAGTTGCCGATTTTTTTTGCAAAGCCAAGAATGGCCGCATTTACACGTGTTGTTTCGCCCTTCTTTTTGGAGATAGCGGGGCCCCACGATAATTTATTATCTAAGAGGACCCCAAGATATGAGAAAGAGTTAGTTGAAGGGATTTTCTCCCCATTTATGCTAAAGGAGTCAGTTTTCCGGATACCCTTTCCTGTTTTCATGACATAGGATTTGGAATTATTTATACTTAGGCCACGTGACTCCATAAATTTAATGAAGGAATGTAATAATTTCTGTAGACCGATTGCTGTTCTAGATATAAGAACAGCATCGTCTGCATAAAGTAACACAGGCACCCCTTTGCGCTCAACAAGGGGGTAATCTGCTTCAGTGTTTAAAAGAAATTCCTCCAGTTCGTTAATATACAGGTTAAAGAGAAATGGGGCCAGAATACAGCCTTGTCGAACTCCCCGGTTTATTCTGAATTTGTCCGTTACTTTAAGATCTTGAGTGTAACGGACGTTAGCTCTTGTATCAGAGTGCAAATCGGCTAGGAAGTTGACAAGGTTCCTCTCTACACCCATTCCCAACAGAGTAGCCCATAGTAAACTTCTGTCCACGCAGTCAAAAGCGGACGACAGGTCCATAATTGCCATGTAGACAGTTCCTTGTCTAGCCAGGGTATATTTACTTAAGATCAAATATAGGTTCAGGCACTGTGTAATGGTCGAGTGGCCGGGTCTGAACCCATATTGTATAGGTGATAGAATGTTGTTATCTTTAGCCCATGTGGATAGCCTGTTAAGAATTATCCCCCCTACCACTTTAGCTACTGAATTTATTAAAGAAATCGGCCTGTAACATAATGGACTGCTGCGATCGCCCTTTTTAAAAACGGGGACTATAGTCGATAGACCCCACGTATTTGGGCACCCCGTTATCACCGCTGCGTTTATTACAGCCGTGAGAACAGGAGCCCAAAAGGGGGTATTAGACTTGAACAGGTCCGGTGGTAGTCCATCCGGGCCCGGGGCCTTGTTGCTAGTTAGACCCTGTATCCCCCTTGCAACCTCATTAGCTGTAAAGCATAATGGGTTCACAGATGGTCTTAAAAAAGCACTTTCTGCCCAATGCTCATTACTCTTAAAAATTGTACTGAAGTGGGTCACCCACTCCCCCTCTGAAATATTTGTACCAAGAGCTGTGTCGTTAGGGTTATCAAACAAAGGTTTGTTGATAATTTGCCAAAACTTGCTGCTGTTCCCCAGCACTGAAGGATCAAGGAGGGATTCTATGATGTTAACCTTTATTTCCTTTTTCCTAGCGGCTAATGCCTTCCTATAGGCTAGGCGAAGTTTTTTTATCAAATCAGAATCTCTAGGTTTAATTTTTAGGGCGTTTTTCAGATCCCTACTTGCCTTAGAGCAGTTATGGTCAAACCATTTAGAATTTTCTCCACTTTGCCCCTTTGCTGGAGCTGTTAGCATGGAACCAATTTTAGAGACCAGCCCAGCAAACCCGGACAAAATGTTCGTGGGGGATGAGTCGAAAGATGAACATGCAGACAGCTCCTCTTCACAAGCACTGTTTATTTTGGAGTATAAGGTGTCTTGGTTTATCATTGTCCATTTAATGCGGCGTCTACCATTTATACAACTCAACGTGCCTCGGTCATTTCGAGACAGTCGTTTTGTGAATAGAGACCCGCCCATACTAATGGCTAGGGGGTTATGATCACTATAAACGCTGGAAAGGATAGTAAAGTGCGAGACCCCTTGTACAAGATCTGAAGATACTAATATATGATCAATAAAGGATCCCTGCCCATGTCCTTTGAAGGTTGGAGTGTCAACAATTTTGTATCAGGAACCAAAGACATAGCTACAGTCAAATTATTATCATCCACTAAGTCATTTAAGTTCTTGCCTCCCCTAGTATGAGAAAAATGGAAACCTTCAACACTATTACATCCCAAAAAGCCCATTGGGGTAGAGCCTGGATTACCACATGGGTGAACATTAAAATCCCCTACTATCAACAGGTGCCGTGATACAGTGTATACATTTTTACTCAGTAATTCGGCTAGGGATGCAATGTTACAATCACCATTACTGCTATTAGCATTATAAAAGTTAACCAAGGTCAAAACATTCTTGCCATTTTTTAAGTCTAGCATCTGGATATTCAAGTTATCATTGTGACAGTTGCTTATTTTGCAGAGCAAGCCCAAGTTAATAAAGGTGGCCAGGCCACCCTTTGCTCTGCCCCTAGTCGAGGCAACCGCTGGGATAATAAAGCTTAAGAAACCTTCAATATGAACATTTTTATCCTCCAGCCAGGTCTCTTGAAGACACACAATACTAAATTTTTTGATAAATGATAACCAGACTGGGTCACGTAACTTATCGGCCAGGCCAGCTATATTCCACGAAATTAAGCTCACACAATCATCAGATATTGGGCATATAAAAGTTTCTCTGATAAATGGAGCGGATGTTGGGATAGGTATCTCTAAATTTGTGTCCCCCGAGTCCACAATGCTTGCTACAACCGGTTCAGGATGCTCTAAAATAGGATCAGAAAACCCATGCAAGGCAAAGAAGTTGTCAGTTTTAGGTGGAGAGTCCAAAGTTAACAGTGACAAGCTGGGTTGGTTTTTGTGGCATCCTAACATACATACACCCTTATCAACATCACTTTCAGAGTCGCTACTTTCTGGCCTCATTGCGGGTAAAGGCAGTAAGGACACCTCATTATTCCCTGGAGACACTGTGGATAATGCAACAAGGGAACTACTAATCTTGTCAGCATATGTTACAACAGTATGTGTTTCTGGTTCATAGCAACAAAAACCCTTCTCTTCATGTGGCCTTAAAATGCATGAGACGTTTTCACCCCCCCCCCATACCCTCAAGACACATCAAGGGTGTTTTCTTCCAATACCTATTGCGGGCATCCCCGAGGGGGCAAATGATCCAATATCTCAATGGTTGTTTAGGGGGGGACGGACTGGCCTCGAGAGTCAATCTGAAAAAACAAACAACGGAAATGAGTGTTCCGTTGTGGGCTCCTCGATACATTCAGGGAAAACGGGAAGTGGCAGACGAGTTGTATATACCGCTCGCGGTATCCAAATGTGTCCGTAGTTCAAAAGGATCTGTTTTCCTGAGGCTTTGCGTCTTTCTCCTCCGAGCTGGGCCGCGGTCAGTAGGAAACGCGATACCAGTGGATCGGAACCGCCTCACTTTTAGTCCGGACTACTTCCGGGTTTGAACAGAGGGAATCATGGGATTTGTAGTTGATGGAGGAGCTGGAATGGAACTTCCGGGTTCTATTCAATGGATCTTTTGACAATGTTGGTTGCGCATTGAGATATTGGATCATTTGCCCCCTCGGGGATGCCCGCAATAGGTATTGGAAGAAAACACCCTTCAGTGAGTACCATAGACTCTTGCGCATTTTTGAAAACGAGGTTTCTTCTGATTGATGCTGATACATATTATTCAACTTCTTTTCAGTTCATCTTTATGCCTAAGTCGCAGTAACATTGTAGACAGGTAATATACTGAGTGTGTATGGATGCGAAGTGAAAGTTTGAGAGTCTTTCTTTCGTTTCCACTGACAGAATGTTTTATTTATTGTTTTCCACAGATTTATTTTGTGTGGTCCTGAAGAGAATCCTATTGAACAATTTAGGATTCGAAACGCGTCGACCGATTGAGGTGTTAGTTGTCAGTTGGCGCCACTGTAGTGGCTGTTTGGCAAGGTTGTGGCCAAATGTTGAAAAACAAGTTGAAATTGTAAAACTTTATTTAAAACCGATTATCTCGCTGTTTGGTAAAGAGAAATATGCATTAAGTTGGTCTTTCAATTGTTTTGTTTCTAAATAGGCTAAACTTAATATAGGACAAAGAATGATTATTTTTTCTTGATAAACAGTTTGAAATAACGCCAACAACTTCCACCGCCCCCACTTTGTCATGTACTATTCAGTGTTCACTGGTGTTTAGTGTTTGTTGTGTGTCTAGTGTCTAAATGTTGTCCAATATGTTTTATTGACCTATCCCTCGCCCATTAACTTGTTTCTCCTCCAATTCATTGTATATTGTTGTATATAGCTAATGCATCTTTGAAAAAATAACACAAGAAAACAAAGTTTACTAAAAAGTCAAAATATAATTTAATAAACAAAGATTAACCAAAAGTCTTTTTCAAAATCTTCATTGACTGAAAGAGTGGTCATTTTGATAGAGCAATCAATAGCTCTTCAATATAAATTTGTCGTACATTATTGCACAGTACTGGCAAACTGTCTTGCTTATTTCTAGATTGGGCGCAGCCTTACTGTGCTACACGCCAGACCCGTTCTGCTACTTTTTTGATATAGCGGGCGCCGGCTCGCGAGGTTCACTCGAGAGACACCAAACTGTCTCATTCTTTGGAACTAAGTGTTTTCCACAGGTTGTGGTTTGTGGTGAGTTGCCACTACGGCTTATTGTTTTGCCATTGATCGGCAGTTCTTTGGGTGATATTTGTTTCACATATTTATTTCTTATTTTTTTCTTACTCACTCTTTATGTTATGAACGAAAGTGGATGTATGTTTTGAAAGGTTCATCTAGGTAAGTCCAGTCTACCATCCCACTTCCTAGACTATGTCAGAGGAACAAACATTCGCGTATAGCGAAGATCATATTAAAAAACTCTTGAAAGACCCTCCTTCATTTGGCTCCGCCACACTCAGCAATGCAGCACAAGTGAATAATGAATCAGATAAACTGGTCCGCTAGAAGAAAAAGCAAATAAGGACAGACCTGCACGGCCACAACCTACTCCAACATCTTAGGTCAGGTACTATACCATCAGGACTAATTGTGAAGAATATATCAGTGATATTTACCGAGGATAGTGTATATAAAAAAGGTTTCAGCTTTATTGAGACTAAATGTAGTCGGGACCTGATGGTCTTAACTATTGAAACCGCTCAACGCTTATCAAAATCACAACTCGAGGAAATTGAAAAATTAGAGTCTGAAATCAAATCAAATCCTCTAATCCAAGATTCTAAGACCTTACTTGATAGAGTTGAAAAGGAGATACTGGAATTTAAAGACTTTACTGTCCAACAAAAAGATAACAACTTCGAAAGAGATAAACGTAATTTCACATTTGAAAAAGCTTATCCGTACTTGCAACAAGAGTTCTACTCAAGACCAGAAGCAAGACGCTTCCTCAACGATAACCAAGGTAGATCTCGTACCAAATTTCTTACTTTTTCGGACACGTCATCTTCAGGAGGGAGCGATTCTGAACAAGGTACCTCTCGCCCGCAATATAACCAAAGAGGTGGATATCAGAGGAACTATCAGCAACAATACCAATCGAATTACCAGCCCAATTACCAAAATCAACAGCAACAACAACCTTTTTTAGGACAGGGCGTACAAAAGTCCCGTGGAAAAACCAGATTCAACCAACCATGGGAGATGTCAACAAGAAGGCAGAACTACAAGAATTAATACCTTACAAAAAATCTTCTGTTTTCAATCTCTCAAAAACTGTACTAACGGCATCTGAAATCAGTGTCCTGGAGAAGGGGCTCACATTCGTACCATCTAAATTTTCGGATTTCGTTAGATTGAAACTTGAATTTATAGAATTTTGCCGTAAAATTCGATTGATCACCTTCTTTGCAGACAAAGAAAATCCTCCTCAACTAGAGACAACGGGTTTTAAGAAAAAATCAAGCTTCTGCCCTCCAGCACATAAAGTGCCCAAGGAGGTCACATACTTTAAAAAAACCATACTTTCTGCCTTGGCCACACAAGAAAAGAAAAGAAACGGATATGCCAAACCAAATTTGTCTCAAGAACAGAAGTCAGCTTTGCAAGCTATCAAACGAAATGATGACATTATAGTGAAGCAAGCCGATAAAGGCGGGTCAATAGTTGTTTGGGGAACAACGGATTATATCCTAGAAGCAACCAAACAATGATCAGATCCAAATTGTTGTCGTAAGATCAATAAGGACCCCACATTGGAATTAAAAAAAGAATTAGGTCAGATCCTCAACAATGGACTAGAACAAGGTTTCCTTGGCAAAAATGAATTTAATTTTCTGTCCAATAAACATCCACGGATTCCATTGTTCTATGTGCTCCCTAAGGTGCATAAGAATGCAACAACCCCTCCAGGCAGACCCATTATTTCTGGATGCGATTCCTTATTTGAACCAGTCTCAAAATTCATAGATTTCTTTTTGAAGCCCTTTACACTCACGGTCAAATCTTTTCTTTTGGACACCACCGACTTTTTATCGAAACTAGAACAAATTCCATTTACTGAGAACCAAGATTTGCTAGTAAGCATGGACATAGTCTCGCTCTATACCCAAATCCCCCAAGATCAGGCTTTGGAGGTACTAGAGATTTACTTGAACAAACGGGAGAGCCCGTCGAAAATTCCGACGGAATTCATATTACAACTTGCTAAATTAGCCCTTACAAAGAACTATTTCAAGTTTGGCGAAGACTTTTATTTTCAGATAAAGTAGGTCGCCATGGGCTGTCCTTTCGCCCCAGAATTGGCGATCCTCTATATGAGTCAATATGAGGAAATTTTCATCCATAACAATAACCCATTCCTCCAATGGATAGGGGGATGGGTAAGATACATAGATGATATTTTCTTCACATGGTCAGGGACATCGGAACAACTGAACCAATTTCATGTCTGGATCAATGACAGGACAAACGACATCAAATTCACATTACAAACTTCAAAAACAAGAATGTCCTTCCTGGATGTTGAAGTGTACTGTGCGTATGGACGACTAGTCACTACTCTATTCAAAAAAGACACGGACCGCAACAAAGCATTAGATTTCTCAAGTAACCATCCGAGGAGTCTCAAACAAAATCTCCCAATTGGGCAGTTTCTGCGCATCCGCAGAAACTGCACCTTCAAAGACGAATTCATGGATCATGCGAACGTCCTAAAAGATAAACTTCAAGCTCGCGGATATCCAGCCAGATTATTAAAACAATCTATCAAACGAGCATGGTGGACACCACGAGAAGAATTACTCACGAGGAGAAAGAAACAACAACAACAGCGTATTGTGTGCGTGTCAACATATTGTCCTTCATCAAACCTTCTTAAAAAGTTGATCCATCAGAATTGGCATTTACTTAAAGACCTGAACACTCAATTTTTGCAATGCCCCTTATTTGCATACAAAAAGGATAAAAGCATCGCGAATTACATTGTACGGGCAGCAATCCCTAAACCAAAGACATTGACAATACGGGACTATGTGAACCTTCCACCCGTCAAAGGCCACCGCAAATGTGGCACATGCCTCTGCTGTGCGTCTACCCTAGAAGGGAACTTATTCCAACATGCAGGAATATCCTGGAAGCATGAACAATTCACCAATTGTAAATCTAGAAATGTGGTGTATGGGATCCTATGTCCGTGTGACAAGTTGTACATAGGTAAAACAGCTCAGGAAGTACGACAAAGGATGTCCCAACATAAATCGCGAATAAAGAAAAAAGTTGTCACTGCCCCATTAGTCCAACATTGGATTGACCAGCTCCATCGGGAACAAGATCTCAAATGGACTGTGATATCGAAAATCGACCCTGACCCAAGAGGCGGAGATGTAGAGGCCAAACTGCGTCAACGCGAAGCTATGCTGATTTTGAAATTTAATACGACCACGCAAGGCTTAAACGAAATGTCGGAACTATACAGTCTGTGAAAGTGTAACTAGCCTTATTGCTCTATTGTTGGTTGAACATAGAATGCATACTTCCGCATCAGTTGATTGTTCCTATCACAACTCTGCGCAACCAACATTGTCAAAAGATCCATTGAATAGAACCCGGAAGTTCCATTCCGGCTCCTCCATCAACTACAAATCCCATGATTCCCTCTGTTCAAACCCGGAAGTAGTCCGGACTAAAAGTGAGGCGGTTCCGATCAACTGGTATCGCGTTTCCTACTGACCGCGACCCAGCTCGGAGGAGAAAGACGCAAAGCCTCAGGTAAACAGATCCTTTTGAACTACGGACACATTTGGATACCGCGAGCGGTATATACAACTCGTCTGCCACTTCCCGTTTTCCCTGAATGTATCGAGGAGCCCACAACGGAACACTCATTTCCGTTGTTTGTTTTTTCAGATTGACTCTCGAGGCCAGTCCGTCCCCCCCTAAACAACCATTGAGATATTGGATCATTTGCCCCCTCGGGGATGCCCGCAATAGGTATTGGAAGAAAACACCCTTCAGTGAGTACCATAGACTCTTGCGCATTTTTGAAAACAAGGTTTCTTCTGATTGATGCTGATATATATTATTCAACTTCTTTTCAGTTCATCTTTACGCCTAAGTCGCAGTAACATTGCAGACAGGTAATATACTGAGTGTGTATGGATGCGAAGTGAAAGTTTGAGAGTCTTTCTTTCGTTTCCACTGACAGAATGTTTTATTTATTGTTTTCCACAGATTTATTTTGTGTGGTCCTGAAGAGAATCCTATTGAACAATTTAGGATTCGAAACGCGTCGACCGATTGAGGTGTTAGTTGTCAGTTGGTGCCACTGTAGTGGCTGTTTGGCAAGGTTGTGGCCAAACGTTGAAAAACAAGTTGAAATTGTAAAACTTTATTTAAAACCGATTATCTCGCTGTTTGGTAAAGAGAAATATGCATTAAGTTGGTCTTTCAATTGTTTTGTTTCTAAATAGGCTAAACTTAATATAGGACAAAGAATGATTATTTTTTCTTGATAAACAGTTTGAAATAACGCCAACAACTTCCACCGCCCCCACTTTGTCATGTACTATTCAGTGTTCACTGGTGTCTAGTGTTTGTTGTGTGTCTAGTGTCTAAATGTTGTCCAATATGTTTTATTGACCTATCCCTCGGCCATTAACTTGTTTCTCCTCCAATTCATTGTATATTGTTGTATATAGCTAATGCATCTTTGAAAAAATAACACAAGAAAACAAAGTTTACTAAAAAGTCAAAATATAATTTAATAAACAAAGATTAACCAAAAGTCTTTTTCAAAATCTTCATTGACTGAAAGAGTGGTCATTTTGATAGAGCAATCAATAGCTCTTCAATATAAATTTGTCGTAAATTATTGCACAGTACTGGCAAACTGTCTTGCTTATTTCACCTTCAAATTTAAAGCGCCTCCGGGCGCGCAATGGGTGGGGGCGGCTTCCTGCCGCTGAGACTGATGGTGGTTGTAATCTCCCCCCCACTGCGGCTGCAAGTGCCAGGTGACAGAAGGCACGCAGCGGCGGGAGGAGACCGGCAAAAAGAAACAGGCAGGAATGTCCCAGCTGCAGGGCAGAATCAGGTACGGCGTCCGAAAATGCAGGGAAAGTGCTCCCAGTGTTCAATAAAGCAATTTAATGTACATACTAAGGGAAGATATTATTTGAGAAAACTATGATTTTTCTTTTTTCTTACAGTTTTAACAATCATATATTGCTTTTAAAAACAATTACACAAATCGCGGTAGAATATCATGCGTACTGGTATCGAAACAGCTGCGTAAGCTCATCATAAGCGTACGTAAAGTCATGTGACTTTAAAAGGAGAGATTTGATTGGTTCATAAGTTTTCCTATTGTTACTGTTGAAAGTTCCATCCCATTATAATCATTCGACTTTGACTTTCTAAGAAGTATCATTTCTCCTGACAATTTTTTCAAATAGAAGGAAGATCATTATAAGAGCAATGGACTCATCTTCCAGCAGTTCTTCAGAGGGAGGTTTCATTCCTGAAGAACCTCCAAAGAAGAGGAAAGAAGCTCTAATTTGGCAATTTTTTACTTTTCCAGAAGGGCAAATAAAGGTTAATGCTCCAAAAGTAACCTGTAAAATTTGCCAAACAACTCTTTCAAGGGGTGATCCATCTAAAAAATACTCCTTTGGCACAGCAAATATGGTGCGACGTGAAGAACTTGCACTCCAATACCTTTGCTCGAGCTGCAAGACGGAAGTTGTAGGAGAGCCCACCTGCTTCTGCACCAAGCACATAAACTACTGCAGCAGAATATTCAGCAAGCAGTCCACACCCACAAATTGATCCTGATGTTGCTGCCATTAAAATTGTATGCATTCATTGCGATAGACTTTTATGTTATAGGGAGCAGTCTATTGATCTGATGAAACGCAGGATGCAGGAGCATCGTTGTCCTCGACATTAGTTTTTTGTTTTTTTTTCATTCTTTTGTTCCTGTTTGATACTTTTTGGGTTCCAGTTCAATTTTTTTTTAGTTTAAAAAAAAAACTTGTTGACAAAACACAAAAGAAATTGAAAAGTGAAAAGAGAAAAAAAACAGTTCTTTTTAGAACTACCTTCACTGGTCAAAGAAAGAACTATATTTCTATGTTAGTGTGTATAAGTTTGTCAGAATGAATGTGTAGTTTATAAATGAATGAATGAATATATGACTAGTGTATGGAGAATGTGAAAGTGCATAACTATAAGGAAGTGCTACAGCATAAATCTATAAGGTGTTTACCTACAGTATACTGTACTATGTCCGAAGCACTTGAATTTAACATATGTACATAAATATGTTACAAGTCTGTGCTTCAATTTGCGCTGCTGGTGAAACTGTCTGGGTGAATTTGTATGTGTGAGGGGCGGATTTACAATCCCCTTGTGCCTCTTTTACACAGCCGTTGCATCACTTTTGTGACACAGCGGTGGTGCAAAAGAAGTGCCATGGTGTGTTGTATTAAGAATGTGATGCATCTGGAGGGTGCATTATATTGTAAAGCCCTGCGCCAGAAGGAGGCTTTCCTGTGCTGGAGGGGGTGCAGCAACGCCTCCTAAAAGTGACTGAGTGAAATGTATAACATTTAATTCAGTGACGTTTGATCATATGCTGCGTCAAAACCTTGCATATGCTTGAAGCAGGTGTAAGGATTGATACAGCATTGTGAGCATATGGCCCGAGAGCTTTGCTGGAGTTGTGTTATGGTTGCAATCGAAGCCAAGCAATAATTAATCCCCAAAAATATTTTGCAATTTAGTTTTGTTAGTATTTTATAATAAGAATATGAAATATAATCTAAAAAAAAAAAAAAATATATACATTTTTATATAACAAATATAAGAAATTAGTATAAAAAGAAAGACATAATAATTAATACATTTATAAAGTATTATTTACAAAACCTTTGAAATTCACTGAAAAAAACGTAGGTTTCAGGCATGTTATAGTTAGGAATTAGTATTTAAAAAACCTTAGAAATTCAATTAAAAAACCATAGGTTTCAGCCACGTTATATTTAGAAATTAGCATTTAAAAAACTTTGGAAATTCACTGAAAAAAACTGAGGTTTAAGCCATGTTATAGTTAGCTGGACATTTCTCTCATACAAAACCATTGAAATTCCTCTGTTATAGGTAGTTCAGCTAACTATAACTTGCGCACCCGCATTGCACTGCTGATGACGTCACATATTACATCACTCATGACATGGTCAGTGACATCACTCATGACATCACTAATGACATCTCAAATTACATCACTGATGACATCACGCGTAATATAACCTTTGATACACACATTCAAAAATAGAAACTAAAAATTTCAAAACAATGGAGATATCAATGCCAGTTACAACAACCTGTTCAGTAATTCCAACATCTACATACACATCCACTCATTCACCAACAGTTGTATATAGTCAGACATACATGTACTCACTCATTATATGTACTCATACACCTACACATCCTGTTACACACAATACTCATCCATAGAGTTACTCACACACATACTCACACATGCAAATAAACTATCATACATCAATTTACTTGCATATATAGCGATACACACACCTCTACACTTACTTCTACAGAAACAATCTCTTAAACAATCACTTATAGAAACACGTACTTAATTATATAGGAACTCTTCCAATCTGTCACACTGTCACATATACTCACTTATATACATCAATACTAACATATACTAGTTTAAAACATATGTAGTTACTCATAAAGATACTGTTGAGACAGTCGTTCACTCACTAACACACCCATACACACACTCATCCATTGATACAGTCCTGCACACATGCTGTCTTCAAAATACATACAGTGAGTCAGTTATTCATGCATCTATGCGCTAAGTAATACCCCCCACTAAACCATACAGACACTCATATTGATACTCAAAAATCAACTAATAGCCCATATAGACACTCATGTAGCTACTCACCAACCCATGCAGCCACTTATACAGAAAGTGAGACACTTATACAGATATTTATATATTTAAACATTACTCGCTAATACATGTATCCAGTAAGATACACTTAATAAGTCAGTTGTACAATCAATTTATCAAAAAAAACATCCATTTAGACAGTTATTTACCCATTTATTCTTCCATCGACCTTTAGATATACATATAAAAAAATATTTATTTTTCAGAAAGACACACATTCACTGGATGATTTCATCACTGATGTCATGAGTGATGTCATTTGAGATGTCATCAGTGATGTCATGAGTGATGTCACTGACCATGTCATGAGTGATGTAATATGTGATGTCATCAGCGGTGCATTGTGGGCGCGTGAGTTATAGTTAGCTGAACTAACTATAACAGAGGAATTTCAATGGTTTTGTATGAGAGAAATGTCCAGCTAACTATAACATGGCTGAAACCTATGTTTTTTTTCAGTGAATTTCTAAAGTTTTTTAAATGCTAATTCCTAACTATAACTTGGCTGAAACCTATGTTTATTTCAGTG
Organism: Lissotriton vulgaris; assembly: GCF_964263255.1. Classification (NCBI taxonomy): domain Eukaryota; kingdom Metazoa; phylum Chordata; class Amphibia; order Caudata; family Salamandridae; genus Lissotriton; species Lissotriton vulgaris. The sequence goes on from NW_028244612.1 coordinate 348,653, forward strand.
AATTTCCAAGGTTTTTAAATACTAATTCCTAACTATAACGTGCCTGAAACCTATGGTTTTTTCAGTGAATATATATATATATTACCTACTGGCGGTCGCCAGTAGGTTGTTATAGTTAGGATTATTTTCTATATGAAATCCGCAACATTCTATTGGGAATAACTTTGGCGCCGGTTGAGGAATCTGCCTGAATATTTCCTCAAATTTGCCTCCCGGAGCTCCGGTCCTTCCCTTAAAGTTTGGGGGGGATTCGTCAAGCAGGGGCCAAGATAAAAGGGGGGTCCCAAAACATGTTTTCCCCATGTTAATTTCCATAGGGCGGTCGACCTCACTTTTAGCCCGAATGGCTGAATGGATTTCCACCAAACTTGGCAAAATTGTAGGGACCGGTAGCCCGATGTGCCTTTGCTATGTCTCAAAATATGTGCTCCAGTGGTTTTTGAGTAATTTAGGTTCAAAAAAATATATATATCTATAAGCGCTCCCCGGTACGCGCACCGGGCGCTAACCAGCGCGCTACGGGAGTTCGTGCGCGGAAAGCTGATTGGCTCTCAGGTGTCTGTCAACATTCCAAACAGTCCGGAGCGGCCGCCATCTTGTGTCTCAGTAGGATCGAGACACAAGAGGTGGCAAAAACAAAGGGGGAAATGACCATAAGGGGGCAGAGTAGACCCCCCCTGACCCCCTAGGTTTGATGTGGGGGCTATAAAAGGGCCCCGCGGGGGGAGCGACCGGTATGCGCACCGGGGAGCGCCTCGGGGAGCGTGCCATGGGGAAAAAAGAATGATAGAGTTTTTAAAAAATGTAGCCTTTTTTTATAATTTGGAGGTAGTTCTAAAAAGAACAGTTTTTTTTCTTCTTTTTGTTGTTTTATATTTTTTTTAATGTTTTTTTGAACATTTTGTACTTTTTTTGGCTTTTATGAACTATTTTATATTTTTATGTTATTTTTATGGGGAGAAACAAAAAACAGGGAATTGAAAACGGCTCAACTGGAGCAAAAAAAAATCAGGAAAAAATTATGGATTTTTGGGGCATTTGTGGTTGTCACCAGCACGGTTGATGAGCGTTATGCTTTGCTCAACATAGGTGATGGTCTTACCACAAAAAATACAAGTAATCTTGTATTGCCCAAACTTTGGTTGAATGTTTGGGACCATCTCCCTTGTCTCTGGTCCCGATTGAGTGGGTTGCTTTCTTTTGGAGGTGCTGGGTGAAGATTGGGGAGGGTTACTGGCCAGTTTTCTCTCCTCTGTGGCAGCATAGTTGTTGGGATGCTTGCGCTGCATGTGCTGAATCATGGTGGTATTGCCAAAAGGAATATTTCTTATTAGGGTTCCCCCTTGAAAGTTCAATGCCACAGATTTGGCAAGTCACCTTTGGCGCATTCACTTTCTTCTTGCCCTCTGGGATGGAAAAAAAACTCCCATACAATGTGCTGCTTTGGCCTATATGGGGTATTGTCTTCTGGCAGCCACCTTCTCCTCCCCTCCTCCTCCTCCTCCTCCTCTTCTTCTTGACCACCAATGTGATGTTGTGGTGGTCCTCTTGGTGGTGGTGTTGGAGATGCTCCAGCTGCTGCTGCTACTGCAGCCATTTTAAAGTACAAAATATTACTCAAAGATCTCCAAACAGGTCTTCCTCAGTCAAAGGACAAAGTCAGAATAAGGAAAAAAGGTGGGGTCTTTCATCATTTGGAAAAAAAACTGTCCTGAACCAATGAAAAGTGTTATTTTCAGGTCACATGACCCGGGCTTTCATCATTTGGAAACCAAAACTGTTCTGCACCAATAAAAAGTGTTATTTTCAGGTCACATGACCCAACGCGCTTACGCGACGCGCCCCCGGGCGCGCCCCGGGGCGCGTTGCGTAAGCGTCGTATTCGCTCGAGTGCTTCCGGGTGTGCTTACGCCGTGCGTATCATGCGGACGCGGCTACGCGATACGTCACAATGATGTTTTCGTTCGCGGCAAAAGCGCTAACGTGACGTCTACCGGTGCGCGCCAGAAAAATGCGCTTTCCGGTGCGCTCATCGGGGTGCGCACCGGGAGCGCACCAGGGCAAAAAAAAAAATGTATTATATAAATATACAAAATAGGATTCATTATAAAAAATATTACATTTCATAGGTTTGAGGCCCTATATATAGTTAGGAATTAGCATTTAAAAAACCTATGAAATTCACTGAAAAAACCATAGGTTTCACACCAATTACAGTTAGGAATTAGCATTTAAAAAACCTATTAAATTCACTGAAAAAAACGATAGGTTTCACACCAGTTATAGTTAGCTGGAAATTTTACTGACATAAAACCATAGAAATTCCAACGTTATAGTTAATTGGACTCACTATAACAAGCGCGCCTGCAATGCACTGCTGATGACGTCACATATTACATCACTCATGACATCGTCAGTGACATCACTCATGACATCACTTATGACACCATCCTTGTGGTGAGTGACAGACCTCCTTTTAGTGTAATGTAACCCTTGAAACACATATTCAAAAATAGAAACTAACAATTTCAAAAAAATGGAGATACCCATACCAGTTACAACAACCAATTCAGTAATTCCACCATCTATATACACATCCACTCATTCACCAACAGTTCTATATAGTCACTCATACATATACTCACTCATCATATCTAGTGATACATCTATACATCCTGTTATACATCGACAGTCATCCAAAAGTTACTCACACACATACTGACACATGCAAATAAACTATTGAACATCCATTCATTTGCACATACAACTATACACACACTACCTCCTTACTTCTAAGGAAACTTACACATACTTACTCAATCACTTATAGAAACACATACTTTTTTAAACAGGAACTCTTACAATCTCTTACTCTCACATATACTCACTTATATACATCAAAACTCACATACACTAGATTAAAATATATGTCGTTACTAATAAAGACAATAGTGGGACAGTCATTCACTCACTAACACACACATATACACACTCATCCACCCATACAGTCCTGCACATAGGCTGTCTTAAAAACACATACAAACAGTGAGTCAGTCACCAACCTATGCAGCCACTTATACACAAAGTGAAACACTGATACATATATTTCAATATTTAGGAGTTACTCGCTAATATATGTATTCAATAAGATACACTTAATAAGGCAGTTAACCAATCATTTTTTTTTAAAACATCAATTTACACACTTATTTAACCATTTATTCTTCCATCTACCTTTACAAATACATATATAAAACAAATTGATTTTTCAGAAAGACACACATTCACTGGCTGGTGTCATCAGTGATGTCATGAGTGATGTCACTGACGATGTCATGAGTGATGTAATATGTGACGTCCTCAGCAGTGCATTGCAGGCGCGCTTGTTACAGTGAGTCCAACTAACTATAACGTTGGAATTTCTATGGTTTTATGTCAGTAAAATTTCCAGCTAACTATAACTGGTGTGAAACCTATGGTTTTTTCAGTGAATTTAATAGTTTTTTTAGATACTAATTCCTAACTATAACTGGTGTGAAACCTATGCTTTTTTTCAGTGAATATATATATATATATATCAAAACAAAACCCTTTCAGGCATAGAGTGACGCATAAATTATGCAAAAAAGAAGGAGAGAACTATGGGTAGTTCTCAAGTTTAGGTGGAAAGCAGCATATATATATATATATTACCTACTGGTGGTTGCCAGTAGAGAGTTATAGTTAGGACCTAGTTTCCATAGGAAACCTGCAACATTCTATTGGGAATAACTTTGGCGCCGGTTGTTGAATCTTCGCAAATTTCTCACAGAAGATGGCCCGCTCCACTCTGCTCCATCCCTGAAAGTCTTGGGAAGATTTGTCAAGCGGGGGCCGATAAAAAAGGGGGGTCCCAAAACGTGTTTTCCCCATGTTAATTTCCATAGGACGATTAGACACGGCTACAGCCCGAACCGCTGAACGGAATTACACCAAATTTGGGAAAATGGTAAGGTCTGGTACGCAGATCACGCTTTTGGTTAAATGGTGGAAATCCCTCCAGTAGTTCCTGAGAAAATCAAAAGAAAAAATATATATATATCTGGGCGGAGCCTAACCACACATCTCATCGTGAGATCTGATTGGCTGTCAGAATTTCATCCAAGAAGTGTTGGCAGCCATCTTGGGAACAATATACATGATAGCACCTCATTAAAAAGCATTGCATTTAATAGAAGGTTTTAGGACTTTAGTTACATTATAAATCATTTGTTGATGGTACCATACTCATTTTAGGAATTGTGGTGTGCTCTAAGGTGATTTTACCATGTGAAAAAGCCTTCTGCTGGGATATCATGAATCATGTTTGAAAGAAAACTATTATCTCATGCTTTTCCCACAGTGGTTTGGAAGGGGATCTATAAGCTAAATTGAAAGCATATTTTCTGTAAATTCACATTATCTTTCTCAGTCATGTGAGAATGAAGTCTGACATTCTCAGTAAAACATGTACATCCAACAAGGACAGAGACTGTTAGTTGATTCCTTTGTGTTCTACTGCAGCTTCCCAGAGTGTTCTAAAGAATAACTAGAGCGCTAACAGTCCTACTTATTACAAAGGTATGGCACATCTGAAGCCATCTTGATTGGAATAAAGTGGTAACTCTTAAAACATTTAATTTAAAAAGTAACAAAATGAGGGGGTATATTTTGCCATAGAAATTAAGATTAGTGCTGCAGAAAGAAAAATTAGGGCACATTTTGAGTGACTTCTCAAATCCTCTTCTATTTCATTAAAAAGTTCTGACATGCAGTCTCCCAAGATGGCCACCAGAGACAAAAAAGCCCAAATATCACCCGGATGTAGCCCAAGTATAGCCCAATGACAAAATATCCCAGAGTGTTCTAAAAAATAACTAGAGCGCTAACAATCTTACTTATGACAAAAGTATGGCACACCAGAAGCCATCTTGATTGGAATTAAGTGGTAAGCCTGCAAACATTTAATTTAAAAAGGAACAAAATGAGGGGGTGTGGAGAAGTGTGGCTCAGGGGTTAGAGGCGGCAGACCCGGAATCTGAGATCGGTCCTGGACCAGGGTTCAATTCCCCGCCCCGGCGGGTCTTGGGCTAAAATTCCACGGACTCGATAATTCTCGTCCCGGTGCCTCCTCAACTCTCGGGTTGACACTCTGCGACTCTGGGCAATAGCTTGCTTAATCTCCACAACGGCCCCTCGCGGCGGGATGCCTGACTTTCACCCTGTGGACACCCTGTCGGGGCTTCTCACAGGGGAATATCAGGACGGGTTCCCTAGGCAAGCGCCAGGATACCCTTGTGGTGACAGGTTGCGCTATATAAGTATACCTACATTTACATTTACATTTACATAGAAAGTATGATTAGTGCTTCAGAAAGAAAAATTAGGGCACATTTTGAGTGACTTCTCAAACATGCAGACTGAAACATGCACTTTCAATACCAGCAGCAGACTTCCCTGGTGAGCAGTAGCTTTACTACAGTGATCTAATAAGCAACTAGCGTGCTAACATTCTGAATTTATGGCAAATGTGTGTCACATCTGAATGCCTTCTTGATGAAATCAAAGTAGAAAAGTGAAAGTATTTCCTACTGAGGAGACTGTAGTAAATGAGGAAATTAGGAAACTTCATAACAAATAAGTCTCCCAAGATTGCCACCAAAGACAAAAAAGCCCAAATGTAGCACAAATTCCCCCAGATATAGCCCAAGGATATCCCAATGAGAGAATGTCCCAGAGTGTTCTAAAGAACAACTAGAGCGCTAACAGTCTTACTTATGACAAAAGTATGACACACCTGAAGTCATCTTGATTGGAATAAAGTGGTAACACTTAAAACATTTAATTTGCAAAGACACAAAATGAGGGGGTTCATTGTGCTATAGAAATTATGATTAGTGCTAAAGAAAGAAAAATTAGGGCACATTTTGACTTCTCAAATCCTCTTCTATTTCATTAAAATAATTCTGACATGCAGACTGAAACATGCACTTTGAATACCAGCAGCAGACTTCTCTGGTGAGCAGTAGCTTTACTACAGTGATCTAATGAGCAACTAGAGTGCTAACATTCAGAATTTATGGCAAATGTGTGACACATCTGAATGCCTTCTTGATGGAACCAAAGTAAACAAGCATTGAAAATGCAATAGATCTCACCCTCGCTTAAGTTAAAGCAATTCTGTTTGTAATGAGTTGGCTTTTTAGCTTTGCTTTTATTAGTGTTTTTCAAACTTCCATGGAAATAACATACACATGTATGCATATATGTATATGTATGCATGCATTTATATTTGTATTTATATAGATATGCAGATTATATATGTTTATATATGTATGTATATATATATATACGCATACATATATTTAAATGTGTATACATATATATGCATATATATGTGTGTGTATATGTGTGCGTGTAGAGAGAGGTAGAGAGGTAGAGAGGAAGAGGTGTAGAGGTAGAGGTGTAGAGACAGAGAGGTGGAGGTAGAGAGGTAGAAGTAGAGAGGTAGAGACTAGTGGAGAGAGAAGTAGAGAGAGGTAGAGAGTAGATAGTGAGTAATAGAGAGTAGAGAGTGAGTAGTTGAGAGTAGTAGAGAGCAGTAGAGAGTGAGTAGTAGAGAGTAGTAGAGTGAATAGTAGAGTGAGTAGTAGCGAGTAGTAGAGAGTGAGTAGTAGAGAGTGAGTAGTAGAGAGTAGTAGAGAGTAAGTAGTAGAGTGAGTAGTAGAGAGTAATAAAGAGTGAGTAGTAGAGAGTAGTAGAGAGTGAGTAGTAGAGAGTGAGTAGCAGAGAGAGCAAATAGTAGAGAGTAGTAGAGAGTGAGAAGTAGAGAGTGAGTATGGACTGTGGACATCGCGCCGACCATTCAGCTTACAGAACTCCCGAGGCTTCGCCGGGAGCAACGCTAACTTTTAATCACCCTCTGACCTTGGTCTTCGCTCGCTCGCTGTGCCCCTCAGCTGCGCTTTGGACTTCCTGCGCACGGCAGCATTTTTTGCCAGCCTCCATCTTCTCCCTTCTGCACGCCACCCAGAGCGCCTCCCGCTGATCGTCTCCTCCTGAGACGGGCGAGCTCTCCATCTTGGGCGGCTCTGGGTCAGCGGTGCAGCGTTTGGGCCCCTCCCCCCCAGACCAGTACTTCTGGCGCACTGTGGACATCGCGCCGACCATTCAGCTTACAGAACTCCCGAGGCTTCGCCGGGAGCAACGCTAACTTTTAATCACCCTCTGACCTTGGTCTTCGCTCGCTCGCTGTGCCCCTCAGCTGCGCTTTGAACTTCCTGCGCACGGCAGCATTTTTTACCAGCCTCCATCTTCTCCCTTCTGCACGCCACCCAGAGCGCCTCCCGCTGATCGTCTCCTCCTGAGACGGGCGAGCTCTCCATCTTGGGCGGCTCTGGGTCAGCGGTGCAGCGTTTGGGCCACTCCCCCCTAGCCACTCCCCCTCATGTGGCCCTATATTATGGTTGGCCAGTCCCGGCAGCGCAGCGGACGGGCGCAGCGGGCGCGACGAAGGCGCGCTGAAGTTGCGCCTAAGTTAAGCCCGTCTGCGCCCGTCCGCGACGGGCCGGGACCAGGGGCCACAGATTCTGTCCTTCCTATGGCGTACTCTTCTGCCCAACTGTTATCCTTTTCTGCCCCTGTCCCTCTTTCTCCCTCCGTGGTTCAACACTTATCTTTGCACGGTATCTATGTTCCCAACCCTTCTTGTCCGTGCCCTGTCTCTCCCACTCTTTCTTCCTCTATTTCTCCTACGTCTTCTGTCACTGACACCACTTCCGGTTCTCCTGCTGTCTCGGCTATCCTTCTAAATACTCGCTCTGCTGTTAAAAATCAAATAGCCCTCTTCAACCTCTTGGACACTGATTCCCCGGATTTCCTTTTCCTCACCGAAACTTGGTTTTCTTCTGACTCACTCCCGGATCTTCTTGCTATCCTCCCTAGCTCCTACTATGCTCTTCGCGCTGACCGCCCCGACGGAAAAACTGGCGGTGGTGTGGCGATAATAGTTCGCTCTTCTATGAAATTCCAGCTTCTCCCGCACCCCCGCATACCCAGTGTTGATTTTTTGGTGGCTCGCTCTCTTAATCTCCCGGTTCCTCTTACGGTGGTACTCATGTACCGCCCCCCTCAAAGCATGCCATCATTTGTGTCTACCCTGCAGGACCTCCTGGCCACTTTGACTGTAAATAATTCCTCGCTGCTTCTGCTCGGGGACTTTAACTTCTGGCCGGGTGATCCGAGGGAGGACTCCTCCTCCAAAGATTTCTCTGCCACACTTCGGTCTCTTAATTTTTCACCTCACGTTTTGGCCCCTACTCACACCCACGGTCATATCCTGGACCAAATCTGGTCCTTACGTTGTAATCTCTCGGCCACCTCTATCCTTCCCTGTGTCTGGTCGGATCACTTCATGATCTCCTTTCCCATTCACTTGGCCCAAGCCGAGAAAGCCTCCTTGCCTAAAAACATCTTGGCTCGGAGCTGGAACAAGACTGATCTTAATGATCTCTCTTCCCTATTGTCGTCATCTGCTCCTATCCTGACTGACCTGTCTTTGGAAAGTCAGGCGGATGCTATCACCGCTTGGCTCTCTTCCGCTTGTGACCAGGTCGCTCCACTTAAAAAGATTAACAGCCTGATTCATGTACATGCCGTTTTGCGTGTCCCTAATAGCGAATAATAGCGACTCGCTATTGAGAAAACGCAAAACGGCATTCATGTATTTTTCGGGGAAAAAATAGCGACTCACACGCGGGCGCAAAAGCCGTTAGCGACCTACAAAAAACGCAGAAAAATCGCAATTTCCGGCCACCAGCGATCGGGATTGCGACACGCAATCCCGATCGCACGGGATTGCGACTCGCAATCCCGTGCAATCGGGATTGCGTGTCGCATTATCGCGGGATCCGGAAATACGGGAAGACGCATTCCGAGCACCGTGATGACATCACAACCAGGAAGCAGCCAAATCCCACCCCCAAACACCACAGTGACGCAATCATCCGACTCTACACGACGGAAAGCTGCCGCCAAACCGCCGATAGCGACTCCCGACCCGGCAGAAATTGCGCCCGCCATGTCTGAAGAACCACTGCCCGGCCCCAGCAACAGCGCTAGCCGCAAGCGCAAACTGAAATTCTCCGAGTCGGAGTTGGAGAACCTCATAGAAGGGGTGGTGGCCCAACACGCCCAGCTGTTTGGTGCCAACTCAAGGAGGGTCCCCGAACAGGAGAAGAGGAGGATCTGGGTGGGGATTGCCTCCAGCGTGAACCCTGTTGGCGTTGCGGACAGGTCGGTGGAAGAGATCAAGAAGCGCTGGTACGACCTCCGAGGGCGTGCCAAGGAGAGGGTGGCGGCGCGTCTCGGTGAGTCATCAGGCACCGGAGGTGGTGGACCGACTGTCCCACCCAACACCCCCCTGGAGGACCAGGTAGAGGACACTTTGGAGAGGGAGGCGTGTGTTGGCGTGACCACCCTGGACTCCTCCCGCCCAACCCACAACACCCAAGGTAAGTGGCATGCGACTGCGACCCTGTCCCCTATGACTGTCCCTGCCCAAATAGGCTCACTCATTGGCCCTTAATCATGCCTATGTTGTGCATCAGGAAATGCCCTGAGGCATTGTGGGAGACGTAGTATGTCCACAATGTAGTAGTACCACAATGCGGCCTGAAAGGTTCCTAAGCGCACAAATCCACAGCCATCCAGGGAATGTCACCTAGCATGCATGTAACATCTGCACGTCTGACAGTCACATGCACCTAATGAGTATCCACTTACATTCACAGGTGCAGATGATAGCAGTGACAGTGAGAGGCTGGTGATCGTCGAGGAGGCCCAGGAGGAGGTATCCCTACCCACTACCCAGCCACCATCCCCTGCCGCTGCGCCAACACCAGCAGCCAGGCCCCCCACCGTACCTGCTGCACCATCTGCAGGCCCACCGGCTGCCAAGGCCAGGCCCACCACCTTACCTGCAGCAAAATCTGCAGGACCACCGCCTGCCAAGGCCAGGCCCCCCACCAATGTGCCTCCAGTGCCTGCCGCACCTGTGACGCCAGCTGCTACAACACCTGCAGCTCGTCCTCCAAGATCTGGGCCAGCCACATCCGCAACACAGCGGCAGAACAGCAGGAGGGGCAAAGGGCATCTCCATGCCTGCATGAGCGTGGAGCGGCGAATGCTCCGTCTGCACCAGAGGCAGTCCCAGCAGCAAGGAGCCATCCAGCTCCAGCTGCAGAAGATCGGCCGCAATGTGGCGGGAGTCGGCCAGCGGGTGGACCGCATGACGGCAGCCATTGAGCGCATGACGGCGGCAATGGAGGCCAATACTGCTGCGCTGGGGAAGCAGCGCAGTGTTGCACGCAGGCGCCACCACCAGCTGCTGAGCCAGATGGCGACCTATAGTCGCTCCAATTATGTGGCAGCAAATGCCACCACCCAGCTGTCCCGGCGCTCTATGACCCAGCAGCACCAGCTGGTCCAGTGCTGCGAGGAGATTACCAGAGTGCTGGAGCACTTGACCACCGCCGTGGTCCCACTGCTCCAACCTGTGCTACCGGCCGTCGTAGGGGGAGATGATGGGAGTGAGGCTGCCTCCAGCGTGAGCAGCAACTCTGCCACGCAGGCCCCCCCACCTAGGCGCAGCACCAGGGCTACGCCTGGTCCATCTGCCCAGGATGAGGATGAGGAGCCTCAAAGGCGCCTGGGAAATGTGCGCAGGAAGCACCAATGACATTGTGTCAGGGACACAGGCGCAGGCTGAAGATAAGCCTGCCATGCACAATAACATGCAGTATGCTGGAATACTGTAATTTTTTGTAAATAGTTCTTACCATGACCCTTTTCTGTTGTGAATCAAACAAATACATTTATTTTGAAGCATACATTCGCCTTGTGTTATCATTACATTTAGCATGCAATTGTGATATGTGGGGTGGGGGAAGGGGGTGGGCTAGAAATTGTTATCTGTGATGTGGTTGCGACGTCTGTGGCCTTCAGCTGGGTTCTCCCCGCGTGCATGGTGCGCATGTGCTGGTGGCCGGTCGTCCCCCTCAGATTCACTGCCTGAGATGTCAACTGGTATCCGGCGCTTGGTTGCAATGTTATGAAGCATTGCACAGACAGCCACAATGCGGCAGCACGCTGCAGGACTGTAATACATGGCCCCACCTGTCTTGTGCAGTATACGGAACCTGCTCTTGAGCAGGCCAAATGTCCTTTCAATACAGTTCCTTGTCCGGATGTGCGCAACATTGTAGCGCCGTTGCTGAGGTGTGGCAGGGTTGAGGTAAGGGGTCAGGAGGTATTCCCGTAGGGCGTAGCCACTGTCACCTGAATGAGAGGAGCAGATGTTGATTGCCTGTGCAGCGCAGTTACTTCATAGCAATGTGACATTGTCGACAAAGTGTACTTACCAAGTAGGTGTCCTTCCCCAAACTCTCCCCTGATCAGTCGTGTGTGGAGTCCGCTGTGCCTGAAGATGAAGGAGTCATGGGTACTCCCTGGGTACTGGGCCACAATGTCAGTGATGATGCTCTTGGCATTGCAGACCATCTGTATGTTGAGGGAGTGGTAGCACTTTCTGTTGCGGTACATATACTCCGTGCCAGCTGGTGGGCAGATGGCGACGTGGGTACAGTCTATGCAGCCGAGGACATGGGGAAAATGGGCAACATTATAAAATTGTAGTTTAGTGAGGTCCAATTCCTGTTGGCTCGTGGGAAATGTGATGTGCCGGTGGAGCTGGCTGAGCATGGCGTCAACAAAAGTGTGGAGGCAGCGTGACATGGTGGGCTGGGATATCCCCCCAGCAGCGGCTACTATGCCCTGGAAACTGCCGGAGGCCAGGAGGTGCAGGCTGCACAATACCTGCACATGTGTGGGCACAGAATTGTTTCGCCTTGTTGGGTGCTGCATGATGGGGTCGAGTTCTTGTATCAGCCAGGTGATCATTTCCCCATTCAGCCTGTATTTAGCATAAATCTGTTCTCTGGTTTGGCCCAGCAAGGTGACCCGCAGCCGGTAAATCCTTGCCTGCCTCATGCGTCTCCTCCGTGCTGCTCGCTGTAGCCTTCGCCGCCTCACCACCATGTACATCCCAGGCATTGTGAAAAGCCTAATGCTGCTGCTGAATGTCCTTATGTGTGATTGGTCAGGCCTGGCCCTGTTGGTGATAGGACAACGGTTTTTTGAAAAAAAATTTCAATGCCTTTCATGGTTACCACCTGCTTTGAGTTGTCCTTATTTTGCGCCGTGCAAATAGCGATTTTTGGGTTTTTCGCAAATTGCGATTTTTCTTGAATGCCGATTGCGATTTTCAATTGCGAATTCGCTATTATTTTCGCAGATTCCGTGGTGTGTCGCTATTTCCGATTCGCTAATGCTCAGCGGCAGGGATTCTGCGATTATATTAGCGAATTCGCAAATATGTGTTTGCGAATTCGCTATTTTGTTGTTGAATGCCGATTACGGGAATTGCGCCCGCATTTGCGTTTTCGCAGCGATTGCGGGCGCAATTTCACTTCATGAATCAGGCTGATAATCTGCTCGCCGCCATGACGCTCACATGGGGTTTTCCAGCGACCTCAAATCCCTGAAATTAGAACTCAGGCGCTCGGAGCGTCACTGGCGACGCAACTACTGCCCTACCCTCCGCCTCAAATACAAAGCCCTCCTCAATAACTACAAAAAAGCTATCTTAGCGGCCAAATCCAAATATTTTACTGAGCGAGTGGCCCTCTCGGCCAACAAATCTCGCGAGATTTTTTCACTAGTGCACAGTCTTGCCACCTCTGACCGCGCTTCTCTCTCTCCTGCCCCCTCTCAATCTCTCTGCCACTCTTTGAATGATTACTTTATTAATAAACCATCAAGGCCAACATTCCTATTGTGCCTCGGCCTGACTCGCCTGATCATTTTCATCTGCCTCCCTCTGCTCTGGATCACTTTGACCCAATCTCATCTGAGCTCTTCCTTGACCTGCTTGTCAAGGTTAAGTCTGGCTCCCCTGCGGACTGTGTTCCTGCACGGATCCTCAGAACTCTTTACACCAGCTGTCCCGTCCCCCCCCTTATCTTTCTCAATTCTTCCTTGGCTTTGGGTTGTGTCCCCTCTTCCTTCAAATCTGCTATTGTTCTTCCTATCTTGAAGAAAGCTGGCCTGGACCCCTCCCTTCCATCTAATTTTAGGCCGATCTCCCTTCTCCCCTACCTAGGGAAGATTCTCGAAAGCTATGTGACATCTTGCCTCTCCGCCTACATTGAGGATAACCATCTCCTGGCCTCCCACCAGGCGGGTTTTCGACCCGGCCACTCCACTAAGAGTGTGGTCCTCGCGGTCCTGGATGAACTCAAGGGGAAGGCCGACAGTAACCTCCCCCAGGCCCTGGTCCTTTTGGACTTGTCCGCTGCGTTTGACACGGTCGATCATGCCATCCTTCTCGGCCGTGTCAGCGCAGCGGGCATCCAGGGCACGGCCCTCTCCTGGATCGCGTCCTTTCTTCAGGGCAGATCACAGGCAGTTCACCTCTCTGATTTCTCTGCTCCTCCCCTTCCGGTCACTTCTGGGGTCCCACAGGGTTCTTCTCTTTCCCCCCTTCTTTTCAACCTCTACATCCGCCCTCTTGTTTCCTCCCTTCTTGAGCTGGGGGTCTCGGTGTACAATTACGCAGACGACCTCCAGCTCGTCTTTGATCTCTCTTCCCCTGCTGACTCTCTCCCTAAGTTCTGCTCCACTCTTGTCTTCATTTCTCAGTGGATGAGCTTCAATCATTTGAAGCTCAATCCCGATAAGACAGAGCTCGTCCTTACTGGTGGCTCGTCTAATCCTTGGTCCTCCGTTCACTGGCCCCTTTCTTTTGGCCCCCCTCCCTCCCCAGTTCCCTCTGTCCGGACTTTGGGCATCAAGATCAGCAATGACCTATCCATGCATGCCCAAATTAGTTCCGTTGTGTCCTCTTGTTTTTCTTCCCTCCGCCTTATCCGTAAGATCTCCCGGTTCTTTTCTGTTGACGCCCTCAAAACCATCATCACGGCCTTGATTACATCCCGCCTGGATTATGGAAACGGCTTGTACGTAGGCATTCCTGCCTACGAGGCTCGCCGTCTCCAAGCTATCCAAAACCAGGCGGCCCGCCTCATCCTTCGTCTTCCCAAATCTGCCCACATCTCCCCGGCCCTTAAGACCCTCCATTGGCTTCCTGTTCACCTTAGGTCCCAGTTCAAACTTGCCTGTTTGGCCTTTCGGGCGCACTCTCGCTCTGCCCCGCTTTCCATTAACTCTTTAATCTCTTCCCATGCCCCCAGCCGCTCTCTTCGTTCTTCTTCCCTTTCCCTTCTTCACGTCCCACGCTTTCGCAAATCCCGCACTGGGGGCACCCGATTCTCTGTGCGGGCCCCTCAGATCTGGAACAATCTCCCTCTTTCTATTCGTTCTATCCCTATTTTTTCCCACTTTCGTAAAGCCCTCAAAACTTTTCTTTTCCTTCAGGCTTTCCCCGGCTAAATCCTTTGGGATCCTCTGTTTATACTGATTTGCCCCTAGCGCCAGGAAGCCGCTTGGCCGCAGTGCGCTTTAGAAATATTTTTTTTCATTTCATTTCATTTCAGTAGTAGAGAGTAATAGAGAGTGAGTAGTAAAGAGTGAGTAGTAGAGAGAGAGAGTAGTAGAGAGTGAGTAGTAGAGAGTAGAGAGTAGAGAGAGTGAGTAGTACAGTCATAATATCGAATAAAAAATATCGATTGGACAAAATATCGGGTAAAAAATATAGAATAGACACAATATCGAATGGACAGAATATAGATTACAAAAATATCGAATAGAATAGCATTAATATCGAATCCAAAATATAGAATGGACAAAATATCGAATGGACCGACTATAGACAACAAAAATATCGAATTTGAGGTAAGTTAATATGAATTTTTGTAAGTGTTTTTTATGTTACTATATGTGTGAAAAGTGTATATTTATTTTATAATTCATTTTGATTAATTTAATTGTATTTAAATTTTGCATAATATAATTCTGTAGCGGGTTATGGGTTTACAGGGGAATAGGGTGGGAAATAAATCAAATATAAATAATTAAATATGTTAATTTATTTATTGGTATTCATGTTGAATTAATTGGTAATTAATTATTAATTGGTAATTAATTAAAATATAATTGGTAATTAATTTTAAAGAATTGATTAACTGATAATTATGTTAATCAAAATAATGTATTTTCTGCAGCAGGTTGTGGGTTTATAGGGGAATAGGGTGGGAAGTAGTTTAAATATAATTAATTAAATATGTTAATTTATGTATTGGTATTTATTTTGAATTAATTGGTAATTAATTATTAATTGGTAATTAATTAAAATATAATTGGTAATTAATTTTAATTAATTGATTAATTGATAAATATGTTAATTAAATTCATGTATTTTCAGCAGCGGGTTGTGGGTTTATAGGGGAATAGGGTGGGAAGTAATTTAAATATAATAAATTAAATATATTAATTTATGCATTGGTATTTATTTTGAATTAATTGTTAATTAATTATTAATTGGTAATTAATTAAAATATAATTGGTCAATAGTTTTAATTAATTGATTAATTGATAATTATGTTAATTTTATTAATTTCTTTTCAGTAGTGGGTTGTGCGTTTATAGGGGAATAGTGTTGGAAGTAATTGAATTATAAATAATCACATTTTTAAATGTATTTATGGCTTATTTTTGTTGTAAAATTTAATTTTTTAATAATTGTTAATTAATTTAGTGTTAATTGGTAAATAATTAGTATTAGTAGGTAATTGTTTTTAATAATTACATTTCATTTGTATTTTTAAATGATTAATTTATATATTATATAAAAAATTTAATTATTTTATATTATTTGTAATTGGTATTAATATTTAATTTAATTTAATTCATATATGAAGTATTTCCTTTCCCTACTGTTGCACTCACTGGAGTGGGAATAGTAATTTTTACTCCTACGCTATCCAACGCTTTCCCTACTGTTGCACTCAATGGAGTGGGAATAGTAATTTGTACCCCTACGCTATCCAACGCTTTCCCTACTGTTGCACTCTCTGCAGTGGGAATAGTAATTTTTACCCCTACGCCATCCAACGCCTTCCCTACTGTTGCACTATCTGGAGTGGGAATAGTAATTTTTACTCTCCCACTATCCAATGCTTTCCCTACTGTTGCACTATCTGGAGTGGGAATAGTTATTTTTATTCGCCCACTATCCAATGCTTTCCCCACTGTTGCACTCATTGGAGTGGGAATAGCAATTATTACCCTCCTGCTATCCAACGCTTTCCCTACTGTTGCACTCACTGGAGTGGGAATAGTAATTTTTACCCCTACGCTATCCAACGTTTTCCCTACTGTTGCACTCTCTGGAGTTGGAATAGTATTTTTTACCCCTCCGCTATCCAACGCTTTCTCTACTGTTGCACTCTCTGGAGTTAGAATAGTAATTTTTACCTCTACGCTATCCAACGCTTTCCCTACTGTTGCACTCTCTGGAGTGGGAATAGTAATTTTTACCCCTACGCTATCCAACGATTTCCCTACTGTTGCGCTTACTGGAGTGGGAATAGTAATTTTTAATCTCCTGCTATCCAACGCTTTCCCTACTGTTGCGCTAACTGGAGTGGGAATAGTAAATTTTATGCCTACGCTATCCAACGTTTTCCCTACTGTTGCACGCTCCAGAGTGGGAATAGTAATTTTTACCCCTACGCTATTAAATGTTTTCCCTACTGTTGCACTCACTGGAGTGGGAATAGTCATTTTTAATCTCCCGCTATCCAACGCTTTCCCTAATGTTGCACTCACTGGATGGGGAATAGTAATTTTTACCCCTACGCTATCCAATGCTTTCCCTACTGTGGCACTCTCTGGAGTGGGAATAGTAATTTTTACCTCTACGCTATCCAATGCTTTCCCTACTGTTGCGCTCTCTGGAGTGGGAATAGTAATTTTTACCCCTACGCTATCCAATGTTTTCTTTACTGTTGCACTCACTGGAGTGGTAATAGTAAATTTAACCCTCTCGCTATCCTATGTTGAAAATAGTGTATATGTTTTTTAATAATATGTATATATATATATATATATATATATATATATATATATATATATATATATATATATATATATATATATATATATATACATATATATATATATATATATGTATGTATATATATATTCAATGAAAAAACCATAGGTTATAGGCCATATATAGTTAGGAATTAGCATTTACAAAACCTTATTTTACTCGCATAAAACCATTGAAATTCCATATATAGTTAGAAGCGCTAACTATATATCGCGCACCCGCAATCCACTGCTGATGATGTCACATATTACATCATTCATGACATGGTCAGTGACATCACTGATGACATCACTGATGACATCTCAAATGACATCACTGATGACATCACTGATCACAACATCCAGTGATTGTATGTGTCTGTAAAGTTTAAATATGTTTCACATATTGAAGAATGAGTGGATGTATAAGTGTCTGGATGAAGAATTTAGTAGGTGCATGACTGACTGTATGAGTGAGTGATTAAATGTGTCTCACTGAGTACATGGGTTAGTGACTAAACTGTCTTAATTCGTGCATCAGTATGTTTGTTGTTGTGTAAGCTGCTGCATGTGTTGATCAGTAGCTATAAGAGTGGCCATATGGGTTATTGATTGGTTGCCCAAGTATTTGAATGGGAGGCTGAGTGTGTGTGTGGGTGGCTGGGAGGTGCGTGACTCTGTGCATAGATGTGTAAGCAGTTGATTCACTAGGAGTATGAGTTCAAGAGTGCATGTGGAAACAGCTATATGGGCGGTTGACTGTGCATGGGTGTGTTGGTGAGTGAATGGATTTCTCATTGCTACATGTGCAAGTAAGTACGTATGTAAAACACAATACATGTGAGAGTTGAGATATATAAATAACTGAACATAAGAGCCAGTGAATGTGTGAGTGGCTGTATCGATCACTGTGAGCTTGTATCAGGGATTATATAAGAGAGTAAATATGTGTTATTATATGTTTGAATAAGTAAGATGTGTATAACTGTATAGTTGAGGAAATGGAGGTGTGATTGATTCTTTGCATGACTGACTAGGTGTGTGAGTAACTCCATGGATGAGTGACAGTCTGTGAGTGTCTGTTTATACTGAGTGTATGTAAGGTTATATTAGAGTCTGAAGAGGTTCATTGTATTATCACATGAGTGATGTGATCAGTGATGACAAATGAGATGTCATCAGTGATGTCATTTGAGTTGTCATCAGTGATGTCATCAGTGATGTCATTTGAGATGTCATCATTGATATCATTTGAGTTGTCATCAGTGATGTCATTTGAGATGTCATCAGTGATGTCATCAGTGATGTCACTGACCATGTCATGAATGATGTAATATGTGACATCATCAGCAGTGGATTGCGGGTGCGCGATATATAGTTAGCGCTTCTAACTATATATGGAATTTCAATGGTTTTATGCGAGTAAAATAAGGTTTTGTAAATGCTAATTCCTAACTATATATGGCCTATAACCTATGGTTTTTTCATTGAATTTTCAAGGTTTTGTAAATGCAAATTCCTAACTATATATCCACTATAACCTATGGTTTTTTCTGTGAATTTCATTGGTTTTTTAATAGCAAATATGAAAAGCTTTAAAATGTCAAGTACGTGATAGATAAAAACATTTTCGTATTTATGCACGCTGATGTGCTTTGAACGCTGCACCCCCCCCCCTCCCCTCTTTTGCCTTAGTAGTACTCTCTCTTTGCAGATACTGAAGGGTAGTTAACGCAGGCCTTTACCCCCGTTGTAATCCGTCGTGCCTCCTTGTCTCTCCATTTGATTGATTGTTGTCCAAGCATTTACTGTTTTAGAATTGGTTCTCTTTGGATCATTCTCTATTTACAAACAAGCACAAAGTCGCAATACTCTGTTTAGTCTTTGCAGATAGTGAAAAATCGTGTAAAAAAATAAAAGTAATCGAGCAAAATCAGTAGGCCACTAATTGGATCTCTTTTTGACCTCGCTAAAATAGAAATATTAGGAACAACCCTTCTTGAGAAATACGAAAATAGTGAGATGAACTGAGCTCCACACCATGAGGGCTGCAAGACAGCTCGGCTCCATCACCCATCCCGCACAAAATAACGACAAACCCTATGCAAATATTAAAAATATAGACAACACACCAGCAAAGAAACAGGGTAAAACATTTTATTAAAAAACTATTTACATAACGTTGGTTTATAAGATGATGTCAGTAGTGGACCGATGTGTGAATAGATCGAAAACAGCACAAGGCTCCAAGATCCGGATAGCAAGCTCCTGGATGTTGGGTGCCATAGTTTAGAGTTCTGAATTTCAGCCTTTTTCAATGCCTGTGCTTTGTTGAATCAAAATGGCGGCTTGACACAAAGCTGACTCAAGCGTTGTTACTGATGCTATGCAGACCAAAACTGGTTTTCAGTTTGTACATTTTTCTAGATTTTTCAATCCAAGTTTGGTTGACTTTGTAGAACGATGGCTTCAGATTTTCAACATACGGTGTGGTGGCGCTGACTGGGAGGGGGCGCTTCGCTCCTGCCCCCTCCCCAAGTAAGATTTTCATACGTGAAAGTACGTTAATGGTTTTGGTCCCTGAGATGCTTCGATGTCACTACCATTCTCAAATAGCATAAGTTCTGGATGTTGGGTGCCATAGTTAAGAGTTCTGAGCAGTGCTTGTAACACTGTCTGAAGCTTATTTCCACCTACTGCAGCTTCACTATTCTCAAAGTAAGTGAGTGTCGTTTGTGGACCTGACTGCATTAGAAAACAATGTGATATGTTACCTTCCTAAACAGCTTGACGGAGGCCCCTGAGGGGCGGTGTGATGGCCATGGACTCGGAGAAGACGCTTGGCTCCGACACCCTCCCCAAGTCTTATAGCACTGGTGTAGCCTGAGATCGCCCCCGACATAGGCGGCCGGCTCCCGGGGTCCGGCGGAACTTTTTGCCTTTTGATGACTCTTCAATTCTGGACCTTGTCCCACAATCCGTTTGACCTGAAGACAAGCTGTAGTGGGGCGCCCCTTTATCGTTTTAGTTGCCATTCCGCCCGCTTTTGCTACACTGTGCCTCTTCCGCCATTCAGCTGTTTACCGCCCGCTCTTGCGACTACAGCGTCTCGCTCACCATGTAGTTGAGATGCGCCCGCTCTTGCGGTGCAGCGACAGGCGGCTGCTACGGAGCTCACAAAATGGCGGTCGGCTCCACAGACTTGGGCCTGGCCTGCAAAGATGGCTCTGGGCAACCGTGGAACTCGGACGCTTGACTGCTAGGGCATGGGCCCCATTCCCAAAAGAATCCCCTCAGCCTTGAAGATTCTACAACAGTCACCGGGACCCCCGACTCCCGTAGACTTCCGGTGGGGAGCGACTGCCATGATTGCTCGCGGAATGGCCACAACGTAGCCACGAGATGGTGGTGCTCTCATGCTGACGCCAGCTTCAGTCTGAAACATCCAGAAACACTGTAGACTACCAATTCGATCAGTTCCGGTAGCGCCCCAACATGACCCGGAAGAGAAGAACTTGCCCTCCCCTCTTTGACTGATGGTTCTTGTTGCCTGTCCCCTCTGTTGTCATTTAACAGAACTTTTTGGACTGCTGAAAGGGGTTGTGTTCTGAACGCTGGTTGGTGGAGACATTTAGACTATATTCTTGACCTACGTTGTCGCGTAATGCGTTTTATGACACGCCGCGTTAGCGCACCCGGAAGTGATCCGAGGCGCGGCGCGCAGCGCGTAACGTAAGCATAACAGGTCATGTGACTTGTTAATAAAACTTTTCATTGGTTCATTTTACTTTTGTTAATTTAATGATGAAAAGCTTGGTCATATGACCTAAAAATTACGCTTTTTATTATTTTCGAACAATATTTTTTTTTCAAACATATGTTATAATATTCCAGGCTAATGTACTTTCCCGGAAAATTTACAACTGTCTTGCAAGTAAAATATATTCCTTTTTCGAGAAAAAAGGCGTTTCTTCCTTCCATGACGGAGCCCTTGAGTAAAAGAGATTCGGCCTGCTGTCTTAGTCGCCGATACGCCTGATTATCAGATTCTTATCGATCACTTTATGTTGCAGACATGAAAAACACAACTGCCCTTGACCATTTATCTTTACTGCGTTCCTACATATTATACCTTTTATTCGTCATGTAATTGGACTGCTTTATTTCACTTGCCTTTTACTGATTCGAAAACAGTCACTAAAAGTAAAAACTTTACAAATGAAAATACTACTACCGTGTTTTGTTTTAAAAACCTTTATTGTGAAAATGTCAGTATACAAATACGGGCCTATAACCACGTGGGCCGGCCACGGAGCAAACTGAAATCGTATATGATGAGGAGACATTTACACTGTAGAAGAACGTAACGAGCGGGCCATTAGGTGACAAGAACAAAGGTGTCTAACAGTTGCGGAATCGGTGGACGTACATTTTGTAATTAAAATACGACAGGGCCACTTACAATAACATTTTCTAGATATACATTTGCGGGCAAAGAGTTACGAGTCCCATTTATACCGGCGCCATTTTGGGCGAGGCCGGGCAGGTCCAAGATATAGTCAAAATGTCTCCACCAACCATCGGCCAGACCAGAACCCCTTTCGGCCCTTTATGCTACAAGATGGTGTCTTCCATTCAGAAAATATTGGTGGCAGCATTTTGAAAGGAAACAGAAACAGCCGTTCTCCTAGTGAGTTTCACATTGTTACATTTAGGAAGAATGTTGAAAAGTAGTATGTGGAAAATCTGAAGCCATTTTTCTACAAACTCTCAATCAGACTTGGATGGAAAAAAAAAACCTGAAGAATGTACAAACTGAAAACCAATTTTTGTCTGTATAGCACCAACAGTAACGCTTGAGTCAGCTTTGTGTCAAGCCGCCATTTTCATTCAATCAATAGCGTCCCCCTGCACACATTCAGGGACCTGGTCGTGTCTTCAGATGAAACGCATTGTAGGAAAAGAAGCAGAAAGGAAAAGGAAAAAAGTTCCGCCGGACCTAGTGAAGCTGCAGCAGGTGCAAATAAGCTTCAGACAGTCTTACAAGCACTGCTCAGAACTCTCAACTGAGGCACTCAACATCCAGGACTTGCCATTCGGATCTTGGCGCCTTGTATTTTTGTTTTGTTTTTGATGGAGGGGAAACAACAAAAAACAGGCATTCAAAAAGGCTCAACAGTGCAGGGCGCCTTGTGCTGGTTCCGACCTATTCACACATCGGTCCACTACTGACATCACCTCATAAACCAACGGGGCACCCCACGCCGACTTTCGGCGCAGCATTGTAGGATGGCCACACCAGTGCGGCAATTTGCTGAACACCACCTCGGTGCCATCCAGATCTCGGCGCGTTCATTCAATCAATAGCGTCCCCCTGCACACATTCAGGGACCTGGTCGTGTCTTCAGATGAAACGCATTGTAGGAAAAGAAGCAGAAAGGAAAAGGCAAAAAGTTCCGCCGGACCTAGTGAAGCTGCAGCAGGTGCAAATAAGCTTCAGACAGTCTTACAAGCACTGCTCAGAAATCTCAACTGAGGCACTCAACATCCAGGACTTGCCATTCGGATCTTGGTGCCTTGTGCTGGTTCCGACCTATTCACACATCGGTCCACTACTGACATCACCTCATAAGCCAACGGGGCACCCCACGCCGACTTTCGGCGCAGCATTGTAGGATGGCCACACCAGTGCGGCAACTTGCTGGACACAACATCGGGGCCATCCAGATCTCGGCGCGTTCGACTCACTGTACCGCAACAGTGACCGCAACTCAGCTGGACACGCCGTCTTTCGGCGCAGCATTGTAGGATGCCACACCAGTGCGGCAATTTGCTGGACACCACCTCGGTGCCATCCGGATCTCGGCGCGTTCGAGTCACTGTACCGCAACAGTGACCGCAATTCAGCTGGACACGCCGTCTTTCGGCGCAGCATTGTAGGATGGCCACACCAGTGCGGCAATTTGCTGGACACCACCTCGGTGCCATCCGGATCTCGGCGCGTTCGAGTCACTGTACCGCAACAGTGACCGCAATTCAGCTGGACACGCCGTCTTTCGGCGCAGCATTGTAGGATGGCCACACCAGTGCGGCAATTAGCTGGACACCACCTCGGTACCATCCGGATCTCGGCCCGTTGTGCTGCCTTCGGCCTATTCGCACATCGGTCCGCTACTGACGCCGCCTCACGTGCCATCGGATTTTCTACGCTTTTTGTAGCCCTATGCCGCATAACAGGTCATGTGACTTGTTTATAAAACTTTTCATTGGTTCATTTTACTTTTGGTTTCCTAAAGATGGAAGGCTTGGTCATATGACCTAAAAATAACACTTTTCATTGGTTTAGAACATTTTTTTTCCCCAAACGATGAAAGCCCCACCTTGTTTCTGGATCATTCAGACTGAAGCTGGCGTCAGCATGAGAGCACCACCATCTCGTGGCTCCGTCGTGGTCATTCCGCGAGCAATCATGGCAGCCGCTCCCCACCGGAAGCCTGCGGGAGTCGGGGGCCCCCAAGACTATTATACAATCTTCACGGCTGAGGGGACGCTTTTCGAGAATGGAACCCAAGCCCTAGCAGGCAAGCGTCCGAGTTCCAAAGTGTCCCAGGACCATTTCAGTGGACCAGGCCTAAAACCGAGGAGCTGTCCGCCATTTTAAGAGCCATGTGGCAGCCGCCTATCGCTGCACTGCAAGAGTGGGAGCAACTCAACAACATGGTGAGCGAGACGCTGTGGCTGCAAGAGCGAGCGCAACTCAGCTAGATGGCCGCCACCTGGGGAGGCCCGTTCACGCCGGCTCCCCCACGCCCCCCCCCCGGGCCGCCGCACGCCAATTTTCGGAGCAGCATTGTAGGATACCAAAACCAGTGCGGCAGTTTACTGGACATCACCTGGGTGCCTGTCGTACATGTTGTGTCAGCCATGTGACACTGGACACAGACCGCTACTGACGAGGCCTCCCCCCGCACCACCCGGGACGCCCCACGCTGTTTTTCTGTGCTGCATTGTAGGATCCCTAAACCAGTGCGGCACCCAGGCGACATCACCTGGGTGCCGTCCAGAACTCTGCACGTTGTGCTGCCTTGGGACTATTCGCACAACAGACCGCTACTGACGAGGCCTCCCCCCGCCCCACCCGGGACGCCCCACGCCAATTTTCGGAGCAGCATTGTAGGATCCCTAAACCAGTGCGGCACCCAGGCGACATCACCTGGGTGCCGTCCAGAACTCTGCACGTTGTGCTGCCTTGGGACTATTCGCACAAAAGACAGCTTCTAACCATTGTTGCTTTTTGTATTGAGAAATGTTTAAATGTTTTTAGTTTTTGTTCCGTTCGTTAAAGTTAGTAGTTAATAAAGTTTTATAACCTTATTTTGTTGGAGTGTTATCTATTTTTTTAAAAACGGGTGAATGGGGCCTTGAATCGGGTTATTGTCATGTGTGGGCTTTGGAAGTGTGCTGCTGCAGGATCGGACATTTCAAACTCAAATGCACGTTCTTTTTCTTACCTTTCCGAAGCATGGAGCGCAATAGCAGGCAGAGAAAGGGTGATGCACGTGTTGAACACTACCTGACCTGGCAAGTTGCTGGCAGTGCCCCCCCGCCCGCTCCTGAAAGAGGGCACACACACACCGCCGCCCCGAGTACTTCACAAATCTTTAAAAGACCATGCGCTTGTTCATGAGGCTTAAATGGTTTATCACCTCTTCTAGAACCCCTGCATCGACCCTCTGACGTTTCATGGAAAAATTACCATGTAACACAATACCAAGCCCTGTCAGCTGAAACCCCCAAGGAATCGTGGGGCATATTATCAAGGGGGTTTATCTCCGCTTTTTTGGCTTTAAAAACCATGAAAGCGGAGATAAAATTATTTCCCTATTATCAAGCTGTCGCTAACACCAGTTAGTGACAGCTAAAAGGAGATAGCGACCATCTTGGGCCCCGCTTTGCATGTCAGTGATACTTATCACTAATGGCATGCAAAGTGGCGTGCCAAGATGTTAGCGACTGGAAACAGTCCCTAACATCGCTACCTTCTATTACCAACTTTTGGAGATATTCGCGCTAAGCGCGAATATCTCCAAAATCTAACACCTGCCCTGAGCAGTTCTTAGCCATGTTATCCAATGGGAGGTGGATAACATGGCTAAGAGCATTTGGTCGATAATACATGAATATCGCTGACTTTTCTGCGATAATAGCAAGGTTTATCTGCGATAAAAATCGCCGATGTGTGGCGATAATTTTTGTCTCTAAACAAGTTAGAGACAAAAATTATCGCTAGTTGTTCGTAATATGCCCCCGGGTTTTTGCTTGCAGAAATCGGGAGGCGGGAGACTAGCACTGAAATCAGTACTCACACGCCTGAATCAGGAGGATTGGCATGTCTGAATTCTCTACAGCTGGGGCCATAAACTACATCCGCAGGGTTAGGTGATAGCCTGGGACCAGCCTGGCATCTAAAATGGCTGCCGTGCACGACAAAATTGTGGCATTCGAAAAAAGGCAAGATGGCGCAGCCGCTGGAAGAGATGTATCAACATATATCAGCCTCCTCAGCCACCCTCAGGAAACATAGGGGATTAGGATACGTCTCCCGCACCCCCTTATACCTAGTACTTTAATTAACGAAGCACAAAATGGCGAATTCCCGTTTCGCTACCAGTTTGCGGCCCAGTTCGCGGCCCGTGAAGCGCTTCTACCGTGAAAAATCATTTTTTTTTTATTTTCCCCACGGGACCCTTTAATAACCCCAACAACATTCCTAGGGGGTCAAGAGGGGGATACCTTGCCCCCTTTCATTAAATTCCCCCTTAGTTTTTCACCTTTTCTTCTCTCTCGATCCTACCGAGAGACAAGATGGCGGCCGCTCCGGACTGTCACGCAGCAAAAAAAAAAAAAAAGCTCACGCACAGCCGCTGGAAGAGATGTATCAACATATATCAGCCTCCTCACCCACCCTCAGGAAACATAGGGGATTAGGATACGTCTCCCGCACCCACTTATAACTAGTAATTTAATTTACGAAGCACAAAATGGCGAATTCCCGTTTCGCTACCAGTTCGCGGCCGCGCTTCTACCGTGAAAAATCATTTTTTTTTTATTTTCCCCACGGGACCCTTTAATAACCCCAACAACATTCCTAGGGGGTCAAGAGGGGTCTACCTTGCCCCCTTTCATTAAATTCCCCCTTCGTTTTCCACCTCTTCTTCTCTCTCGATCCTACCGAGAGACAAGATGGCGTCCGCTCCGGACTGTTTAGAATGTTGACAGACACCGGAGAGCCAATCAGCTTTCTGCGCGCAAAGTTCCGATAAGCGAAAAGTAAGCGGACCGGATCGCTGCCCAGAGCGCTGTTACAGATATATATCTTGGTTTGAACGTTAATTTCTCAAAAACTACTGGAGCACATATATTGAGACCTAGCAAAGGCACATCGGGCTAACAGTCCCTACAATTTTGCCAAGTTTCGTGCAAATCCATTCAGCCGTTCGAGCTAAAAGTGAGTCCAACCGCCCTATGGAAAACTCAATGCAAAAAACGCGTTTTGGGACCCCCCTTTTTTCTCAGCCCCCCCTTGACGAAACCCCACCAAATTTTCAGGGGCTGCTCAGAAACAAAATGTGCCATTTTCCTGAAAATTTCAGCCGATTCCGTCCACAAACGCCAAAGTTATTAGACATAGAATTTTCAAAAGTCCCAGAGAGAAAAAATTCTAACTATATATACCTACTGGCGATAGCCAGTAGGTAATATATATATATATATATATATATATATATATATATATATATATATATATATATATATATATATATATATATATATATATATATATATATATATATATATATTCACTGAAAAAACCATAGGTTATAGACCATATATAGTTAGGAATTCGCATTTACAAAACCTTATTTTACTCACACAAAACCATTGAAATTCCATATATAGTTAGTTGCACTAACTATATATCGCGCAACCGCAATGCACTGCTGATGATGTCACATATTACATCATTCATGACATGGTCAGTGACATCACTGATGACATCACTGATGACATCTCAAATGACATCACTGATGACATCTCAAATGACATCACTGATGACATCACTGATGACATCTCATTTGACATTACTGATCACATCACTGATGATATCATTCATGTGATAATACGATGAACCTCTTCAGACTCTAATATAACCTTAGATTCAATCAGTGTAAACAGACACTCACAGACTGTCACTCATCCATGGAGTTACTCACACACCTAGTCAGTCATGCAAAGAATCAATCACACCTCCATTTCCTCAACTATACAGTTATACAAACTTTACTTATTCAAACATATACTAACACATATTTACTCTCTTATACAATCCCTGATACAAGTTCACAATAATCCATACAGCCACTCACACATTCACTGGCTCTTATGCACAGTTATTTATATATGTCAACTCTCACATGTACTGTGTTTTACATATGTACTTACTTTGACATGTAGCACTGAGATATCCATTCACTCACCAATACACTCATGCACACAGTCAACCGCCCATACAGCTGTTCCCACATGCACTTTTGAAACCATACATCTAGTGAATCAACTGCTCACACATCTATGCACAGAGTCATACACCTCCCAGCCACCCACACACACAGTCAGTCTCCCATACAAATGCTTGGGCAACCAATCAATAACCCATATAGTTACTCATATAGCTACTTATCAACACATGCAACAGTTTACAGAACAAAAGACATAATGATGCACAAATTAAGACAGTTTAGTCACTAACCCATGCACTCAGTGAGACAATTTAATCACTCACTCATACAGTCAGTCATGCACCTACTAAATCCTTCATCCAGACACTTATACATCCACTCATTCTTCAATATGTAAGACATATTTTAACTTTACAGAAACATACAGTCACTGGATGTTGTCATCAGTGATGTCATCAGTGATGTCATTTGAGATGTCATCAGTGATGTCATCAGTGATGTCACTGACCATGTCATGAATGATGTAATATGTGACATCATCAGCAGTGGATTGCGGGTGCGCGATATATAGTTAGTGCAACTAACTATATAAGGAATTTCAATGGTTTTGTGTGAGTAAAATAAGGTTTTGTAAATGCGAATTCCTAACTATATATGGTCTATAACCTATGGTTTTTTCAGTGAATTTTCAAGGTTTTGTAAATGCTATTTCCTAACTATATATGGTCTATAACCTATGGTTTTTTCAGTGAATTTTCAAGGTTTTGTAAATGCTAATTCCTAACTATATATGGTCTATAGCCTATGGTTTTTTTCAGTGAATATATATGTATACATACATATATAAACATATATCATCTGTATATCTATATAAATACAAACATAAATGCATGCATACATATACTTATATGCATACAGATGCATGTTATTTACATGAAAGTTGAAAAAACACTAATAAAAGCAAAGCTAAAAAGCCACCTCATTACAAACACTTTGGCTTTAACTTAAACGAGGGCGAGATCTATTGCATTTTCAATGCTTGTTTACTTTGGTTCCATCAAGAAGGCATTCAGTTGTGTCACACATTTGCCATAATTTCTGAATGTTAGCACTCTAGTCTCACATTAGATCACTGTAGTAAAGCTACTGCTCACCAGGGACGTCTGCTGCTGGTATTCATAGTGCATGTTTCAGTCTGCATGTCAGAATTTTTTTAATGAAATAGAAGAGGATTTGAGAAGTCACTCAAAATGATCCCTAATTTTTCTTTCTTAAGCACTAATCATACTTTCTATGGCAAAATTAACCCCCTCATGTTGTTCCTTTTTAAATTGAGTGTTTTCAGACTTGCCACTTCATTCCAATCAAGATGGCTTCTGGTGTGCCATACTTTTGTCATAAGTAAGACTGTTAGCGCTCTAGTTGTTCTTTAGAACACTCTGGGACATTTTGTCATTGGGCTATACTTGGGGTACATCTGGGTGATATTTGGGCTACATTTAGGCTCTTTTGTCTCTGGTGGCCATCTTGGGAGACTGTATGTCAGAATTTTTTCATGAAATTGAAGAGGGTTTGAGAAGTCACTCAAAATGTGCCCTAATTTTTCTTTCTGCAGCACTAATCATAATTCATATGGCAAAATATACCCCCTCATTTTGTTCCTTTTTAAATAAATGTTTTAAGAGTTACCACTTTATTCCAATCAAGATGGCTTCAGGTGTGCCATACCTTTGTAATAAGTAGGACTGTTAGCGCTCTAGTTGTTCTTTAGAACACTCTGGGACATTCTGTCATTGGGCTATACTTGGGCTACATCTGGGTGATATTTGGGCTACATTTGGGCTCTTTTGTCTCTGGTGGCCATTTTGGGAGACTGCATGTCAGAATTTTTTAATGAAATAGAAGAGGATTTGAAAAGTCACTCAAAATGTGCCCTAATTTTTCTTTCTGCAGCACTAATAATACCTTCTATTGCATAATATACCCCCTCATTTTGTTCCTTTTTAAATTAAATGTTTTAAGAGTTACCACTTTATTCCCATCACAATGGCTCCAGGTGTGCTATACCTTTGTAATAAGTAGGACTGTTAGCGCTCTAGTTGTTCTTTAGAACACTCTGGAACATTCTGTCATTGGGCTATACTTGGGCTACATCTGGGTGATATTTGGGCTACATTTGGGCTCTTTTGTCTCTGGTGGCCATTTTGGGAGACTGCATGTCAGAATGTTTTAATGAAATAGAAAAGGATTGAGAAGTAACTCAAAATGTGCCCTAATTTTTCATTCTGCAGCACTAATCATACTTTCTATGGCAAAATATACCCCCTCATGTTGTTTCTTTTTAAATTAAATGTTTTAAGAGTTACCACTTTATTCCAATCAAGATGGCTTCAGGTGTGCCATACCTTTGTAATAAGTAGGACTGTTAGCGCTCTAGTTGTTCTTTAGAACACTCTGGGACATTCTGTCATTGGGCTATACTTGGGCTACATCTGGGTGATATTTGGGCTACATTTGGGCTCTTTTGTCTCTGGTGGCTATTTTGGGAGACTGCATGTCAGATTGTTTTAATGAAATAGAAAAGGATTTGAGAAGTCACTCAAAATGTGCCCTAATTTTTCATTCTGCAGCACTAATCATACTTTCTATGGCAAAATATACCCCCTCATGTTGTTTCTTTTTAAATTAAATGTTTTAAGAGTTACGACTTTATTCCAATCAAGATGGCTTCAGGTGTGCCATACCTTTGTAATAAGTAGGACTGTTAGCGCTCTAGTTGTTCTTTAGAACACTCTAGGAGGCTGCAGTAGAACACAAAGGAATCAACTGACAGTCTCTGTCATTGTTGGATGTACATGTTTTACTGAGAATGCCAGACTTCATTTTCACATGACTGAGAAAGATAATGTGAATTTACAGAAAATATGCTTTCAGTTTAGCTTATAGATCCCCTTCCAAACCACTGTGGGAAAATCATGAGATATTAGTTTTCTTTCAAACAATATTCATGATATCACAGCAGAAGGTTTTTTCACATGGTAAAATCACCTTAGAACCCACCACAATTCCTAAAACGAGTATGGTACCATCAACAAATGATTTATAATGTAACTAAAGTCCTAAAACCCTCTATTAACTACAATGCTTTTTAATGAGGTGCTATCATGTATATTGGTCCCAAGATGGCTGCCAACATTTCTTGGATGAAGTGCTGACAGCCAATCAGATCAGATGTGTGGTTAGGCTCCGCCCAGATATATATCTTTTTTTGAACCTAAATTACTCAAAATCCACTGGAGCACATATATTGAGACCTAGCAAAGGCACATCGGGCTAACAGTCCCTACAATTTTGCCAAGTTTCGTGCAAATCCATTCAGCCGTTCGAGCTAAAAGTGAGGCCAACCGCCCTATGGAAATTAACATGGGAAAAACGCGTTTTGGGACCCCCTTTTTTCTCGGCCCCCCCTTTATGAAACCCCCCCAAATTGTCAGGGGCTGCTCAGAAACAAAATGTTCCATTTTCCTGAAAATTTCAGCCAATTCCGTCCACAAACGCCAAAGTTATTAGACATAGAATTTTCAAAAATCCCATAGAGAAAAAATCCTAACTATATATACCTACTGGCGACCGCCAGTAGGTAATATATATATATATATATATATATATATATATATATATATATATATATATATATATATATATATATTACCCACTGGCGGTCGCCAGTAGGTAGTTATAGTTAGGATTTTTTTCAATGTTAAATCTCAAAATTCTATTTGGAATAACTTTGGCGCCGGTTGACGAATCTGCCTCAAAATGTCCTCAAAATGGCCTTGCAGCGTTCCGGTCCTTCCCTGAAAGTTTGGGGGGATTCGTCAAGTGGGGGCCAAGATAAAAGGGGGGTCCCAAAACGCGTTTTCCCCATGTTAATTTCCATAGGGCGGTCGATTTCACTTTTAGCCCGAACGGCTGAATGGATTTCCACCAAACTTGGCAAAATTGTAGGGATTGGTAGCCCGATGTGCCTTTGCTATGTCTCAAGATATGTGCTCCAGTGGATTTTGAGTAATTAAGGTTCAAAAATATATATATATCTATAGCCGCGCTCCGGTACGCGCACCGGTACGCACACCGGGCGCGCCACGCGACTTGCGCGCAGAAAGCTGATTGGCTCTGGGGTGTCTGTAAACATTCTTAAAAGTCCGGAGCGGCCGCCATCTTGTGTCTCAGTAGGATCGAGACACGAGAGGTGGCCAAAACAAAGAGGGAAATGACCATAAGGGGGCAGAGTAGACCCCCCCTTGACCCCCTAGGTTTGATGTGAGGGCCATAAAAGGGCCCCACGGGGCCAAAATTTTTTTTTACAAAAAATAGATTTTTGCGGGGGGGGGGGGGGTGGGGAAAAAGAATTACAGTTTTAAAAGTAGCTGTTTAAAAAAAAAATGTTTTGTTGTTTTTTTATACATACACATACATATATATAAATGCATATGCATCTATATATATACATATATGTGTATATGTGTGCGTGTAGAGAGAGGTAGAGAGGTAGAGGTGTAGAGGTGTAGAGGTAGAGAGGTAGCGGTAGAGAGGTAAAGATTAGTAGAGAGAGAAGGAAAGAGAGGTAGAGAGGTAGAGAGTAGAGAGTGAGTAATAGAGAGTAGAGAGTGAGTAGTAGAGAGTAGTAGAGAGCAGTAGAGAGAGTAGCAGAGAGTGAGTAGTAGAGAGTAGTAGAGTGAATAGTAGAGTGAGTAGTAGAGAGTAGTAGAGAGTGAGTAGAAGAGTAGTAAAGAGTGAGTAGTAGAGAGTGAGTAGTAGAGAATGAGTAGCAGAGAGAATAGTAGTGAGTAGTAGAGAGTGAGTAGTAGAGTGAGTAGTAGAGACTAGTAGAGAGAGAGTAGTAGAGAGTGAGTAGTAGAGAGTAGTAGAGAGTGTGTAGTAGAGAGTGAGTAGTAGAGGGAGAGTAGTAGAGAGTGAGTAGTAGAGAGTAGTAGAGAGTGAGAAGTAGAGAGTGAGTAGTAGAGAGTAGTAGTGAGTAGTAAAGAGTGAGTAGTAGAGAGAGAGTAGTAGAGAGTGAGTAGTAGAGAGTAGTAGATAGTGAGTAGTAGGGAGTAGTGAGTAGTGAGTAGTAGGGAGTGAGTAGTAGAGAGAGAGTAGTAGAGTAGTAGAGAATGAGTAGTAGACAGTGAGTATTTGAGAGTAGTGGAGTAGGAGAGAGTAAGTAGTAGAGAGTAGTGGAGAATATTCCAAAGTTTGGCACAGCACTACTTTCACAATGAGTCCAATCAAATCATATCACTTAGAGTCCTTATTGAAGCGCTGAATCTTGGTGTATATTCAAATGCTTTTATTTTCCTTAAGTTTATGTACCACAGCCAGCCGAAACGTTTCATTCTGTACAACAGAACTTCTTCAGGGCGTTCTTATTTCCTTCAAGTTATGTCGGTATCCTGTTGTCATATAACTAGATATTTCTTCCAAATGTTAGACGAGACATAAGTATATTCTTATTCAAAGTGACTAGGTATCAATTTTAGCCACACAATTCGGGCAGACTTGAGTAATTTATAGCATCCTCAAAGTCAGTCTTTCAAAAATTCCAAAGTATAGGACATGATAATCAAAATCCAAATGTTTCTCAAGAAAAGTCATTTACAATCGTTCGGAATATCGGTGTTTGGGCAGATATGATCCAGGGACCCCCAGTATGCAAGGGGAATTAGTCCCCCCTCTGCAAACGCGCCAGTGGCCTGCATTGCAGAGAGGTGTAACAAGGGTGTGGCCTCATTACACTTCTCTGCAATGCAGCTCCCTCGCGCATACTGGAGGCTCCTGGTGGACTAGTTGACCCCAGGGACCCCCAGTATGCAAGGGGAATTAGTTCCCCCTCTGCAAACGCGGCAGTGGGCTGCGTTGCAGAGAGGTGTAACAAGGGCCATAGTCTCATTACACCTCTGCAATGCAGCCCCTGGCGCATACTGGAGGTTCCAGGTGGGCTAATTGGCCCCCAGGGGCCCCCAGTATGCAAGGGGAATTAGTTCCCCCTCTTCAAACATGCACGGGGGCTGCGTTGCAGAGAGGTGTAAAAAGGGTTGTGGCTTCATTACACCTCTCTGCAAGGCAGTCCCCTGGCGCATACTGGAGATTCCTGGTGGGCTTTCAGGTCTTATATAGTTAGGAATTAGCATTAAAAAAACCTTTGAAATTCACTGAAAAAACCATAGGTTTCACACCAGTTATAGTTAGGAATTAGCATTTAAAAAACCTTTGAAATTCACTCAAAAAACCATAGGTTTCACACCAGTTATAGTTAGAAATTAGCATTTAAAAAACCTATTAAATTCACTGAAAAAAACATAGGTTTCACACCAGTTATAGTTAGCTGGAAATTTTACTCACATAAAACCATTGAAATTCCCACGTTATAGTTAGTTGGACTCACTATAACTTGCGCGCCTGCAATGCACTGCTGATGACGTCACATATTACATCACTCATGACATGGTCAGTGACATCACTCATGACATCACTGATGACACCATCCTTGTGACAGAGTGACAGACCTAATTTCAGTGTAATGTAACGCTTGAAACACATATTCAAAAATAGAAACAAACATTTTCAAAAAAATGGAGATACCCAAACCAGTAACAACAACCAATTCAGTAATTCCACCATCTATATAGACATCCACTCATTCACCAACAGTTCTATATAGTCACTCATATATATACTCACTCATCAAATGTAGTGATACACCTATACATCCTGTTACACATCAGCAGTCATCCAAAAGTTACTCACACACATACTCACACATGCAAATAAACTATTGAACATCCATTTATTTGCATATACATTTATACACACACTACAACCTTACTTCTAAGGAAACTTACACATACTTACTCTCTTAAACAATCACTTATAGAAACACATACTTATTTAAACAGGAACTCCTACAATCTCTCACTATATATACTATACTCACTTATATACATCAATACTGACATATACTAGATTAAAACATATGTTGTTACTAATGAAGACACTAGTGAGACAGTCATTCACTCACTAACACACACATATACACACTCATCCACCCATACAGTCCTGCACATATGCTGTCTTCAAAACACATACAAACAGTGAGTCAGTCACCAACCCCTGCAGCCACTTATACACAAAGAGAAACACTGATACAAACATTTAAATAATTAAACAATACTCGCTAATATATGTATTCACTAAGATACACTTAATAAGCCAGTTAACCAACCAATTTTTTTTTTTAAAAAACATCCATTTACACACTTATTTAAACATTTATTCTTCCATCGACCTTTACAGATACATATATAAAACAAATTTATTTTTCAGAAAGACACACATTCACTGGATGGTGTCATGAGTGATGTCATGAGTGATGTCACTGACCATGTCATGAGTGATGTAATATGTGACGTCATCAGCAGTGCATTGCAGGCGCGCAAGTTATAGTGAGTCCAACTAACTATAACGTGGGAATTTCAATGGTTTTATGTCAGTAAAATTTCCAGCTAACTATAACTGGTGTGAAACCTATGGTTTTGTCAGTGAATTTAATAGGTTTTTTAAATGCTAATTCCTAACTATAACTGGTGTGAAACCTATGGTTTTTTCAGTGAATATATATATGTATTAAAATTATTTTTTTAAAATTTAAGTTACATTAATTATTTATTAATTTTAAGTTTATTTAAGTATTTTAAGTATGTGTAAATTAATTATGTTTATTAATATATTAATTTTAAATTACTTTTAAGACATTTAAAAAATTCGATATTTTGACTGTCTATATTTTTTACATCGATATTTTGGAGTCGATATTTTTTACTTACCTGTTTGAAGATGAGAATTCGATATTCTGGCATTCTATATTTTTTCCACGATATTTTGGTAGGTCGACATTTTGCTCCTTGATATTCTGTCAGTGATCCGTAGAGAGTAGTAGATAGTGAGTAGTAGGGAGTGAGTAGTAGGGAGTGAGTAGTAGAGAAAGAGTAGTAGAGAGTAGTAGAGAATGAGTAGTAGAGAGTAGTGGAGAATATTCCAAAGTTTGGCAAGCACCACTTGCACAACAAGTCCAATCAAATCATATCACTTAGAGTCCTTATTGAAGCTCTGAATCTTGGTGTATATTCAAATGCTTTTATTTTCCTTAAGTTTATGTACCACAGCCAGCCAACGCGTTTCGTTCTGTACAACAGAACTTCTTCAGGGCGTTCTTATTTCCTTCAAGTTATGTCGGTATCCTGTTGTCATATAACTAGATATTTCTTCCAAATGTTAGACAAGTCCTAAGTACATTCTTATTCAAAGTGGCTAGGTATCAATTTTACCCACACAATTTGGGCAGACTTGAGTAATTTCTAGCATCTTCAAATTCAGTCTTTCAAAAATCCCAAAGTATAGGACATGATAATCGAAATCCAAATGTTTCTCAAGAAAATTCATTTTCAATCGTTCGGAATATCGGTGTTTGGGCAGATATGACCCACGGACACGGTTTATCACTTTTCTTGAGAAACATTTGGATTTGGATTATCATGTCCTGTACTTTGGGATTTTTGAAAGACTGACTTTTAGGATGCAATAAATTCTCAAGTCCATGGATGCTGCTGGGAACGCCCCCAGAAACACCCATTGCACGCCCCTTTAACGCAGGACACTGCGTTAAAGGGACTGATATTTATCAGGCAGGATTACGCCACTAAAAGTGGCTTAGTCCTGCCTGATAAATATCACTCAGTCTTCTGCGCCACAGGAACGTCACAAAAAGTGACGTTCCGGAGGCGCAAGGGGCTCGTAAATAAGGCCCCATAGGTTTCACACTCGTTATAGTTAGGAATTAGCATTTAAAAAAACCTTTGAAATTCACTGAAAAAACCATAGGTTTCACACCAGTTATAGTAAGCTGGACATTTCACTCATACAAAACCATTGAAGTTCCCCCGTTATAGTTAGTTGCACTCACTATAACTTACGCACCCGTAATCCACTGCTGATGATGTCACATATTACATCATTCATGACATGGTCAGTGACATCACTAATGACATCACTGATGACATCTCAAATGCCATCACTGATGACATCATCCAGTGAATGTGGTTTGCTTTGATATTTAAATATGTATTATAAATACACTACTTTGCATTGAAGAATAAGTGGATATATAAATATAAATGTGTGGATGGTGAATTTAGTAACAGTGTCATTGATCGTTTCCTTGACTAATTTGTAGAGTCTCACTATATATAATGTGTACTTACTAAACTGTGTGAAAATCTTTATTGCTTTGTCTTAATTGCTATGTTGAAGACTATATCTGTTATTGGTTTCTTAACTGAGTATTTGTATGGGTAAATGAATGTCTATGTGGTTTGGTGGGGGGTGTGTAATTGCCAGAAAATGTGTGAATAGTTCATTCAGTAGGTATTTGAGGTGAAGACTACATGTTATAACAGTTGTTTCAGTGAGTGTATATGTCTAAGGGTGTGGTCGGATTGAAATATTTCTCTCAATGTTACATCTCCATTAAATTTGAAAAAAAGGCAGTGTATGTGACAGTTATATCTAATTAAGTGTGCCTAAGACGTAGTGATTGTATGAGTCACCATTTGGATAACTGTATACTTGTAATAGTGATTTTATAACACACTAAGTGTGAGTTACTATCTATATAAACAGATGAAGTGGTGTTTGTATAAGTGTGTAGGTGAGTAAATGTAAGTATAATCAATTGTTTGCATAAGTCAGAAGGATGTCTTTATAAGTGAATACAATGTGTCCTGGTGTGTAATGTTGAAATAGGCGTATAAGTATATTTGATAGTGTTCTGTTGATTATTCACTGCATATAACACTGAATCTATAGGTAAGTGATTAGATGTGTGTATAGTTCTATGAATAACTGAGTGGGTGTTTAGAAATTTCTATTGGTGTGTCAATGGTTTCAAATATGGCACTTTCTATTTTACAGTGAGTGATGAAAGATTATACTAGTGTGTGATGAGGTGTATTTGATTGTCACATGGATGATGTCAACAGTGATGTCATTTGAGATGTCATCAGTGATGTCACTGACCAAGTCATGAGTGATATAATATGTGACATCATCAGCAGTGCATTGCAGGCGCGCAAGTTATAGTGAGCCCAACTAACTATAACGTGGGAATTTCAATGGTTTTATGTCAGTAAAATTTCCAGGTAACTATAACTGGTGTGAAACCTATGTTTTATTCAGTGAATGTAATAGGTTTTTTAAATGCTAATTCCTAACTATAAGTTAGTGTATGTGAGCTGTAATGACTGGGGAATAAGTCTTGATAACAGATTCTCTGCCCTTTCCAACTTGAACGAATGTGATTCATTCTGGCATGTTCAAAGTTTGCAGTTCAACCTATATCTAACCCATGTGCTAGCAGGGATATTGAGAACGACCGCCAAGTGGTTGATGGTACAGTAAGGAAAGGTTGTGATTTAGTCTCCGATCCACAGGGAGTGGGAAACTTTGTTATTCTGGGTAATGCTTCCCAAGATAATGTCATCATTCAAGGTGATGCTGCACCAAGTAATATTGTCACTACTTCAAACTTAACATGTGAGTCACTGCCAGAGACGGGTAGTTTATTATCCTGGAACGTGGCTGGGTTAAGCTCAAAGTTAGTGTGTGGAAACTGGCTAGGCTTTGTCAGCACATATGATGTTTGCATGTTTCAGGAGACTTGGGCTTGTGAACCTGTTTATGCCTTGGGATATATAAATTTTTATGTACCAGCTACTAAGGGACCAAAGGGACGACCTATGGGAGGTCTTACTATTTGGGTTCGTCACTCCCTTAAATTGACAGTAAAGAGCCTGGTGACTGGTCAAAAAGATATCCAGCTAATTAGGATTACTAGTGGTACCTCTGATGTACTAGACATTTATAACATATATGCTAGAGGCAGTAAGACAGGTAGATCTGAGGTCCTCCTTGCCTCCGCGACATTTGATAATGGGAGACACAAAAGTCGTATCGATTATGTGATTTGTAGCTTGATTTTATGGTCGACTGTTTGTGACATGGAAGTTATGTTAAGACCTGAAAGTGACCACAATCCTTTATGTGTGGTGCATAAATGGTGGCTCAATGTTGGTGATTCTAACTGCTCTGATGCTCTTTTTCCACTGCTGATTATCCCTGAAAATGATATGCGTAGGCTACAGTGGGTTAGCGTTATGACTGACCAGCAGGCTATTGGAAATATCAAAGAGGAAGCAGATAAAGCTATCTTGGCCCTGGAGTCAATTGAAGGTGTGTCCCCTGGCTTGGGTGATGTGACCAAAATCCATGATAACCTTTTTGGCAAAATTAAATGCCATTTTATGAAACCAGCAAAAAACTATGGATCCTGTGTATGCAAACCAGCTAAATGGTATAATAATGACTGTAGGTTGGCTCGAAAATCATTGGGACAGGCAGTTAGGAACAAGGGGGTAGTGGACATCCGCCTTGCTAGAAAGAACTATAAAGCCTGTATTGCGAAAGCCAAAAGAACCTGGGATGAGGCACATTGGAATAAATTGAAATGTGCTAGTGATAGGAAAAATTCCCGGATGTTTTGGAATATCGTTAAATGGGGTAGTGAAAGACCTGAGGAGCCACCCAATAATAATGTCGCACAGGATGACTGGGTGAAATTTTTTAGCTCCCAGTATGCGGCAAGTGCCCAGGTGGAAGCTGGGAATTCCCCGAGCCAGTCCTTAGCAGAGGATAATACATTTACACTTAATGAAATCTGTCTGCCCTTAAATCTGTGCATAGTGGACGTGCACCAGGCTTAGATGGCATCCCCGCGGGCGTTTTCTTAAATGATAAAGAGAGATGGTGCAAATACATTCATCTGCTTATTAACCACATCGCTATGGGTGCTGACATTCCGGCATCATGGCGGGGGGCTGTGATTATTCCTGTGCACAAAAAGGGAGATCGTGCTCAGCCAAGTAATTATCGCCCAATAAGCTTGATCGACACTATACAAAAAATAGTCGGCCGAGTGATTGTTAATAGATTGCTTGAATGGGCAGATGATAATAACATCCTATCACCTTTCCAGGCTGGCTTCCGAAGGGCAACCAGCACAGTGGATCAAGTTTTTCGCTTTCAATTGATCCAGTGGAGGACCGTGGTATTAGGAGGAGGCAGTCTCCATGCGGCTTTTGTCGATTTACGGGCTGCCTTCGACCTGGTGCCGCGGGCAAAACTATGGCAGGTTCTGGAGGTTCTGGGGGTTCCTGAGGTTCTTCTGACTATGATCATGAGACTTCATGAGTTAACCTATGCAAAAATCCAGTGGGGGGTTATGGAAAGGACATTGCTGAATTTCCCGTTGTGCGTGGGATTCCGCAGGGGTGTTCAATGGCCCCAACCCTGTTCACCCTATTTATCAACGGTATTGTCCCACGTATGTTATCTCAGTCAGTGGATGCTCCCTCTCTTGCAGGTGTAAAAGTTCCTATTTTAATGTTTGCGGATGACACGTTAATTTTATCCAAAACCCCATGTGGTTTACAACATGCATTGGCCATCTTTGATACCTTCTGTGTGGATCACGGTTTGGAGGTGAATGTGTCTAAAACGAAGCTCATGATATTTAATCCACATCGTAGTTTTAAGTCCAAAATCGTCATGAGTGGTCGTCCTCTTGATGTGGTAAATTCATTCACCTGCCTGGGGATCCACATAGCGGATAACAATAGGTGGTGTCATCATATTGATATAGCAACTCTACGCCATAAACAATTAGCTGGTGTTATCAATCTGGAACATAAGAAGTCTTTGACTAAACCAGTTAAACCAGCTTTGATGCCAAGGCAATCGGGTCTGCGCTCTATGGGGCAGAGATGTGGGGTTATGAAAATTTGAGTGCGCTCCAAATATCTAAGAATAAATTTTTGAGGTTAATTACTGGTACCCCGAATAGCACTCCATTACTGCCCTTGAGATACGATCTTGGCAGGAAGCAAATTGTGGACTTAGCCAGACTACGGCCAATCTTATACTGGCGTAGGCTCTGGACTACCCCTGAGCTCGCCCACTATGCGGAAGGATTTACTGACGTTATCCAAGCAGACTGTTTCCATACGATTACTTAGTTTAAAAAGCTAAAACTGATGTTGTTTGAGCTCGGGTTAAGTGAGTTGTGGTTTGACCCATCAGGAGCTTTATTTCCGTCTAAGTCAATCTTAAAGAACATGTATTGGGAATATGTTGCTAACGTCAGTTTGAGTAATTCTAATAATGGGTCCATGGCTGTTGGTTTTCTGGAGGTCAAATTGTTTCCTGTATTTGAAATGTACTGGAATTTTATATCTAAACCCTTAGACAGGAAACTTTTGTTCCAAATGAGAGCTGGTTCACTCCCCTTAAGATCACTAACAGCAAAATGGGGCTCTGGAGGGTCCACTATCTGCCCTGCTTGTGGCTCAGGTAGTGAATCTCTCAGACACTTTTTGTTTTCTTGCAAAGTGTATAGTGTTCCTAAACGAGTCTGGTTGGCACCTATGTGCAGAAACCTTGGTACCACATGTAGTAGAGTTGTGTTGCGTATTTTATGTACAACTTCCCTTACATGGATCATAATTGCCACTGCAAAATACCTTGGGTGGGCTTGGATCATCAGGCAGAGACTGCTAGTAATGTAACTATTCTCTGCCGATGACAAGCAGAGATTGCTAGTGAATTGACTATTCCCTGCTTATGTATTGACAGTGTCTCCATGAAATGTATATTAAGGTTTTTAACTTTGGTCATTTAAAATCAAGATTTTAATAATGAACTTTTACACCTTCTTAATTGTTTATTAGCATTGTGGTTTGTTTTATATAACGGTTTTATGGATTTGTAAGTGCTTTGTATTTTCTGAGTACTTGTACATTTATTTGCTTCTTAATGTGTTTGTATGTCTTGCTTTTATGAGTAATTACTCGAATAAAGCACTTTTGAATTGAATTGATTGTATGTGAGTTTTGATGTATATAAGTGAGTATATGTGAGAGTAAGAGATTGTAAGAGTTCCTGTTTAAATAAGTATGTGCTTCTATAAGTGATTGAGTAAGTATGTGTAAGTTTCCTTAGAAGTAAGGAGGTAGTGTGTGTATAGTTGTATATGAAAATAAATGGATGTTCAATAGTTTATTTGCATGTGTGAGTATGTGTGTGAGTAACTTTTGGATGACTGTCGGTGTATAACAGGATGTATAGATGTATCACTAGATATGATGAGTGAGTATATGTATGAGTGACTATATAGAACTGTTGGTGAATGAGTGGATGTGTATATAGATGGTGGAATTACTGAATTATTTGTTGTAACTGGTATGGGTATCTCCATTTTTTTGAAAATTTTAGTTTCTATTTTTGAATATGTGTTTCAAGGGTTACATTACACTAAAAGGAGGTCTGTCACTCTGTCACAAGGATGGTGTCATAAGTGATGTCATGAGTGATGTCACTGACAATGTCATGAGTGATGTAATATGTGACGTCATCAGCAGTGCATTGCAGGCGCGCTTGTTATAGTGAGTCCAACTAACTATAATGTTGGAATTTCTATGGTTTTATGTCAGTAAAATTTCCAGCTAACTATAACTGGTGTGAAACCTATGGTTTTTTCAGTGAATTTAATAGGTTTTTAAATGCTACTTCCTAACTATAACTGATGTGAAACCTATGTTTATTTTCAGTGAATTTAATAGGTTTTTTAAATGCTAATTCCTAACTATATATAAGGCCTCAAACCTATGAAATGCAACATTTTCCATAATGAATATTGTATATTTATGTAATATATATATATTTTTTTTAATTTTCTTGCCCTGGTGCGCTCCCGGTGTCGCGCACCGGTGAGCGTCCTGTTAGCACTATTGCCGCGAACAAAAACATTGTGACGTATCGCATAGCCGCGTCCGCGTGATACGCACGGCGTAAGCGCACCCTGAAGTACTCGAGCGAATATGATCGTGCAACGTAAGCATCTGACGCGCTTACGCGAGGCGCCCCTGGCGTGCCCTCGGCCACACCCGGGGGCGCGTTGCGTAAGCGCGTCGGGTCATGTGACCTGAAAATAACACTTTTCATTGGTTCAGGACAGTTTTTTTTTCCAAATGATGAAAGCCCCCACCTTTTTCCTTATTCTGACTTTGTCCTTTGACTGAGGAAGACCTGTTTGGAGATATAAGAGAAATATTTTGTACTTTAAAATGGCTACAGTAGCAGCAGCAGCTGGAGCATCTGCACCACCACCACCACCACCACCACCAAGAGGACCACCACAACATCACATTGATGGTCAAGAAGAAGAGGAGGAGGAGGAGGAGGAGGAGGAGGAGGGGATTAGGTGGCTGCCAGAAAACAATGCCCCATACAGGCCAAGGCAGCACATTGTATGGAAGTTTTTTTCTATCCCAGAGGGCATGAAGAAAGTCAATGCGCCAAAGGTGACTTGCCAAATCTGAGGCATTGAACTTTCAAGGGGGAACCCTAACAAAAAATATTCATTTGGTAATAATATCATGATTAGGCATCCGAACAACTATGCTGCCGCAGAGGTGAGAGAACTGGCCAGTAACCCTCCCCAATCTTCAACCAGCACCTCCAAAAGAAAGCAACCCTCTCCATCGGGACCAGAGACAAGGGAGACGATCCCTTGCATACAACCACGGTTTGGTGAATTCAGGATCACATGTATTTTTTGTGGTAAGACCATCTCCTATGGTGAGCAGAGCATAACGCTCATCCTCCTTGCTGTTGACAACCACAATTGCCCCAAAAAACCCTAATTTTTTCCTGATTTTTTTTTGCTCCAGTTGAGCCATTTTCAATTCCCTGTTTTTTGTTTCTCCCCATAAAAATAACAAAAAAAATATAAAATAGTTCATAAAAGCCAAAAAATTTACAAAATGTTCAAAAAACATTAAAAAAAATATAAAACAACAAAAAGAAGAAAAAAAACAGTTCTTTTTAGAACTACCTCCAAATTATAAAAAAAGGCTACATTTTTTTTAAACTATCATTCTTTTTTCCCCATGGAACGCTTCCCGGTACGCTCCACGTTGCACATACCGGGCGCTCCCCCGCGCAAATAAAAAAAAATGTTTTTTGCCCCGCGGGGCCCTTTTATAGCCCCCACATCAAACCTAGGGGGCCAGGGGGGGTCTACTTTGCCCCTTATGGTAATTTCCCCCTTTGTTTTTGGCACCTCTTGTGTCTCGGTCCTACCGAGACACAAGATGGCGGCCGCTCCGTTCTGTTTGGAATGTTGACAGACACCCGAGAGCCAATCAGCTTTCCGCGCGCAAACTCGTGTAGCGCCCTGGTTAGCGCCCCGGTGCGCGTACCGGGGAGTGCTTATAGATATATATATTTTTTTGAACCTAAATTACTCAAAATCCACTGGAGCACATATCTTGAGACATAGCAAAGGCACATCGGGTTACCAGTCCCTACAATTTTGCCAAGTTTGGTGGAAATCCATTCAGCCATTCGGGCTAAAAGTGAGGTCGACCGTCCTATGGAAATTAACATAGGGAAAACACGATTTGGGACCCCCCTTTTATCTCGGCCCCCGCTTGACAAATCCCCCCCAAACTTTCATGGAAGGACCGGGGCGCCGCGAGGCAAATTTGAGGAAATTTTCAGGCAGATTCCTCAACCAGCGCCAAAGTTATTCACAATAGAATGTTGAGATTTTGTTTTGAAAATAATCCTAACTATAACTACCTCATGGCGACCGCCAGTAGGTAATATATACATATACATATATATACA